>NC_090325.1:144875106-145216006 GCF_035084215.1 Heptranchias perlo
ACTTGGCCAAGTAATTGGCTAAAGGCATAGGAGGCAGAGAGTAGTGGTGAATGGATGTTTCTTTGACTGGAGAGAAGTATGCAGTGGGGTCCCCCAGGGATCGGTATTAGGACCATTGCTTTTCTTGTTATATATAAATGACCTGGCCGTGGGTATAGGGAGTACAATTTCCAAGTTTGTGGATGATACAAAACAGGGCAATGTAGTAAATAGTAAGGAGACTTCAGGAGGACATAGACAGACTGGCGAAATGGGCAGACACATGGCAAATACAATTTAATATGGATAAGTGTGAAGTGATGCACTTTGGGAGGAACAACATGGAGAGGCAGTATAATCTAAATGGTATTATTTTGAGGGGAGTGCAAGAGCAGAGGGACCGGGGGTGCATAGTCACAAATCTTTGAAGGTGGCAGGGCAAGTTGATAAGGTGATTAAGAAAGTGTATGGGATACTTGGCTTTGTAAATAGGGGCAGTGAATACAAAAACAAGGAAGTCATGCTAAATTTTTACAAATCACTGGTTAGGCCTCAACTGGAATATTGTATACAATTCAGGAGAAACTTCTTTACCCAAAGAGTGGTAAGAATATGAAACACGCTACCACATGGAGTAGTTGAGGCAAATAGCATTTTTGCATTTATGGGGAATCTAGATAAGCACACGAGGGAGAAAGGAGTGGAAGGGTATACTGATAGAGTTAGATGAAGTAGGGAGGGAGGAGGCTCATGTGGAGCATAATCGCCAGCATAAACCAGTTGGGCCGAATGTTCAAAAAAGGATGTAAAGATAAACCCAGCAACTACAGGCCAGTCAATTTAACCTCAGTGGTGGGGTAGCTTTTAGAAACAATAATCCTGGACAAAATTAATAGTCACTTGGACAAGTGTGGATTAATAAGGGAAAGCCAGTAAGGATTTGTAAAAGGCAAATAGTTTTTGACTAACTTGATTGAATTTTTTGATGAGGTAACAGAGAGTGTTGATGTGGGCAATGTGGTTGATGTTGTGAATATGGACTTCCGAAAGGCATTTGATAAAGTACCACTTAATAGGCTTTTTAATAAAATTGAAGCCCACGGAATAAAAGGGGCAGTGGCAACATGGATATGAAATTGGCTAAGTAATAGGAAACAGAGGGTAGCAGTGAACGGCTGTTTTTCAGACTGGAAGAAGGTATGCAGTGGTGTTCCCCAGGAGTCTGTACTGGGACCACTGCTTTTCTTGATATATATTAATGACTTGGACTTGGGTATACGGGGCACAATTTCAAAATTTGCAGATGACACAAAACTTGGAAGTGTAGTAAACAGTGAGGAGGATAGTGATAGACTTCAAAAGGACATAGACAGGCTGGTGGACTGGGCGGACACATGGCAGATGAAATTTATGGCTGAAAAGAGTGAGGTGATACATTTTGGTCGGAAGAATGAGGAGAGGCAGTATAAACTAAAGGGTACAACTCAAGGTGCAGGAATAGAGAGACCTGGGGGTACATCTACACAGGTCGTTGAAGGCAGAACAGGTAGAGAAAGCGGTCAAGAAAGCATACGGGATGCTGGGCTTTATTATTAGAGGAAGAGAGTACAAAAGCGAGGATGTTATGTTGAATCTTTATAAAACACTGGTTCGGCCACAATTGGAGTATTGTGTCCAATTCTGAGGACCGCACTTTAGGAAGGATGTGAAGACCTAAGAGAGGGTGCAGAAAAGATTTACTAGAATGGTTCCAGGGATGAGGGACCTCAGTTACGTGGATAGACTGGAAAAGCTGGGATTGTTTTCCTTTGAGCAGAGAAGGCTGAGATGAGATTTGATGGAGGTATTCAAAATCATGAAGGGTCTAGACAAAGTAAATAAAGAAAAACTGTTCCCACTGGCGGAAGGGTAGCGAACCAGAGGACACGGGTTTACGGTGATTGGCAAAAGAACCAAAGGTGACATGAGGAAAAATGTTTTTACACAGCGAGTGGTTAGGTTCTGGAATGCACTGCCTGAAAGGGTGGTGAAAACAGGGTCAACTGTGGCTTTCAAGAAGGAATTAGATAGATACCTGAAGGAGAAAAATTTGCAGGACTATGGGGAAAGAGCGGAGGAGTGGAACTAGCTGGATTGCTCTTGCAGAGAGCCTGCGCAGGCTTGATGGGCTGAATGGCCTCCTTCTGTGCCATAACCATTCTATAATTTTATGAATGGCCTGTTTCTGTGCTATAGGCTTGATGCAACTCTATGTAATTCTGGGCACCACACTTTAGAAAGGATGTCAAAGCCTTGGAGAGGGCACAGAGGAGGTTTACCAGGATGATACCAGGGATGAAGGACTTCAGTTATGTGGAGAGATTGGAGAAGCTGGGATTGTTCTGCTTAGAGCAGAGAAGGATAAGGGGAGACCTAATAGAGGTACTCAAAATTAGGAGCGGTTTTGATAGAGCAAGTAGGGAGAAACTGTTTGCTCTGGCAAGTGGTTCGTTAACCAGAGGTCATAGATTTAAAATAATTGGCAAAAGATCTAAAGCGGGAATTAGGAGAAATTTTTTCACAGAGGGTTGTTAAGATCTGGAATGCACCACCTGAAAGGGTGGTGGAAGCTGATTCTATAGGAACTTTCAAAAGGCAATTGGACATGTACTTGAAGAGGACTAATTTGCAGGGTTATGGGGAAAACGCTGGGGTGTGGGACTAAATTGGTCAGCTTTTTAAAAGAGCCGGCACAGGCACTATGGGCCGAATGGAATCCTTCTGTGCTGTAAGATTCTATGATGCTATTCTATGATTCTAAATGGTTTAGCCATTCATCACCAGATTTGGTTCAACCACATCAAGTGCCAAAACCATCCACTACTCCAGCGTCATCCAGATCACTCTGGCTTTTTTGTTCCACTACCAAGCATCTCCTTAAAACCTTCTTCCTTTCCTTCTTCATGCTCACCTCCAACAACAAATGCAAAGAGCTCATCTTTGTTCTTAAGAGACCTTGAGACCATCCATTCAACTGCCTTTGCTGATTCTCCCCTTCCCTTGCCCACCAAGCCAAACATCCCCCCACCAGTCTCCCCCACCTCAGTACTGAACCCACGGGGTCAATTTTAACCCAGAATGGGTTTTGGGCGGGTGGAAAGCGGTTGTGGGGCAAGCATAAGATGCACTCGCTGGCCTAAATTTCAGGCCTGGTCTAAATTAACTTATCAACCTCATTTAAAGCCTCATTTAATTGCTGCCAGTCCACTACCCACCTGGAATGGGTGTGAAGGAGGTGCAGTGTAGAAACATAGAAAATAGAAGCAGGGGTAGGCCATTCGGCCCATCGAGCCTGCTCCACCATTCAAGATGATCATGGCTGATCCTCTATCTCAATACCATATTCCCGCTCTCTCCCCCTACCCAATGATGCCTTTTGTGTCTAGAAATCTATCTAGCTCCTTCTTAAATATATTCAGCGACTTGGCCTCCATAGCCTTCTGTGGTAGAGAATTCCACAGGTTAACCACCCTCTGAGTGAAGAAATTTCTCGTCATCTCAATCCTAAATGTCCTACCCCATATCCTGAGACTGTGACCCCTCGTTCTGGACCCCCCAGCCAGGGAAACATCGTCCCTGCATTCAGTCTGTCTAGCCCTGTCAGAATTTTATGTTTCAATGAGATCCCCTCTCATTCTTCTAAACTCAAGTGAATACAGGCCGAGTCGACGCTATCTCTCCTGATATGACAGTCCTGCCATCCCAGGGATCAGTCTGGTGAACCTTCGCTGCACTCACTCTATGTCATTTCTTCGGTAAGGAGACCAAAACTGCACACAATACTCCAGGTGTGGTCTCATCAAGGCCCTGTATAACTGCAGTAAGACATCCTTGCTCCTATACTCAAATCCTCTTGCAATGAAGGCCAACATATCATTTGCCTTCCTAACTGCTTGCTGCACCTGCCTTTTTGCTTTCAGTGACTGGTGTACAAAGACACCCAGGTCCCTTTGTACATCAACATTTCGTAATCCATCACCATTTAAATAATACTCTGCCTTTCTGTTTTTCCTTCCGAAGTGGATAACTTCACATTTATCCACATTATACTGCATCTGCCATGTATTTGCCCACTCACTCAACTTGTCTAAATTGCCTTGAAGCCACTTTGCATCCTCCTCACAACTCATGATCCTCCCTAGTTTAGTGTCGTCAGCAAACTTGGAAATATTACATTTGATTCCCTCATCCAAATCATGATGTATATTGTGAATAGCTGGGGCCCAAGCACTGATCCCTGCGGTACCCCACTAGTCACTGCCTGCCACCCTGAAAAAGACCCATTTATTCCTACTCTCTGTTTCCTGTCTGTTAACCAATTTTCAATCCATGCCAGTATATTACCACCAATCCCATGTGCTTTAATTTTGCACACTAACCTCTTATGTGGGACTTTATCAAAGGCCTTCTGAAAATCCAAATAAACCACATCCACTGGTTCTCCCTTATCTATTCTACCAGTTCATCCTCAAAAAAACTCCAGTAGGTTTGTCAAACATGATTTCCCTTTCATAAATCTATGTTGACTTAGTCTAATCCCATTGATATTTTCTAAATGTCCTGTTATCACATCCTTTATAATAGACTCTAGCATTTTCCCTGCTACTGATGTTAGGGTAACCAGCCTGTAGTTCCCTGTTTTCTCTCTCCCTCCTTTTTTAAATAGTGGGGTTACATTTGCCACCTTCCAATCTGCAGGAACTGTTCCATAATCTATGGAATTTTGGAAGATGACAACTAATGCATCCACTATTTCCATGGCTACCTCTTTTAGTACTCTGGGATGCAGATTATCAGGCCCTGGGGATTTATTGGCTTTCAGTCCATTAATTTCTCCAGCACTATTTTTTTTACTAATACTAATTTCCTTTAAGTCCTCCTTCTCATTAGTCCCTTGGTTCCCTAGCATTTCTGGGAAGTTATTTGTGTCCTCTTCTGTGAAGACAGAACCAAAGTATTTGTTTAATTGCTGTGCCATTTCCCTGTTCCCCATTATAAATTCTCCCGTTTCTGACTGTAAGGGACCTACATTTGTCTTCACTAATCTTTTTATCTAATACAAGATGAAGATCAGGCAACTCTTGGCTGTCTGGCGGCTTCCAGGTAAACGGTGAGGTGGGGGTTTCAGAAGAGCCTATTGAGAGGGAAGAGGGCGGGAGGGGTGGGTGGGCGAGTTCGGGGCAGGGGAGGCTATGACTTTTCTTATGCAGCCCGGAGGAACAGTCTTCTCCTACTGGTCCCACAAAGGAAAGTTTTTAGACTTGCCAGAAGGGTCTCTTCTGTCTTCAGACCAGTTGCAGATTGGCTTCTGCCTAGGCAGAAAGCTGCGGTGGCTTCCTCGCTCAGGCCCCCATTAAAATTGCATTAGGGTCCTATTGATGTAACACAACCCCAATTTGCATAAATTTATGAGGATGCTGCCTTTTTTAGGCGGATGCCTCATTTACCTGCCAAACTTTGCAGGTTAACATTGCAAGCAGTCGGAAATAGTCGAGATCTGTGTGGGTAAGTCACCTCTCGTTCTTAACTGCCCACTCATCCGGTTTCGGACAGGTGGGTAGGGTTAAAATCGATCCCCATATCTCTCTCTAGTTTCTTTCCAATCTCCCATTTCCAAGCTCATTTCGTCCATGAGACTCACCGCCTACTCTAAACTGCTGACCACCTAATCGCTTCCTGGCTACCATCCAAGCTGACCTTGTAAATGGTTCCCTCTCCTTAGATATTACTCACTCCCCTTTCAATACTGCCATAATCATCCCCCTTCATATAGATTGCGAAGAGCAGAGTAACTCAAGTCAGAAAGATAGCGAATTTCTTGAGTGCGTTCTAGATAGTTTTCTGGAGCAATATGTTCTAGAACCAACAAGAGGGGAGGTCATACTAGATTTAATGAGTAATGAACCAGACTTAGATAAATGTTCCCTTACTGTTTGATTATTAACTAACAGTGATCATAATGTGATCGAATTCAATGTTAAGTTTGTAAAGGAGAAATGTAACACAGTTACTAAGATTCTAGATTTTGGTAATCTAAGGGGATGAGACAGAGCCTGATGATAACAAACTGGTCAAAACAGTATTCGGGTAAAACAACAAATGAACAGAGGGAGGTGTTCATAAAAGAATAGAGCTTAATACAGGACCAGTATATTCCTCTAAGGAATATATAGATTAATATAATACAGGACCAGTATATTCCTCTAAGGAGCAAGAGCTGTACTTGCCAAATAAAAAACCATGGTTGACAAAAGAGGTGAGAGATAACATAAAACTAAAGGAAAGAGCATACAAAAGTACAAAGTATAGTGTAGATCCAGGGGACTGGAAGAGTTATAAGGAACAGCAAAGGAAGACAAAAACGATAGAGCTGCAAAAAGGAATATGAAAATAAACTTGCGAGGGATATCAAGATTAATACAAGTTTTTAAAATTATATTAGAAGAAAAAGAGTAGGTAATATTGCAAATAAGGAAATGGCAAACTTGTTGGATAATTACTTTGTGTCAGTCTTGACAGTGGAGGAAGAGGATAATATTCCTGACATTCCAGGAAATTAATAATGAATCAAGGACTGGAACTCACTAAAGTTAAAGTAAGCAAGAAAAGAGTATTCAAAAAAAATAATATTAAATGGTGAAAAGCTAGGAACAGTGGAGGTCCAAAGAGATGTAGGGGTTCATGTACACAGATCACAAAAATGTCGTGGATAATAATAGTGTAAAGAGGGGGAGGAATTTCTGAAGTATATTCTGGAGAACTTTCTTGATCAGTATGTTTCTGGCCCAACGAGGAAGGAGGCATTGCTGGGTCTAGTTCTAGGGAATGAAGTGGAGCAAGTGTCAGTGGGAGAACATTTAGGGAACAATGATCATAGTATCATAAGGTTTAGATTAGTTACGGAAAAGGACAAGGAGCAATCTAGAGTAAAAATACTTAATTGGAGGAGGGCCAATTTCAGTGGGTTGAGCACAGATCTGGCCCAGGTAAATTGGAATCAAAGATTGGCAGGCAAAACTGTAATGGAACAATGGGCGACCTTTAAAGAGGACTTGGGTCGGGTACAGTCTAGGTACATTCCCACGAGGGGGAAAGGTAGGGCAACCAAAGCCAGAGCTCCCTGAATGACAACAGAGGTAGAGAATAAAATGAAGCAGAAAAAGGGGGTGTATGAAAGATGTCAGGTTGATAATACAAGTGAGAACCAGGCTGATTATAGAAAGTACAGAGAAGTGAAAAAGGAAATAAGAGGGGTAAAGAGAGAGTATGAGAATAGACTAATTGACTGGCGGCTAACATAAAAGAGAATCCAAAAGCCTTCAATAGGCATATAAATAGTAAATGGGTGGTAAGTGGAGATGTGGGGCCAATTAGAGACCAAAAAGATCTACCGATGGAGGTAGAGGGCATGGCTGAGGTACTAAATGAGTACTTTGCATCTGCCTTTACCAAGAAAGAAGATGCTGCCAAAGTCACAGTAAAAGAGGAGGTAGTTGAGATTCTGGATGGGCTGAAAATTGATAAAAAGGCAGTACTAGAAAGGCTGATTGTACCTAAAGTAGGTAAGTCACCCGGTCCAGATGGGATGCATCCTAGGTTGCTGAGAAAGTAAGGGTGGAAGTTGTAGAGGTACTGGCCATAATCTTCCAATCCTCCTTAGAGACGGGGGTGGTGCCAGAGGACTGGAGAATTGCAAGTGTTACACCCTTGTTCAAAAAAGGGTGTAAGGATAAACCCGATAACTACAGTTTAACCTCAGTGGTAGGGAAGCTCGACACCATCCAGAACAAAGCAGCCCGCTTGATTGGCACCCCATCCACCACCCTAAACATTTACTCCCCTCACCACCAGCGCACCGTGGCTGCAGTGTGTACCATCTACAGGATGCACTGCAACAACTCACAAGGCTTCTTCGACAGCACCTCCCAAACCCGCAACCTTTACCACGTAGAATGATAAGGGCAACAGGCACATGGGAACAACACCACCTGCACGTTCCCCTCCAAGTCACACACCATCCCGACTTGGAAAGATATTGCTGTTCCTTCATCACCGCTGGGTCAAAATCCTGGAACTCCCTACCTAACAGCACTGTGGGAGAACCTTCACCACACGGACTGCAGCGGTTCAAGAAGGCGGCTCACCACCACCTTCTCAAGGGCAATTAGAGATGGGCAATAAATGCTGGCCTTGCCAGCGATGCCCACATCCCATGAGTGAATTAAAAAAAGCTATTAGAAACGATAATCTGGGACAAAATTAATAGTCACTTGGACAAGTGAGGATTAATAAAGGAAAGCCAGCATGGATTTGTTAAAGGCAAATCGTGTTTCACTAACTTGATTGAGTTTTGATGAGGTGACGGAGAGGGTTGATAAGGGCAATGCGGCTGATGTTGTGTATATGGACTTTCAAAAGGCATTTGATAAAGTGCCACATAATAGGCTTGTCAGCAAAACTGAAGCATGTGGAATAAAAGGGGCAGTGGAAGCATGGATACGAAATTGGCTAAGTGACAAGAAACAGAGAGTAGTGGTGAATGGTTGTTTTTCTGTCTGGAGGAAGGTGTACAGTGATGTTCCCCAGGGATCGGTACTAGGACCACTGCTTTTTTTGGTATATATTAATGACTTGGGCTTGGGTGTACAGGGCACAATTTCAAAATTTGCAGATGACACAAAACTTGGAAGTGTAGTAAACAGTGAGGAGGATTGAATTGACTTCAAGAGGACATAGACGGGCTGGTGGAATGGGCAGAAACATGGCAGATGATATTTAACGCAGAGAAGTGTGAATTGATACATTTTGGCAGGAAGAATGAGGAGAGGCAATATGAACTAATTGGTACAATTCTAAAGTGGGTGCAGGAACAGAGAGACCTGGGGGTATATGTGCATAAATCTTTGAAGGTGGCAGGACAGGTTGAGAAAGCAGTTAAAAAAGCATATGGGATCCTGGCTTTATAAATAGAGGTATAGAGTACAAAAGCAAGGAAGTTATGTTGAACCTTTATAAAACACTGGTTCGGCCACAGCTGGAGTATCATCGCACTTAGGAAGGTTGTGAAGACCTTAGAGAGGGTGCAGAAGGGATTTACTAGAATGGCTCCAGGAATGAGGGACTTCAGTTATGTAAATAGATTGGAGAAGCTGGGGTTGTTCTCCTTAGAGCAGAGAAGGTTAAGAAGAGATTTGATAGAAGTGTTCAAAATCATGAAGAGTTTAGATAAAGTAAATAAATACAGACTGTACCCATTGGCGAAGGGTTGAGAACCAGAGGACCCAGATTTAAGGTGATTGGCAAAAGAACCAAAGGCGACACGAGGAAAAACTTTTTTACACAGCAAGTAGTTATGATCTGGAATGTGCTGCCAGAAAGGGTGGTGGAAGCAGATTTAATCATGGCTTTCAAAAAGGAACTGGATAAATACTTGAATGGAAAAAATATGCAGGGCTATGGAGAAAGAGCAGGGGAATGGGACTAACTGAATTGCTCTTACAAGGAGCCAGCACGGGCTTGATGGGCCGAATGACCTCCTTCTGTGCTGTGACCATTCTATGATTCTATGGCCAGATACAAAAAATAACCAAAAAGGCTAATGGAATGTTAGCCTTTATATCTAAAGGGCTAGAATATAAAGGAGAGGATGTTTTGCTACTGCTATATAAAGCCCTCGTTAGACCATATCTGGAGTACTGTGAACAGTTCTGGGCACCAGACCTTAGAACGGATATATTGGCCTTGAAAGGAGTGCAGCGCAGATTCACCAGAATGTTATTAGGGCTTCAAGGGTTAAATTATGAGGCGAGATTACATAATCTCCTTTTCCTCTCCAAAGTCCTTGACCGTGATGTTGCCTTCCAAATCCGTGGCCATCATTCCCGCAACTACATGTTTGAATCTCTCTCAGATTTCCATCCTTGCCACAGAACAGAAACAACCCTAATAAAAGCTCCTTTGTGACTGTGACCATGGTGTATTATCTCTACTCAGCCTTCTCAACCTCTTTGCAGCCTATGGCACAGTCGACCATCTTATCCTCCTTCAACACTTTTCCATTGTGCATCTTAGTGGGACTGCCCTCGCTTGCTTCCACTCTTACATCTATCCATGACCGGATAGGTAGGTTTCCTTGACCTCCTCTCTTCCTCATCTACAGTCTGCCCCTAGGTGATACCATCCACAGACATGGAGTCATCTTCCATACATACGCTGACGACACCCAGATCTACTTCTCCATTACCTCTTTCGACCCCTCCACTGCCGTTGAATTGTTAGACTGCTTGTCCGGTATCCAGTCACGGAGGAGGCACAATATTCTCCAGTTAAACATTGGGAAGACCAACGCCGTCGTCTTTGGTGCCGGCCACAAACTCCATATCCTTGCTGTCGATTCCATCCCCCTCCCCGATCACTGTGTCAGGATGAACAAGATTGTTAGCAACCTTGGCTGAGTTTCTAACCCCATATCCTCTCCATCACAAAGTGCCTACTATCACCTCCATAACATCACCTACTTGCGTCCCTACCTCAGCCTATCTACTGTTGAAACCCTCATCCACGCCTTTGAAACCTTAGAATTGACTATTCCAATGCTCTTCTGGCTGGTCTACCATCCTCCACCCTTCCAGAACTTCAGCTTATCCCCAAATCTGCTGCCGTTTCCTATCCTGTACCAAGCCCTGCTCACCTATCCTTGCTGACCCACATTGGCTCCTGGTCCTCAAAAGCTCCAAGTTAAAATCATCATCCTTGTGTTTAAATCCCTACATTCCTTCATCCCTCCCTATTTCTACAACCTCCTCCAGCCCTACAACGACTACCAAACTCTCTATTCCTCCAACTGTAGCCATTTTGTAAATCAGTGCTTCCTCGGCCCCACTATTGGCGGCTGTGTCTTCAACCGCCTGGGTCCCACTTTCTGGAATTTCCTGATTGAACTGCTCCACCTCTCTACGTCACTTTCCTCCTTTTAAGACCCTCCTTAAAATCCAAGTCTTTGACCAAGCCTTTAGTGACCCATCCTATTATCTCCTTCTTTGGCTTGGCATCCATTTTTGTCTGATTATGCCTCTATGAAGCACCTTGGGATGTTTTTCTACCTTAAAGGTGCTATATAAATGCAAGCTGTATAAATGCAAGCTGTTGTTGAAAATATAATTGTTGACTTTTCCAAAATAATTCAAGGGTTTATATGCTATCAATTGTGGAATCTGGAACCTTCATTTTCCATAGAGAAGAAAAAACTTGGGACCAACTACATTATATACGAATTTAAATATTTCAACTCTAGTGCAGAAAACTTCATATTTTATAGCACATCATGAATTATTCTATTTACAGTACTCATTTCTTTCAAATAAGTGACTTGGTTGAAAGATTCCAATGAATACTTTCAGGAAAATGCAGTACATTTTTAATAAGAGTGTACAGTAAAACTACAGATTAAGTAACATATAGAGCCAGAATTTACTGTAGCCGGCAAATGAACATCGCCTGCTGTTCTTTAGACTTGCCCTTGCCCGTTTAATTTCCATGAGACTTTGCACTGCAAGTTGCTGTAAGTGGGGGATCGAAACAGGACGGCGCCCTCTAAAGGGCTTCTGGGACTTGTGTGATCAGGGCAAGCAACTGTGTGGCTCCGATATTACCAGGGAGGTGGGATGACAGCAGGGGTGGGGCGACTGGGCGCGAGGGTAACCTGCCCAGTGAAATCGGTCCATTCCCCACGCGATCGCGGGTAAATTGAAGGCACTTACTGTGGCTTCCGGGTTTCCCGTCGTCAACCTGCGCAGTGGGCGGATTGCGCACCTGCATCACAGGCTGTCAGCTGGAGGAGCCCTATTTAAAGGGGCAGTCCTCCAATGCTGCTCCTGCAGCAAACAACCAAAAGTGCAACATGGAGCAGACCAGGGGAAAGGCTGCTCCCAGATTTAACGATGCCTCACTCCAGGTCCTACTGGATGGGGTGAGGAGGAGGAGGGAAAATTTCCTACCAGCGGATGGGAGGAAGTGGACTGTCTCTGCCACCAAGAAGGCCTGGCTCGAGGTGGCAGAGGAGGTCACCAGCAGCAGCAACATCTCCCGCACATGGATCCAGTGCAGGAAGTGCTTCAATGACCTAACTAGGTCAGCCAAAGTGAGTACACTTACTCATTCTCCTACGCTCCGTCTTCCAGATCACCGCCCCCACCCCACAACTCCTTCTGCACTGCCAACACTACTCTATCACATCACTCCTCACACCCACTCAAACCTCATCCTCAACTTACCTGCACTTATTCACCACCCCAGTACTCATCCCACCACTACCACTCAACCCAATCCTTATACATTGTCATGGCTCTGTCTCATACTCACCCTCTGATGCAACTCTTTCACGGTCAGCCTCACCCAAACCAATGCATTCAGCGGTTGGCCATGTCACCATCCCTCACCCACGCCTCTCTACTTTCTCTCCTTATAGGAGAAGAGAGCCCAGAATACATGGGAGAGGGCGAAGACCGGAGGGGGGGGGGCCACAACATCAGGTTGTCCTCATGGAACCGGAGCAGGAGGCTCTTGAACTAAGCCGCACCCTCGAGTGCCTGTCCGTAGGGGACGCCGAGGCTGCCACCTGAAAAACGGCTGGTGACAGAACTTTAACATTCAGCACTCACAACAGCAAATGATGTTAACATGCCTTGCCATCTTCAGCACCTCAACATCTGTCATTGTGCTTAATATTGCCTTCTGTTCTCTTACAGGGCCATCAGCGACCGCCATGACGGCGGAGGGCGATTCTTCAGAGGACCTGCCAGCCTCTGAGGGGGCACTGTCACATCTGAGCGAGCCATCCACCAGCGGTAGGTCCCCGTCCTCAGTTAGTTGGAGTTGCACATGGTGAGTCACCACACACGTGAGCACGAGCAGACACTGTTGGCAGGGGCAGCTGTGGAGAGTCCTAGTCGGTGGGAGCACTCTTCTCCAGGCTCTACTCAGCTGGACACAGATGCTGAACCCTGCGGGGGCATCCTTTAAAAGGAGTATGATCAAGGGACAGCAGCACATTTGCGAGATGCTAGAACAGGTGCCACGCGCACTCTCCACAATCGTGCAGAGGATAGAGGAGTCCAACTCCTGCACGAGTGGAATGGTGGCACAGGTACAGGAGGGAATCTCCGAGATACTGTCACAGGGATGTGAGGGCATCTCTGAGATAGTGTCGCGGGTAAGTGCGGGAATGTGCGACGGAGGGAAGGCTAGTCTCCATCGAGCTTCAAGCACGACTCACCAATGAGTCCATTGAAGCCCTGACAAGGGCCCTTCGGACTCAGGGTGAGCAGCTTTCTGCCGCCTTAAACAGGCAGGCAGATACACTAGCACTAGCCTTACAAGGCTTCACACATGTCCTCCAAACTGTCGTCCAGCAGGGTGGTAGGAGTGATGTGGGCCTGGCCCAGGAGAGGGATGATGGCGAAAGGGGACATGGAAGTGGGGACGCCACTCAAAGCGCTCCCATCTCTCACCGGTTGCCCCCCTCTCAACCAGTACCTGCAACGCTGCCTCCTCTCCATGTGGTCGAGTCTGCCCCTACACAGGTGCAGGTGGAGCAGTCTTTGGAGGGACCCTCACGGGCACCGAAACCCAGAGGGCGTCAGCCCAAAGCATCTAATTGGTCAGGTCATGAACAAGAGCAACCTGCCACTACCTCTGCTGCAGCCACAGGGGAAGCACCACATAGGAGTACTCATAAGCGTAAGGCAAAGGTTTTGTGAGCACACAGGGGATGCACAAGGGTGTTTGACGGTTTGTCATGTTTTTTATTTATATTTGATTTTTGTTAATGGCACATTAAATATTATTATCGTCACCACTACTGCCACGTCTTGGCCATTCTTGACTGGCTTGTATAATAATTCCCTTTCATGACATTCACCATGAACACCCACACTTGATGCCACCAATTTGGTCACTCTACAGTGGGTGTACGTGTAGTTGCACAACTATTTTGTGCAGGGGGAGGGGGAGGGGGCTGGTGTGGCCACTCCGCTGTCCAGATGGTGAGGACTGGACTCTTCACACTGTCTGATGTTAGGAGAACCGTTCACATATCAGTGACTCCCTGGCCTCACGAGCAGCCAGGTGAGCTGCTGTTCTGTCCATGGGTTGCTCCTCCTCCTCCTCAATACGGGTGGCAGATGTGGATGGGGCCTCCTCCAGCGGCACCCCTCTCTGTTGTGCAGGATATAACAGACGACTATAGTGCGTCCCACTCTGTCTGGTACGTATTGAAGCGCTCCCCCAGAACGATGAAGGCACCTGAAGCGCATCTTGAGCAGCCCTATAGCATGCTCAATTGTACACCGGGTAGCGATGTGGTTGTCATTATATCAACACTGTTGCTCAGTGGTGGGGTTCCTCAGAGGTGTCACGAGCCACGTGTGCAGGGGGTATCCCTTGTCCCCAAGGAGCCAGCCCTTGCGGGTATTCGGTGCGTGGAAGAGGGGCAGGATGTTGGACTCCCGGAGGATGAAGGAATCGTGGCAGCTGCCAGGGTATCTGGCGCACACGTGAAGGAATCTCTTGCGGTCGTCACAGATGAGCTGAGTGTTGATGGAGTGGTAGCCCTTCCTATTGATGAACAGTCCTGGCTCGTGTGGAGGTGCTCATATTGCTATATGGGTGCAATCGATTACACCCTGCACCCGCAGGAATCCAGCCACGGCATGGAATCCCACTGCCCTCTCCGTCTGGCTGAGGTCGTCCACGGGGAAGTTGACGTCGTCCAAGGCCCTGCGAAACAAGCTGTCGGTGACCTGCCTTACGCACTTGTGTGCAGACGACTGAGAGACCCCGGCGATGTCCCTGGTGGCACCCTGGAATGATCCAGAAGCGAAGAAGTTGAGGGCAGTGGTGACTTTGACAGCGACAGGTAAGAAGATGGTGCTTGGGACAGCCGGGAGCAGCTCGACATGAAGAAGGCTGCAGATGTCCGCGACTACTTGGCGACTGACTCTGAGCCTCTGTATGCACTGCTCCTCAGAGAGGTTCAGGAAGCTGAGCCTTGATCTATGGACCCTGTGGCGAGGGTAGTGCCTCCTGCGACGCCACTCTCTCTGTTGTTGCCCTCCCTGCTGATGTGCAGGTGCCTGTGGCGCAGCACTGTTTGTGGAGATCCACGTGGCGGAGTTGGACGGCATGCCTGGCGAGGCTGGTGATGTTGCTAGTCCTCGGATGAAGTGATGAATGCAGCTGTGGCACCCCCCCATCCTGACTGTGAGAATTTGAGGGGGTCCGCAACGTAGGTAAATATGTTTGCACAGCAAAGTTTTGGGTATAAATTAAGAATTTTGAGTAGAAAGACAAAGGTATTGCAGCCAAAACTTTGTCTGAAGTGACAGAATGCCCTGCTGCAATAAATGAGGTATTCCCCCCACCTGTCAAATAATCCTTTGCATCTCCCACTAGCTGCTGGCTGAAACACATCTGCTCCAACAGGGAGTGTTTCCCACAGCACAGGAAACACGCTGAGGATCCTTCAAAATTGCACCCCTGCCATAATCTCCACTCAATGAGGTCTGTCAAGTATCTAAATAACTACGTAAAGTAGTATCCCGCTGGCTTTAATTGCCGGTGGGAGTGGGCTCCGAACCTGCTCCGGGATTCCGTCATTTTAGGAGCCCCCCGCCCCCAACGCAACTGCTCGGCCATCCGAAAATCGGCCCCTGTGTCCCCTTAACCAATTAGATTAAAGGATTGGAAATCATCAGTGCAGAGTCTGAACCAGGAAGTGTAAATTAGAATAGTGAATTCAATGTCAAGTCAGGTACAGAAAGAGAAATAAAGAGAGGGTAAGAAAGATTGGATTAAAAGAGAGTGAGAAAAGAGACAGAAAGGAAAAATAAAAAGAAATAAAATTTAATTTACGTTTTTTAAAAAAAACTCCAATAACAATTAAAAGCTAAAGGAATGAGACACTTGGAATAGTTAATTTTCAGTGCCAGAGAGGTTGTTTGGCAGTAATTAAGTCTTATCACGCCATTAAAAAGGGTGCTTAGACTGAAATGGACAAGCTGTAACTTTCTGTGGCGAGTTTAGTTATTATCTCCCATGCAAGTACTGGAACTTCATGCCGTATAATGCATTTGAATGGCAAGTCAACAGCAAGGTACTGTTTTCGCAAAGCTAATGGTGGAGCGGCGCATCTCGGTCAGCAACTTTTTGATATCCACGTTTAACCACACATCTGCCCTCACCTAAAGTTGCTGTGCAATTTTCGCATAAATAACGGTGAGCGCCATCTTCCTCGCCGTTATTTTGACAGTAAATTCTGGCCCATTGCAGTTGGCAGAATCTGAGGTTGCCTCATTTGACTTTGTTAAACAAGAAGAAAAAGGAAAGTTTTGTTTGAATTATCAAACACACACTATCAAAGAAAATATCTTACTTCATCTGACTCAATGGACAGAATGTTGGTGACCAGCAGCATTGCATAATACACGTCAATGCTCACTTCCTTGGGAGTTGCCACAAGTGTCTTCATTTTAGAGGCAGTTGACAGAGCTAGCACTTTCATTCAGGAAAACAAGTCTTTGGGTAGCTTCTGGGAGATCAAGGCTACCCTCTCCCGCCATGGCCGATGATACCTATGCGGTTTACCAGGACATGAGTCCAGCAGTGGTATAATGAGGTAAATTCATGCACTGGGGTAATAATTGATCACACCATTGGCAGGTTGAAGGTATGTTTCAAGTCTCTGGATTGATCAGGGTCATCCTATAATAAAGTCTTATTAGGAGCACCAGGATCGCAGTTGAGTGCCACATGCTACACAACTTTTCCATACAGAGACCTCATCATGGAGGCCCCAAAAGAGGGTATAATTTCAAAGCTTGCAGATGACACGAAACTCGGAAATGTAGTAAACAATGTAAGCAAGGAAGTTATGCTAAACCGTTATAATACACTGGTTAGGCTGCAGCTGGAGTATTGTGTTCATTTCTGGGCACCGCACTTTAGGAAAGATGTCAAGGCCTTAGCGAGGGTGCAGAAGAGGTTTACTAGAAATGGTACCAGGGATGAGGGACTTCAGTTATGTGGGGTGACTGGATAAGCTGGGGTGGTTCTCCTTGGAGCAGAGAAGGTTGAGGGGAGATTTGATAGAGGTGTTCAAAAGCATGAACGGTTTTGATAGAGTAAATATAGAGAAACTGCTTCCAGTGGCAGAAGGGTCGGTCACCAGAGGACACAGAGTCAAGGTGATCGACAAAAGAACCAGCTGCAGCCTAACCAGTGTATTATAAAGGTTTAGCATAACTTACTTGCTTACATTGTTTACTACATTTCCGAGTTTCATGTCATCTGCAAGCTTTGAAATTATACCCTCTATACCCAAGTCCAGGTTATTAATATATCAAAAAAAGCAGTGGTCCTAGTACTGACCCCTGAGGAGCACCACTGTATACTTCCCTCCAGTCTGAAAAACAACCGTTCACCACTACTTTCTGCTTTCTGTCCCTTAGCCAATTTTGTATCCACACTGCCATTGTCCCTTTAATCTCATGGGCTTTAATTTCATTAAGAAGTCTATTATGTGGTACTTTATCAAATGCCTTTTGAAAGTTCATATGCACAACATCAACCGCACTACCCTCATCAACCCTCTGTTACTTCAAAGAACTTAACCAAGTTAGTGAAACTCGATTTTCCTTTAACAAACCCGTGTTGACTTTCATTTCATTTATTAGCTCATACTTTTCCAAGTGCCAATTAATGTTGTCCCGGATTATTGTCGCTAAGAGTTTCCCCACCACCACTGAAATAGCTCGGCCAATAAAGCTGCCTATCATTAGTGATCCTCAAGATGTTGATACATAGAAATACAGATAAGTTACAACATGGATGGGGTAAAAAATAAGTAATCAAATGGAAACAGGACATTCGGCCCGATCATTGTATCTCTACATTTATCCTAAGCATACAGTCCTAATCACACTTACCTGCCCTGTTCCTAGATCCTTTATTCTTTCATCCAGTTATTCAATCTAATCTTGAATGTTGGCATAGTTTCAGCCTCAACCACCCAGGAAGTGAATTCCACAGCATCGCAACTCGGGGTGAAATTGGTCTTTGTGGTAGCACAAAATGGACGATAATGAATTGGCAGCCTGTTTTACATCCCGCCAAGTTAATGGGAAAGAAAATTGGGGTGGGGTGTAAAAACAGGCTGCCGATTCGCTATCACCATCTTGTGCTACCAATGAAGACCAATTTCACTCCCTCTGTGTAAAGAAGTTTCTCTAGCTCTCCGATCTAAATCTCTTACATTTAATCTTGTATGTATGGCCCCTCAGTCTAGACCCCTTAACTATTGGAAACAGTTTGCTTTTATCTACCCTCTCCCATCCTTTCATAATTTTAAAACACTTTCATCATATCACCCCATAATCTGTGAGATTCTAATGGAAGAGCCCCAACTTTCTAAATCTTTCTTCGTATTTGTAGTTCCTCACTCCTGGCGGCATTGTGGTGAATCTGTGTTGTAACCTCTCCAAAGCCTCAATATCCTTTCCATATTGTGGAGCTCAATACAGTACTCTAACGGAGGTCTTATAGTTTTTTTTTTAAAAAACCATTACCGCTTGGCTTTTCTATTCATTACCTCTTGTGATAAAACCTATAATTCCATTAGCTTTTTTTATTACAAATTGGGGAATTAGAATCAGTTATATAACAGGAAGACATAATAGAAACTTGGCTGCAAGCTAGCTAGGCAGGAGTGGGAAAAAAAGAACATATTGGGTTATAATATTTTTAGGAGGGACAGAATAAGTAAGAAAGCAGGAGTCGCAATGTTGGTTAAGGAGGGAATACATGCTGTAGAGGGGTTCAGACAGAGGCAATGTGGTTAGAGATCATAGTTTAAAGAAAGGGAATTGTTACATTAGTGGTGTTGTAATACAGCCCTCCTAATTATGGGAGGGAAATGGAAGAGGAAATCTGTGGACAGATAAGGGAGATGAGTAGGAAAAACAAAATTATTGTTCTAGGAGATTTTAATTGCCCACTCATTAATTGGGGCAGGAAGAGACTAAATGGAGAAAAGGGAATAGAATTCCTAAAATGCGTGCAGGACCGCATTCTCAAGCAGTACGTTGATATGCCTACAACAGGAGGGATGTTGCTAGATCTATTTAGGAGTAACAAAATAAGTTAGGTAGATAAGTTAAATGTTGGGGGGCCCTTGGGGGTAGTGACCATAATAAGATTTAAGGTCCCAACAGAAAGTGGAAAAGTTAGTGCAAAAACAAGGGCTCCAGATTGGAGTAGGCCACATTTTAGAAAGGTGGGGTGTGAGTTTGCTGAGGGATGGTAGAAAAACAAATTGGCACACATGACTGTAGATCAACAATGAGATTTTTTAAAAAAGGAGATTGCAAAGTTACAGAATAAATATGTATCTTTAGAAAGGAGACTACTTCAAATTTCAGGATGCTGTGGATCAATAAAGAGGTTTGAAACAAACTAAAATTGCAGAAGAGGGGTTATGGGGTCTGTAGGTAGAGAATATGAGAACATAAGGAAATATGTTCAGGGATAAGGAAAGCAAGGAGGGAGTATGAAGACAGAATATTAAAAACAATTAAGTATGCTACAAATATCAGTAAAAGAGAATCGTTAAATGTGAGGTGGAACCCCTGAGCGGAGAGGTGGAGGATGTGGAAAAGAGAGGGAATACTTAACGAGTAGCTCGCATCATTGTTCACAAAAGAGAAGGATGTTGGAGAGGAGGTAAATCTTGATTTGGTTAAAACCAAGTTGAGAGATATAATAAATAAATGGAGTTAATTAAGCTAAAGGTGAACAAAGTGCCATGACCTCACAGGATATATCCATAGATCCTCAGGGAAATGGGGGAAGAAATAGCAAAGCCCTGGCTATATTCCAGGGTTCTATTGAGAGTGATTGTGTGCCAGAGAATAGGAAACTGGCAATGTAACAACTATTTTCAGAAAGAAAAACAGAGCTACCCTGGATAATTACAGGCTAGTTAGTTTAATATCTATGGAGGGTCAAATTTTGGAATATTTAATAAAGATGAAATTACTAAGTATCTAATTGAAGAGAAAATTAATAGAAGCAGCCAACATGGATTTCAGAAAGGAAGATTATGCTAGAATTCTTTGAAGAGCTGAAGAGGAGTTGGGGATCAAGGATAGAGCCTTGGGGGACTCCTAAGGTAATGGTCCAGGGACGGGAAGAGAAGCCATTGTTGGAGATGCTCTGGCTATGATCAGATAGGTAAGAGTGAAACCACCCAGGGGAAACCCCACTGAGCTGGACAACAGAGGAAAGGCGTTGGAAAAGGATGATGTGTTTGACCGTGCCAAAGGCTACACAGAGGTTGAGAAGGATGAGGAGGGATAATGCACCACGGTCACAGTGACCAGAGGATGTCGTTTGTGACTTTTGTTAGTGCTGCTTTGGTGCTGTGGCAAGGACAGAAACTGGATTGGGGAAATTTAAACATGGAGTTCCAGAAAGATGGCCACAGATCTGGGAAATCACAGCACATTCAAGAACTATGGAGAGGAGAGGAAGGTTTGAGGGTGGTAGTTTGCAAGGACAGAAAGGTTGAGGGTGGGTTTTTTGAGGAGTAATGATGGTGGTTTGAAAGGGATGGGGACAGTATCTGAGGAGAGGAAACCATTTATAATATCAGCTGGTATGGAAGCCAGAAATGAGACTCCTTGACAAGCACCAGCAGTTGATGGGGATATTGCACTGCCTGTAGGAGTTGCCGCAATATGTCAGACTATGGAGGAGTTTCATTTCAGCATGTGCTGCGTTCTAACCAGTGGCATCAGCAGTCCGCAATCTATCATGGAGTGTGTGGTCACCTCTGTAAATGCTGCAGCCAGGACCTCTGCGCAGGAGTCCATGTCACCAGCTTGGGCAGCTTTGATGGAAGCTCAGACTGGTGTCATTCAGGCTCTGGGTTCCTTAGTATCTGCCAGTTTCAAAATGCTGATGGAACACATTGATATAGGTTTCCAAAGCACCTCTGATATCCAACAGTGTGCTCTCCCACAGATCACTAGGAGTGAGGTCCTGCAGGCCATGGGAGTGGTAGTGGCTGCCCTCTCGGGATGATAGCATATCTGCTCCCATGCCATCCACTCAACCAGCGCCTGCCATGGTGCATGAAAGGCAGCCGGCCAACTGCCCCAGCACCAGCCGAGATGTCACAGTCTCCAGCTGGCCCCTCAGGGCCCCTAGCTGGCAGAGGTCACCAGCCACAAGCATCTTAAGGGCCCTCATCTGAGCATGAGTAGACTTTCACCACCCCTGCTGAAGTCACCGGGAAGCACTTTGTAGAAGCAGTAGGTTAGGTAACAGAACACATAAGAGCACTATGGAGTAAAACTAGGGCGAAGTTATTCTGTAATGCCAGTCTGTGAAGACATTTAAAACTAACGGTTGAATGGTGGAAGTTTGTCTGTTCAATGGGTTTTAATGAGGTATTCAGCCATAAATGACAAGTGACATCTGTGCAAATGGTGGTCAGAATCTGGGAGTATTTTCTTGCAATGTGGAGGGTTAAGATGGATTGGTGTTGAAGGACGGTCAATGCAGGCCTGATGTGAAGGTATTGCTCGGATTGTTCTTTTACTGGAAGGAACGGTCTAGGAGCTGCTGCTTAATAGCCCTGGCTGCTTACTGTACAGACCTTGCAGCAGCTTCTCCTGCATCCTCTTCTTCCTGGGGCGCTTCTTCCTCTGATGATTTCCACAGCCTCACAACCCTTCGTGTGGACAACACATACCCGAGATGGTGATTGAAGCAGAGACCATGTCAACATTTAAAATAGATTAGATAGGTTGTTGAAGGAAAGGGGAATAAAAGGATATGGGAACAAGGTGGGCATATAGAACTAGAACTAATGCTCGTGTGGAGGATAAACATCAACATGGAGAGGTTGGGCCAAATGGCCTGTTTCCATGTTGTAATTTCTATATAATTCCTAGCACAATGTACTGCATCTTTCCAGCTACTGATCAGGACAGAGGGAAGACTGTCATAGACTAACTGATGTGGACAAGGAATGATGAGGTATTAGATCTAATTAACTGAATATTTAAAAGTGGACAAGACCCAGTGGATATGTGTCAATTGTAGGCTAAACTCCATCTCTCGATTTGATTGCCTTGGGCCATTGACTAATTGCAATCTCCACACTACTAACTTTTGATCAGGGTAATGTTATCACATATCTCTTTTCAAAAATGGTTTGCTCACCTACTTCAGGAGACATAAAAGAGCTGCCAGAGCAGCACCCATCTATCCAATATATGATGGATCACTGCCTTATACAGTGAACCCTTAGAAGCAATTCTCACTGAATGAGCCCAAATCTTGTACATCTTTGACTGTGGCATCCAACACTGTATCGATCACCTTCCATTTTTTTTTTATAACTAGTGCTGCTTGTTAGCTTGCTCACTATATTAACAGCATAAATGCTGGTGTCTACAAACAAAAGATTACATCTATGGTGACAATGTACTTTTATTTCTCACAAATCATCATCTATAGGAGCTGGCTGGTTGGTTCTAAGCTCAGTTGGGATATTATGGGCTCGATATTAGGAGGGTGAAGGGTTCGCATCAGGGGGTCAACTGGGCACATGGGTAACGCGCCGAGTGAAATCGGGGTTCTCCGCACGGAATCGCAGGCCAATTGGAGCCACTTACCTGTGCTTCCGGGTTTCATGCTGGAAAGCTGCGCGGTAGGCGGACTGTGCATGCGCAGCATAGGCTATCAGCTGGAGGAGCCCTAATTACAGGGGCAGTCCTCCACTGACTGATGCTGAAGAAAATAATAAAAATTACAGCACGGAGCAGCCCAGGGGGAAGGCTGCTCCCGGGTTTAATGATGCCTCACTCCAGCTCTTATTGGATGGGGTGAGGAGAAGGGGGGAGGACAGAGATCTTCCCCCCCGGCGGGTGGGAGGAAGCGGCCTGCCTCTGCCACCAAGGCGGCCTGGCTCGAGGTGACAGAGGAGGTCACCTGCACCACCAACATATCGCGCACCTGCATACAGTGCAAGAGGCACTTCAATGGCCTAAATAGGTCAGCCGAGGTGAGTACACTTACTCATTCCCCTACACTCCGTCTGCCACATCACCGCCCCCACCCCACATCTCCTTCTGCACTGCCAACACTACCCTATCACATCACTCCTCGCACCCATTCAAAGCTCATCCTCATCTTACCTGCATTTACTCACCTCGCCAGTACTCATCCCACCACTACCACTCAACCCAATCCTCAAAATCTCATGGCTCTATCTCATACTCACCCTCTCATGCATCTCCTTCACAGTCAGCCTCACTCTACCTGCCACTACCTGTGCTGCAGCCACAGGGCATGCATCACATATGTGCAGTAGGAAGCGTAAGGCAAACATGTCGTGAGCATGAAGAGGATGCACAAGGGTGTTTGAGGGTTTGTCATGGTTTTTAAACCTATATTTAATTTCTGATCAACTCACATAACATATTATATTGTCACCACTACTGCCACGTCTTTGCGAATCTTGTCTGGTTTGTGTAATAATGCCCTTTCCTGAGGATCACAATGAAGACCCACAATTGTTGCCACCAATTGTGTCACTGCAGAGTGGGTGTAGGTGTATTTGCAGGGCTCTTTTGTGCAGACGACTGAGAGACATCGGCGATGTCCCCGGTGGCACCCTGGAAGGATGCGGAAGAGAAGTTGTTGAGGGCAGTGGTGACTTTGACAACGACAGGTAAGAAGATGGTGCTTTGGCCAGCCGGGAGCAGCTCGGCATGAAGCTGCAGATGTCCACAACTACATGTCGAGCGACTCTGAGCCTCCGTGTGCACTGCTGCTCAGAGAGGTCCAAGAAGCTGAGCCTTGGTCTGTAGACCCTGTGGCGAGGGTAGTGCCTTCTGCGACGCATCTCTCTCTGCTGTTGCCCTCCCTCCTGCTATGCAGGTGGATGTGTCACAGCACTGTGTTGTGGGGCTCCACGTGTCAGAGGTGGACGAGAGGCTGGTGATGCTGTTCGTCCTCAGAGGAGGTCATGACTGCAGCTACGGCGGCCCCCATCCGGAATATGTACATTTGAGGGGGTCCGCAAGGTAGGTACATGTGTCTGGACACTGGGGTAAGTGTGCAAGTTGGTGAATTTTATTGTTAGGAGGAGGGTGGTGGAGGCCAAATTTTGTCCTAAGTGACAGAGTGGCCTCCTGCAATGAGTGAGGGAAACAGTCCCTGTTGTTTGCAAAATCCCACCCCTCCTAAAATATCATGTTTCTATACGACCTGAAGTACCTAAATGATTACCTTAAGTGGCACCCCGCCGGCTTTAATTGCCGGCAGGAGTCCCACATGCGGGGGCTGTGCGCGCACGTCAGCGCGTCACTGGGGAACCCGGAAATGGGCGGATTGGACCAGTGCTCCAGACCCGCCCCGGGAATCCCCGATTTTCGCAGCCCCCCACCACGAACGCACCCGCTCGGGGGTGCGAAAATTGAGCCCTATATCAACAGCAAAGTCCACGATCCACTTTTCATTTAAATCAGCATACGTGTCCACTTTTTGGATGGACATCAACATCAAGGAAGAATCATAGCCCGATTATTCCTAGAGGAATAGTATAAAGAAACCACCCTGTGAGAAAAGTTATATGAACAGGCGAGAGACACAACAACCGGAAGTACAAATGGAAATGCGAATCTCAGAAGATTCCACAGTGAACAAACTAAGGAATCGCACAAAGAAAAACTGATAAATTGGAAGATAACCTGAGTGTAACCACTAAAGTTCAAAGAAAAAGTACATCTGAAGCAAAATGCACACACAAAGGCAATTAAATGACAAGTTCTGGAAACAAGCATATCTGAAGCAAATCCCCCACTGAGCAACCTGAAGTATTTGGCTCCAAACCTCCCCTCCAGCTGAGTTAAGTTGCCACAAATGCCACAATCCCTGCCCGTTGATGGTTTTGCATGACAACCACTCTTCACCCTCCTTCTCCAGCCCTCCCCTTGCTGATGATGCCTCCACCACACTGCTTCCCCCTCAAACTGAGGGAGATTCCAGACCAAACCCCGAATCCTCTCTCCATTGATCACGGGGGCTGCAATTCCCTCCCCACAGTAGGTTTTCAACCCACACTACTCCCACCCCCACCCCCTTCTGGAATGAGCAAGCCTTCCACTTTCCTCAACCCCTTCAGCCAAGGAATTTCTTGGCCTCAGGCCCCAAAGCTTTCAAACTGTTTCTATCCTTCAGGACGAACAAGTTCTCAGCCATCATTTCCCCCCTCTCACTGGGCAAGTTCATGGCCCCTATCCCACACACCATCCTGAGCGAGTTTTTGCCCAAACCACCCCGATGAGCAAGTTTTTGGTACTCCCCCAACTGAAGATGTGTTTAGCCTTGTTCCTTATATCCCTGCTGAGGAACTTTTTGATCCTGATCCACTCCTGCTGATCAGGATGCCCCCCATAAATTGAAGAAATCTCCAAATGTTTGTGGTACACGCTGGCTAGAAGACAGCAAGTCCAAATAGCCAGCGACTATCTTCATTCCTGAAGCAACAGTGGAAAGTGCTAGCATTTGAGTCAATGAATGGCAAAGTAAAATGAGAAATGAAACCAAAAGCTTCCCAACCCCCCCCCCCCTCCAATAAGCAAATACCCCCACCTCTCCATTTGACTTCTTCCCCACTTTCCAACTCACCTGCTGGCTGGCCATCCCATCATTCCCAATTGGAGCACAGGATCACTGAATTTACCCTCCCGTTCCATATCATTCATAAATATTATGAATAGATCCCTGTGGAAAAGTGTTAGTTATTTTTTCCTAGGCAGAGTATTTTCCATATATAATCACTTTCTGTTCTCTATTGCTAAGCCAATTCTCAAATCGATCGGGATAACTTATCTTTTGTTCAATGAGCATTAACCTTCCTTACTTGTGTCAGAGCAACTTGGATTTTCAGACAGTGTTCAACCAAGTGAACTACATCTATTAGGTCACCCTCATCCATCAGCTTAGTTAACTTCTCAAAGAATTCCAGTAGGTTTGTAAGGCATGGCCTATTACTTTTAAAATCATGCTGAGTGCTCCCTATGATACCTGTGCTCTTCAGATTTTCATCTGGTGTCCTGTAATGCCCTCAAGCATTTTCTCCACTATGGCTAATCAGTCATTTTGAACATTGGAATTAAATATATGTCATCCTCCAGTCTTCCTGTACTACTCCAGTACATAAGGAGCTCTGAAAAAATATTAACTAAAGCATCACTAATTTCTTCAGCTTCCTAGGACGTATCCCATCTGCTCGAGGAGTCCTGCGATATTTAATCCTTCCACTTTCTGTATAACACATTCATTACTAACTTCTGTATGTTCTTCAGAGCAAAGTAGATCAGCTGAGATAAAAAATTTAAAAAAAGATGTTAAAAATCTAAAATTAAAACCAAAAATGCTGGCAAAGCCAAACAAAGCAGATGTCAGTGTCTAAAAAAAATAGAAAAGAGGAGGTTAATATTTTGGATGAAGAACCTTTATCAGAAATGGAAGTAGATCTGCAGACTTACTCTGATTCCAATTCTTGCATGTGTATTGGAAAATAATTAATATTTTTTTTTAAATCAAGTTTGTTTCTTTTTTAAAAATTGGCTTTTACTATATATGCATAGCATTCAAAAGTCATGCATTGTGCAGTCAGGTAAGCCACGCTCAGGATTCTTCAGCAGTCCCCACAGCTGCCCAATGCCACAGTATTGGCGATCGGTCCCCTTCCCCCTGTTGCTCGATCCAATACCCCTCCCAGAACTTACCAGAGGGCCGCTGCCAACAGCCCAAGATCCATTTTTCTCGTGGGGTGAGCTGCCTGTGGAGGCGCGACAGGCGGAGTCAGCTTGTTCCAAAAATGAGCCCAGACTAATTTCTACCCCAATATTCTTTAGCAAATTTATTTTTATTGAAAGATATCATTTGACAACAATTGAAGGTATAGAATGTTATTAGACAAACAAAATTCAGTTCAACATAATGTTAAACCTATTTCTGGGACAAATATTTCAGTAATAGTACATCCTTGTGACTAACTCAGCTGTATGATAAATGGTAAAATGACAGACATTAAACATGTAGCTCTAATTCTGCATATTCGTTTCTGTAAAAGTACAACTCTATTAAGCCTTTGAGAAAAAATATTCATTAAAATGAATAATGAAACCACTCAGTTGAACATGTACTACTAACTGATTTAATGAGCAGAGGCCCAATCCAGTTCAGTGCATAGCAATTATACAAATGGGTGAGTCCCTACAATTTATTTTTAAAATTTTATGTGACTGCATGAGATGCAAATTAAGCTATGCTAGGAATAGCATCATTTTCAAACATGCTAAATACATACCACCTTTGGACCAAGCTTTTGCTCGCCTGTCCCAATGGCTCAGTAGCAATTTTTGTCTGATTCCACTCCTGTGAAGCAACTGGAGATTTTTACTACGTTAAAGGCGCCATATAAATGCAACTTGTTGTTGGACAACTTCATGTCAATTTAAATTGGGGCCATGGTATTTCTCTGCTAAATACATATGACCACTTGTACTTTGGTTTAGCAGACATGGAATTTCTAGGCCACTGTTTGCAACTCTTATTTTGGTGATAATTAAAGATAATGAGAGATTGTCTGCTTCAATTTTTTTTTAAATGAATACAATTACAATAAATCACTGTCTTTTTCTAGAAAAAAGTTTATAGAACACAAAAGGTAAAACAGTAGTCTGTCTTTTTTTTAAAAAAAAAGTTGAATAAAAAGAAACACTTCTAGCAAAGTTACAGCGGCAACAGCAACAAGGAAATTCCCATCCTTTGACATTTGTTCCCCAGCTTTTCTTCATATAGATTTGCATAGGCAAAAACCATAATAAATATAAACAAAGGAATTTATAATGGAAAAGTTGACAGAAAAAGTATGACAAAAACGTGACAACAGGAAATCAAGTGGATGTGCATGCACATAAGATTTTTTTAAAAGATATAGATTTGTAGTTATAATGACTGCACCTGAACACAGTGGTCCATGTGTGATCTCATTAAAGTTTTACGAAGGCAGTAATACTTGTGTATTCTCATTAATGTTTGGAAGAGTTTTTATATTCTCCTTTTGATATCCCACATTTGACAGTGGGCTTCTAGCATAGATTAAGTGGGCCAAATAAGTTTTCACTGATACTCTGTATTAAAATAAGCCAGCTATTGGAATGAGATGGATAGAACTGGAAAATCAAAACCTCATGATATCATCTAATAGTTAATAAAATACATTTTATAAAATGTATGTGAATTAGAGAGTTGACAATATTGGATCTTTAATTTAAAATCAAGCTGTTAAAAGCTGTAATACAATGTTTCCTAAATAAAAGTTAACATTTAAGGGTCAATTCCCTCACGGTGTGCTCACAGAATGCACCCACATATTCTACATGAGTGCATCATGGAATCTGGGAGATAGGCCTGAGCAATCACATTGCTGCACTCACGATTCAGCAATCATGAAATGTTGTTTGGATGACACACTAAGAGGGAGCAGGGGTCTCATTACACCCTGGAATTTAATGTAAATATAGTTCAATTGACCCCACAGTAAATTCTCTCCACTCTTTATATGATTCTTGCCCATATAAAATGGATACTTTTCTGCTTCCATGCTGTTTGCTCCTAAACTTCAAATCCTAACGGTGGAACTGGTTTGAATTTTGCAACTTGGATTTTGTTGCCTTGTTTGATTGTCATACAGCTGTTTCTGCATTATTTTCTTTGTATTGCTTTTTTTGTGGTTTGCTGCTGAATTTTTGCTGCGCAGGACTCCTTTTGCACAGACTTCTAGCTGCAGTATTGATGATGCCAGCAGATGCAAACCTGAGCTCTAACCACCCTGCTCAACATGGGCATTCTACTGACCTGCCAATAGCTATTATGGATTTGGAGGAGAAAGAGTAGTTCAGTCATAGGGAAGAATGGAAGAGATGTACTTGCATCTGATATCTCAGGTGCCTACTCAGAAGTTTTGAGATCCAAGTAACTACTTGGTCATGTCTGAAGTGACCTTCTTTTGTCATCTCCTCTTCACAAGGAAGGCTGTGACAGAGCTTTGCCATTTACTGGAGTCTGGCCTGCAGAAAGATCCTGCACAGGAACAGCCCTGCCCATTGCAGTGAAAGTCACCACAGCCGTGAACTTTTAAGAAACCAGATCCTTGCAAGTCACGTTTCTCAGACTTCAGTGCACCAAATCTTCAAGCAGGTTACAGAAGCCTAATTTGCCTGGGGAAACACTTTTGCCCATTTCCTCATGGAAAGAGAGACAGTATGGCACTTTTACAGATAGCTGGCATTCTTAAAGTGCAAGGCCTCATTGATTGCAAACATATAGTAATCAAGGCCCCTAACAACATCTCCATAGTTTATATGAATAGGAAAGTCTTTCATTCCGTCAATGTATAGGTGGTGTCAGACCACAGGAACCGAATAATGCAGTTAAATAGGTAGTACTGCTGCAGCAGCCACAATACCTTCATTTTGCAGCAGTCCTAGTACCCTACCAGATGACTGGTAGGGTACCAGAGATATCACTGGAGCACTGGCTATTAACACCAATGAGGAACTGCCAAACAGAGGCCAAAAGGAAATACAATGAGGCTTATGCCTCTACCCAAATTCTGGTGAAACATTCAATTGGCATATTGAGACAGATTCTGCTGTCTGGAGAGGAGGTTGGAGCACTACTGCTCTATAGCCCTGAGGAGGTGTCCAAAATTATCCATGACTGCTATATCTTGCATTATTTTGCAATACAGAGCGGGGAGAAATCCTTCAACAAAGGCCAGCAAGGTTTGCCTGCAGCCTTCGCAAAGGAAAATGAAGAAGGAGAGATGGACAAAGTGAAAGACAAAATGGGTAAGGCTGATATGCAGCCAAAAGAACTAGTGTGTCAATCATAACAGGACCTTCACTTAAAAGTTACATTTGTGGCCCTACTTGAACACATAATATACTGGCCTAATTAACAAGATGCTCTTCCTAATCACCACTGCTTTTACTATCATCCTAGTTTATATCCCACCACTTGTGACATTCTTCTGCCCCTTTTGATAATAAAATCAACACACCACATCCCAAAGAAGCTTATTTCCCTACTCGAGTTCTGCGTCTGCTTCAGTGTTTAGTTCTCCGGTCCTTTCCCTTGGTCAGTGTGTGTTGTCTGCTTCCTAATTTTGTGCTTCTTCTGAGTGCAACCTGTGGGGGCAGTCCTTGTGACCCAGTTGTGATGATTCCTGTCTTTCTGCCAGGTTGCGAGTTGGCCCTGCTACTACTCCTGGCATTTCAGCCCTCGTGCTGCCTTGCTGCTTCTACAAGCCTTTTCAGCAGTCCTCTGAGGGGGACGACTGGGTTGGGTGGAAGAGTCATCACCATGAGAGATAAATGCCTCATCCATGTCTCTTCCTGTAATGCCTCAGCTATTGTGTTCTTGTGGATAACCAGAGATTTCTGTGAGGACAGACTCTTGGCTATCACTAAAAGATATAAAGCTTACCATCTAGATTCCCTTAAGCTGATCATCTAAACTTTCGAGGCCAGAAGTGGAAACATCCTGTAAATTGGAGCCCCCCGTCTCAATAGCGAGTTACAACCTTATCTAACAAAAATATATCTGCGTTGGGTTCTGTGCCTTTAGGAGCTTCTCTGGAGATTTCTGTACTTTGTAAGTTTTCTGCGCATATGTCAGAGTTGCACTGCTGTATATTGTCCACCATTCCATGCAGGGAGGTCTGAAGATATTTAAAAGACTGCTTCAGCTGATTAATAAGTTAAGCTCTGTTGCAGCCCTAAGGTGGGTCCCACAGCAGATGTACATCTGCCCCAATCTTCCTTTCCTCTTGTTGCTGCTTGTCTGCTACCACCTCCGCTTGTTCTTTCTGACTTATGTTGAGTGTGTCATCAGCTGATACCTCCTTTCAGTTTCCCCAAGGTGAATGAATATGAGCTAGTGCTTGTGAGGTTTGGTATGCTTGATGGGTGCTTGTGAAAGGTATCAGCTTCCTGCTCATCTCTATTAGGAGAGACATCAACTTGGGAGGGCCCCATACAAAAAGAAAAGGAACATATGTTAGCATGAGGTATGTGGGATAGAGTTCTGTGCACAGCAGGAAGGCTAATAGTTGGGCAGAGGTGACAGCATGTTACCAAGTAAATTAACTTGAAAGGCAAGTAAGTAGAAGTTGAGGAGAGTATTTACCTTGTTGGGATGGCACAAAACTACCAAGCTCTCTTTCACACCCCTGAAATTTATAGGGCAAGCTCATCGCGGCAGAGGTGGCATCTGGTCTCTCTTTCAGCATGGTGCACCCCATTTCTTTTAAGTCAGATGCTTTCAGCCTTTGGATGTGACATGAGGTGCACCCCAATGCCCAGTCTGTATTACATCCTGTGAATGGATGACTCAAAATATGCAATTAGTTTAACTTCGTAGCAAAACATGCAACAGATATATGAAGCAAAGGAATCCAAGTTTTAACGAAAGCTTTACAGACATAGTAGTTTGGGGGTGGAAGATGTGAGGGTTTGTGCCAGTGCCTTCCATGCTGCATTGCTGATGTGGCAACATGTTGTGGGCTCATTGTATGGTGCATGCATCATGCAGGTAATTGTTTCATTTGTGTTGTCACTCTTTAATCAATCATCTTTGAGAACTTATTCTGGAGAACTTCTTTCTCATCTTCTTCCACAGGAGACTACATCTGTTGGCTGTCTCCTGCCACGTTTTCTGCATATAGCCTCAGGGAGAAGGGTTCCTTTCATTACCATTTTTCTAATGCACTTCCTCCAGCAAGACACCCCGAGTCTTCTTGTCAAAGGGATCATTTCTGAGATTTGTTCCAGGTGCATAGCCATCCTCTTCACTGCAGTCTGCCACAACAATCCTCATCCAAAAACTGGACAGCAGCCCTTTAAGAGCTGTGGCACCCCAGATTCCCTATCCACCCTCTATAGAGCCCTGTGCATGTGGAAAACAAATATGTAGCATATTACATGAGCTGACCTTGCCAAATCTGTTGAAGTTAACTCCCCCAGCCTGGAAGCACAGGTGCAGGCCACAATCTTGGGGCACTTTCCTCCAGAATTGGCATCTAGTCCAGGAGCCAGCTGCCATGGGACAAGAGCCACCTCGGTCCCACGACCCTTCTGTGCAGCATGAGGATCCAGCCACCTCCTGGAGTCCCGGCCCTCAGGTGGCATCTGGAAGAAACATAAGAATAGGTGTCCATATGGAATGCCATACCCACTCCTGAATATCTGTGACAAAAGGAGGGGTGTCTGAAAATCTTCCAGCACCCCGACCTGCTGAGATGCAAGTGCAGGTGTCTGTAGCCAGAGTGCAAAACAAAACTGCTTAAAAATTTGTATCCTACCTGCAGAAGTCTGTTTTAGAAGACCTTCAGACTCATTTCTGTCTAGAACTCCTCACTTATGCTTTAATAGCTGACTCTTAACAGCTGCACCTCGTTAAACTGAGTAACTTGATCGGGCACAAAGTCCGAAAACTCTCACACCCTAATCCTAACCCCCCCCCCCTTATAAAAGGTGGGGGCCTATATAAAAAAAACCTGCTTAACATCCACCCTACAGGGGAAAAAAAGTCCGGAAACTCAGGGGTCTTTTGCCACTGGCCGATAGACAGCTAAATGTAAATGATCCCAGCATCGACTCGACAAACGCATAGCAAAACGGCTCCAAGATTGGAAACTCGGGGAAAGCTGTTTAAAGCCGCACAAGTGCCAGAACTGGCTTCCCCGCAAGTTAATTGCCAACGCCGTTGCAATGTCACTAGAGCACTGGAAATGGGGAGGAAATTCACCTCCATAAGCATCTTTAAAAAAATGTTCATTTTTTCTATGCGGTATTGATTACTTTAATGCACTTATAATTTACATATTGCAATGACGTCAATCGTGCAGTGCCAATTTTTGGAGCTATCACTGTCAAAGCTACCATCACAGAGTGGGACAGGGCGTTTAAGCTAGCAGTACCTTTTTTAGAATGAATGAAAATTGTTAAAGAAACAAGGCGAGATAACTTAATTGGAGCATAAAATGTTTCTTTGTAGTTCATTTACATTTGTACTCACTATGCTACTTTATTTGCCAAAAATAGTTTTTTATTAGCAGAAATTCAAGGTGAATCACGTTAAGTTATGGAAAAAAGCAATTGCAGAAAATGTGCAAAAACTGTCCAGATGAGTGTTTTTCAGCAAAGTGGACCTAAGCATTATTGCTGAAGTTACTATACCAATCCCACAAAACATTTTTCTTGTCTTGTTTCCTTTTGTAAACTCATTTTAATTTATAGATTATTCCTTTAAACACAAGTTCAAAATTCAGTAGCTGTTCTTCACATGGTAACAAGCAACAAGACGAAGCTCAAAAGTTTAATGCGCAATTAGCCACTGCAATCGTTCTAAATTTCCAGCAGGTGCCCCCAGAGACTACAGATTGTGCAGAGTGTTGTTTGACAAGCAATAAATAATTGTTCAATCATTGCAAAGCTCCTTTTGTGTGAGGGTTCCAGTGTTAAGAGGGAGGTGGCTCACTGAATATTAAAATATTTGACTATTAGTGATTGAATCTGCAATATTTCATAGCTAAAAGTGCAGTTTCGCTGTTTCAAAAAAAATATGAGCCCCAAAATTCTTTTGGAGCATTTTTGGCAATTTGCATTTGTGTCATGTGTCCCCTTGCCACATATCATATCCTGGTTCATGGGGTATTAATATATTTTGGGCGGGTGCCTGAATCAATTTTTGCACATCGCCTTGTTGGGGGAGAGGGATATCATTGCAGCACTTTGGGCTGCTGTACCGGCTGAAGTTTGGGAAACATTTTAAAAATCCTCGGAATTTGAATTTGATGCTTTCTCTGTTGTAGGGAAACTGGCCTTTGCAACTTTCTTCACCCCAACTTCTGCCAGGATCAGCTTCTGGCAATTAAATATGCCTACTTCATGCAGGCATACATAGCAATGGAGGCAAATGAGGTGATACTGGGAGGAATTCTGACACATGGGGCATAATTTTTACATGGAGGCGGGAAGGGAGCAGGGCGGGGGAGGGGGAAGATAATCGGACGTGAAACCAGGAAGTAAAGTTGGCGTTAATCGCGACCTAATTGAGGGAAATAAATTTTACTTCGGGCTTCGCACCCAGCAGCCAGCCTAATTGATAGGCTGGCTGGCTGGCAGACAGGAAGGCCGGGGATCGGAGAAGAGGGAGGGAGAGATCGTGGGCTGTGGAGGATATTGGGGGGAGGGGTGTCTGATGCCAGAGGTGGAGATCGGGGTTGGCAGAGGGGGCTGATGCTGGGAGGAGATCGGAGATGGGGGCTGATGCCAGGAGCAAATTGAAGGCAGATGAAAAGCAACAAGTATAAGCCACCTTGAAAGCTGAGGAAGATATTTGCCTAGCTCTCTCCAGAGCCACTATAAAATGACAGGACTCCTCCCTCCACTTCCCTATATATATGTTCCATCCCATAATCAATACAAATCCTCACAGTCAAACTTATTGCCAGATCTTCAGGAGAAGAGTCAGAAGTCACAGTTCGGGATAAGAGATCAGAGGTCGGGTGAAGGGGTTGCAGATCGGGAGAAGAGAGCGGCGGTCAGGTGAAGAGGTCGGAGTTCAGGAGAAGAGATCGGAGGTTGGTCGCAGTATGGAAGAAGAGAGCGGAGGCCAGGTGAAGAGGTCGCAGATTGGGAGAAGAGACCGGAGGTCGGGTGAAGAGGTCGCAGATCGGGAGAAGGGATCGGAGGTCGGGAGAAGAGATCGGAGGTCGGGTAAAGAGGTCGCAGATCGGGAGAAGAGATTGGAGGTCGGGTGAAGAGGTCGCAGATCGGGAGAAGGGATCGGAGGTCGGGAGAAGAGATCGGAGGTCGGGTAAAGAGGTCGCAGATCGGGAGAAGAGATCGGACGTCAGGTGAAGAGTTCGGAGGTAGGGGGGGGTCTGCCGTTCGCTGGGGCCCTGGTATGTCAGGTGAGCTTGTTGTGCCTGGATGAAGCACTCCTGCTCCTCCTGGCTCACAAGCAGTGCAATAAAGACACTCACCTCATGGCCCTTCTCACCTGCTTTCACCCAACGTGAATCAGAAGCGATGGGAAATCCGAACAGGTAAGGTAAAACTTGTTTGACATTTCTAATACACAAAAAATTAAGCGCCTCAACTATCGCAACGAGGTACATTGCCCCTTTAAATATCGGCCCGCTGGCTTTAAGTGGGGACAAGACTTCCAGATTTCTGTTGCGTGAGCATATCCAAACACGCCTAGGTTAAACCTGGAAGTGGGCGCATAGGAGTCAGGATGCAGTCACGCTACAAAAACAAACTATTTTTACTGCCCACCCGTTCTTGGGAGTTAAAATTACCTCCATGATGTCACCACACTAGTCCCACCTCTTCCTGCAGTGCTCACCAAGATAATGGTGCTGATGCAACCACATGGCTCAGGATTTTCAGCCTATTCATCTTAAATAGTAATGTTGGAAGGACTAATTAATTACTGTACTACTCCATTAATTCCAATAATGGGCTGGAAATTGCTGGAACCATTAGTTCGAATTTTTCATGCGCACTTCATTTCAAATTATTTTTTGCCCTGACTTGCTGAAAGTGCGAGCTGATAACGGAGTGGCGAGGGCAACTGGGACCTTGGTGAACAGTGGGACCAACAGTATATCTCCTTAACCAATGAGATTGTCTGAAAAAAAGTTCAACCTGACTTCCCTTTTTTACTCTACTTTTATTTTGCATCCCTGCTATTTGACTTTATAATAGTAAATAAATGTAGTCAGCTGCCTTGAACATATTTTCAGAGAAATGTATCATCTTATTAATTTATGTGTCAAAATTGCAAGTGTGTGCATCTATTTGTCTATTAGATTAAAAGAAGTTTTGTATCTAAAAAGTGCCTATCATACCTCAAAGTGTCACACTTGTCATAAATGAAAGGAACGCATGCAAAGTGTATGTCACATTTGCACCTGTTTGACACAAATATCATACAGCAACAACAGAACAGGTACGGAATCTACCAATAAAAAAGTAGCATCCTAAAAAAAGCTTACAGTTTCTTTTTACAGACAAACTTTACTGAGCAACAACAATTGATCTCAAGATCTGCCTCTTTACACCATTTCCCCACTGGGAGCAATTAGGCAAGGACAAGATCAGATGATTGATTTTAACCCTACTCGCCTGGCAGTAAGCAGTTAAAATCCCCTCCCCAGATTTCTGCTCAGATCCAGTGGACTTTGCTATCTTAAAGGAATGTACCAGATAAACACAACTCTACCCTAGCAGCAGACATCTTTCCTCAAGGTAGTTTCTTCATACCTATTGGGACATAAATATTCCATATTTATTATATGATTCATTGTTCATTACATGTACTGTCATTGGTCAGGTTTACACCCTGTTGTTATAAAATAGTGTATCCTCCAATTTACTGAACAATGGGATCAATTTTCAAAAGGTGGCGGGGTGGCAGCAGGCGGGGTCAATGGGCGCGTGGCAAAACCGACTAATAAAAACTTACCTTTTCCCATGTGATTGCGCTTTAATTGGTGGCCCTTAACATGGCTTCTGGGTTTGCCATCCGAAGGCTGCGCAGTGGGCGGATTGCGTACCCACATGACAGGCTGTCAGCTGCAGCGTCTACATTTAAAGGGCCATTGCTCCAATGGCTTTTGCTAGAGCAAAGACTAAGAACACACAATATGGAACAGCACAAGGGCAAGGCTGCTCCAAGATTTAATGATGCATGACTCCAGGTGCTACTGGCTGGGGTGAGGGTGAGGAGGAGGAGGGAAATTTTTTACCCGGCTGACAGGAGGAAGTGCCCTGCCTCTGCTACCAAAAAGGCCTGGCTCGAGGTGGCAGAGGAGAGCAGCAGCAACATATCCCGCACCTGGGTCCAGTGCAGGAAGCGTTTCAATGACCTAACTAGGTCAGCAAAAATGAGTACACTTCCTCCAACTCATTCTGCACTGCCAAGACTATTCCATCACATCACTCCTCATACGCACTTAAGGCTCATCCTCAATTTACCTGCACTTCCTCAGCTCCCCATTTGTGACCCCACCTCGACCACTCGCCCCAATCCTGATCCAAAGTGATGTCTCTGTCTCATACTTACCCTCTGATGCATCTCTTTCATGGTCAGCCTCACCCAAACCAATGCATTCATCGGCTGGCCACTTCACCATCACTCACTCACACGTCTGTACTTACTCCCCTTTTAAGAGAAGAGAACTCAGAATGCACGCGAGAGGGTGAAAACTGGAGGGGGGCCACAACAAATAGTGGCCCTCACAGACGCGGAGGTGGAGGCCCTGCAGATCAGCCGCACCCTCGAGTGCCTTTCTGTCGGGGACACCGAGACTGGCACCCCACAAATGACTGGTGACACAACTTTAACATTCATCACACACAACATGAATTGATGTTAACAATGCTTGCTATGTTGAACACCTCAGTATGCTCATCGCAACATGACACATCTGTGATGATGCTTAGTATTGCCTTCTGTTCTCTTACAGGCCATTCAACAACCGCAGTGACGGCAGGGGGCGATTCCTCAGAGGAGCTCCAGGCCTCTGAGGATACACTGTCACATCTTAGTGAGCCATCCACTAGCGCAGATACTCACATCCTGGTGGGTCCTAGTAATCAGTTAGTTGGGTTGGCACCTGGTGAGTCACCACACACGTGAGCACGAGCAGACGCTGGTGGCAGGGGCAGCTGTGGAGAGTCCGCGTCGGTGGGCGCACTCCTCACCAAGCTCTGCTCAGCTGGACGCAGATGCTGAACGCCGGGGGCTATCCTTTAAAAGGAGAATGATCGAGGGACAGCAGCATATTTGTGAGGTACTGGAACAGGTGCCATGCACACTCTCCACAATAGAAGATGGAGGAGTCCAGCTCCTGCATGAGTGGAATGGTGGCATAGGTATGGGAGCCATCGCACCCCCCCCCCCCATCCTGATGGTGTCAGTTTGAGGGGGTCCGGAAAGTTGGTCAATAAGTATAAACAGAAGAATCCTGAGTGGAAACCAAGGATTCTGTCTAAATGCAAGGATCTCCCAGCCAAAAGTTTGTCTGAGAGAACTAAGTGCCCTGCTGCAATAGCTCACCTTTTATTCCCATCTGTCAAACAGGGATTTAAATATCCAAATGGTTGCTGGCTGAAACATGACTCCTTCAACGTTGAGTGTTTCACACAGGACGGGAAACACGCTGAGGCAGAATGAAAATCCTTTCCCTGCCTCAATCACCATAAAATTAAGTACTTTAACAACTTTAACTATCTTAACGACTGCTTTAAATATCAGCCCGCCGGCTTTAATTGCCAGCGGGACTTCCGGATTCCTGAAGCGTGGAAGTCAGCGGGTTGGAGCCAGCTTCCTTACCTGCTCCGGTTTTTCCCGATTTTCATTCCCCCAACGCACCCGGACTTCTATTTGAAAATTGAGCCCAATGTTAGAGATCCACTGGTATGAAAAAAATTCCTAACTGCAAACATCTTGACTCAGTTAACAAGTGAGTGTGTTGAAGCTCAAATGTTGAACTCTAACTTTATTAGTAGTGAAAAATAGATACTGAAGTGTGAAAAGCAATGGTTTTACATATGACAAAAGTATTTTAACAAGTTCCATAGGGAACACAAGCTCCTCAGGTACATAAACTTACTTGGTTGCACTCTTGGGAGCACAAACCCATCAAATGTAAATCTCTCCCTTGACTATTAAGTCTTTTTTTTCTCCATAGATATATTTCTGGTGTTCATAGTATACTTTCTCAATGTTAATATTAAAAATGTTTATACACAATTAATATAAGGTATTTTTTGAATTGGGAAACAAAATATAATACATAGCAAATACTCTTAGAAACAAAAACCAATGGGACAAATGTTTCTCCCATTTCTAACAACTATTTCTATGTATATGATTCTAATTATATAACATAAAAAAGAACTGTGTTCATCTGAGTTTTTATAAAATCCTTTTGTGAAAGTAGATACCTGCATACTTCCTGGAATTTCTCCATTATACTCATGCCAAGATTCTCCTCTCCGGGGCAGAGTTCCACCTGCCCCTTCAAACCCACCTCAACGCTGATCCACTTCCCAAGGTTGGGGTTCATCCTGTATGTTCGGCGGGCTCCTGGTAGGAATCCTGCCACAAAGAGGGACCCTGCCCATGCTAAGAGAGGAATATTGAGGGTGCTGCATTAAGGACACTGCTACAGCATCAGAAGAGATGGCATGGGACCTTAAAGAGGCAGAAGTGCCTCGAAGATCTGATTCGAAGTCCCACTGAAGGCTTTGGCCAAGACCTAGGCCTTCAGCAGCTAAGTGTTTGGGGCCAGACTGAAGGAGGTGGGTCCTCAAGGCTGTTATTGTCCCTTCCTGGGGTCTACCGCCATCTTGAAAGGTTATAGCACAGAAGAAGGCCATTCGGCTCATCGAGTCCACGCCGGCTCTATGCAAGAGCAATCCAGCTAGTTCCACTCCCTCACCCTTTCCCCATAGCCCTGCAAATTTTTTACTTTCAAGTACTTATCCAGTTCCCTTTTGAAGGCCATCATTGAATCTGTCTCCACTGCCCTTCGGGCAGTGCATTCCAGATCCTAACCACTTGCTGTGTAAAAAAGTTTTTCCTCATGTCACCTTTGGTTCTTTTGCCAATCACCTTAAATCTATGTCCTCCGGTTCTTGACCCTTCTGCCAATGGGAACAGTTTCTCTCTTTCTACTCTGTCCAGATCCTTCCTCATGGAAGCCCTAGGAAATGGCATTAAGTGGGGAGGACAGAAGGGAAATCCTCCAGAACCTGGGCTCTGCTCCTCCACCACCATTTGCAATCGTGCCCAATTTCTCCAAAGAGGATTACACCCAATCTCTCTTGAAACTGCAGGCTAGAGGCATCTTGGGAATAGAAAGTTTGTGCTTTCTCCAGAAATTCCTCTCCAGAGTGATATTATGAATAAGGATAGATAATCGAGCAAAATTCTATGAAGCCACTACAGAAGTTCTCAGGCATCCACTGGCCATTAATTTTAAACAAGAGGTTACAAAGATGTGAATAGATCATAGAGATTTAGAGGATAATTTTCTGAGTTGTGCTGGTTGTGAGAAATCTACTGCATTGGCAGCACGTCAGAAAATTGTGTTTGCACTGCCCATGATTTTTCAATTTGCACTGCCTGTGGACAAGGTTCCCACCATAGGAACATAGGAACAGGAGTAGGCCATTCAGCCCCTCGTGCCTGCTCCGCCATTTGATAAGATCATGGCTGATCTGTGATCTAGCTCCATATACCTGCCTATGGCCCATATCCCTTAATACCTTTGGTTGCCAAAAAGCACATTTAAATTTAGCAATTGAGCTAGTATCAATTGCCTTTTGCGGAAAAGAGTTCCAAACATCTACCACCCTTTGTGTGTAGAAATGTTTTCTAATCTCACTCCTGAAAGGTCTGGCTCTAATTTTTAGACTGTGCCCCCTACTCCTAGAATCCCGAACCAGTGGAAATAGTTTCTCTCTACCCACCCTATCCGTTCCCCTTAATATCTTATAAACTTCGATCAGATCACCCCTTAACCTTCTAAACTCTAGAGAATAGAGTTTGTGTAATCTCTCCTCGTAACTTAATCCTTGAAGTCCGGGTATCATTCTAGTAAACCTACGCTGCACTCCCTCCAAAGCCAATATGTCCTTCCGAAGGTACGGTGCCCAGAACTGCTCACAGTACTCCAGGTGTGGTCTAACCAGGGTTTTGTATAGCTGCAGTATAACTTCTGCCCCCTTGTATTGTAGTCCTCTAGATATAAAGGCCGGCATTCCATTAGCCTTCTTGATTATTTTCTGCACCTGTTCATGACACTTCAATGATCTATACATAGATCATTGAAGTGTCATGAACAGGTGCAGATCCGAAAATTACTCCCTTACAATCTCCTTCTTGTACAATGTAGGAATATGGCAATTCATATAAGTAAAGCTGTCTTTGGATTTGACTTCTGATATTATACATAGTGACTCACTGACTTTAGAATGAATATAATGTAGAGAGTTAAAAATAAATATAATAACTGTAAAATACATCAAAAGAGAAGGAAACTGCAGAATAACAACAATTTAGTTGAAATTGGGTAGGATATGGTTAAACATTAGATCTGATGTTGACATCAACTATTAAAGTGGCCCTGAGAAGGCAGTAGTCTAGGACCTAGCCACCTACTTTGGCCAGTTATTTCGGAGATGGAGTAACTGAATCAGAGTGTGATTTGACACCTTTGGAATAGCACTTTTGTAACAAAATTATGCTGCTGCAAAAATAACTTTCATTCACATTGTGGCTTTAATGTAGTAAGTGTTCCAATATGCTTCACAGAGGCAAACTATATGTCAAGCAATATTAAGAGAATATGGGGAGGTGACTGAAGCTATGGTCGAAGAGGTAGGTTTGAGGAAGCTTTGAAGGTGTTGAGAGAGGTAGCAAGCCAAGGGATTTAGGGAAGAGACTTTGAGAGTGTAAATCTACACAGAAGTCCTAATAGAATGCAGAATCCAGATTTGATTGGATCCAAATGTGATTGTGCTAGCTAAAATATTATTTCATATTATCTTGCTGTTGATTTTTAAAATGCTTTGTTTTCTGTAATGAAAGCAGCCTATTTTATGCTTTATTACTTTATACTTTATTTAATACTTTATTAAATATTTTAAAATGTGTTGTTTTGTGGAGATGTTTTCACTTTTATTCTATTGAAAAACTATAGAGTGTTCAATGTATAAACATTCTAAATCCGCAAATTATCCTAATCACAGGCAAGCTACCTCCATCTGCACTGAAACTGAACTACAATAAAATATAGTGCACCGTTAACCCTATTTTTGTTTAATCCTTTAATTTAATTCATTACCTTATTTCTTTCAACAGATTTTATAAATAAAATACATTATAAAATACAAAATACCTGGGGAATATGGCTTATATGAGGTCAATCCACTAATAGGATATAAATCATATTTCACAGGTCATAATCTCTCCTCTGCAAATCAGTCACCTCAGAAACAACATTGTAAATAAACAACATATTTCTGTTTCACCATAGAATTAGTTTATTGTATTTAGTAGTAAGTTGCATCAGAATTTCATGCAGTATTTGGCCTAGATATTTTGGGCGCTAAGTGGCCTACTAAGCTCCCAGTATGGCAGGTAGGAAGTGCGCACACATTTCTGGCCGGATGTGCGCCGTCCACAATATTGGATACGGTAAATGCACTGATTGCAGGAGCACACGTCGGAAACATTTAAAGGCCAGAATAATTTATTCAAATTAGGGTCCTGTACGCCTTGCCAAACCCGTTTTTGATTTTCGAATGCCCCAGCATTTCACTCCCCATGCGCTGAACTTGCACAGCACAACATGACACTAACTGGCAGGAATGCCCCCTCGTCAGCACTATTTAAAGGGATCATGCAGTACTTAAAGGTTAGTTGCTGGCTTATCATTTCAGGCTGCTGCTTGACTTCTGGGTGTTTTTTGGTGTATTTTATCACTCTGGAAAGTGCACTTTGTCTACACAAAGAAAAATTTTGCAGGCAGCAATGGAGGAAATGCTGGTTTCCCTCATTCCACAGCCTTTTTTGGCAAGTAAAACCAGTTGGGATACAGTGACCCCTTGTGCTGATGGGCCATTGGAGGCCAAAGAAGCAATGTTGGAGAAAGAAGGGTGGCCCTGTGGGAAGGAAAGAGGCCACCCTGGAGGAAAAATAAATTGTGTGCTGTGTGTCTGGAGTGCTATTAAGGCCTCACACTTCAGCTCCACTTCATGTGGGGAGTTGATGCCTGAAAATAGACACCAGCTCCCCCATGGGTGACGAGCTGCTGTGTTTTTAATCTCATTGCCCAGACTCAGTAACAAGCCTCGTCATAACTATTTTGTTTGTTGGAAAGCTATCATACTGATGAGAATATCCGAGTTTGATTCTTTTCTGTTCATAGAAGAGACCTTGGGTAGTGTTCCCAGCAAAGAAATTGAATTTCTGTGGGGGAATGGAGGAAGCACTAAAAGAAATAAAAATTTCTGATAAGGCACTCACTGACAGGCTGAGAAAGTTAAAGGAAGATAAGACACCAGACTGGTTGGACTTCATACGAAGTCACGCTATTCACAATATATATCAATGATTTGGATGAAGGAACCCAAATGTAATATTTCCAAGTCTGCTGACGACACAAAACTAGGTGGGATTGTGAGTTGTGAGGAGGATGCAAAGAGGCTTCAAGGTGATTTAGACAAGTTGAGTGAGTGGGCAAATACATGGCAGATATAATGTGGATAAATGTGAAGTTATCCACTTCGGAAGGAAAAACAAAAAGGCAGAGTATTATTTAAATGGTGATAGGTTGGGAAATATTGATGTACAAAGGGATCTGGGTGTCCTTGTACACCAGTCACTGAAAGCAAACATGCATGTGCAGCAAGCAGTTAGGAAGGCAAATGGTATGTTGGCCTTCATTGCAAGAGGATTTGTGTCCAGGAGCAAGGATGTCTTACTGCAGTTATACAGGGCCTTGGTGAGACCACACGTGGAGTATTGTGTGCAGTTTTGGTCTCCTTACCTAAGAAAGGATATGCTTGCCATAGAGGGAGTGCAGCGAAGGTTCACCAGACTGATTCCTGGGATGGCAGGACCGTCGTATGAGGAGAGATTGGGTCAACTAGGCCTGTATTCACTCGAGTTTAGAAGAATGAGAGATGATCTCATTGAAACGTATAAAATTCTGACAGGGCTAGGCAGACTGGATGCAGGGAGGATGTTTCACCTGGCTGGGGGGTCTAGAACGAGGGGTCACAGTCTCAGGATATGGGGTAGGACATTTAGGACTGAGATGAGGAGAAATTTCTTCACTGAGGGTGGTGAACCTGTGGAATTCTCTACCACAGAAGGCTGTGGAGGCCAAGTCACTGAATATATTTAAGAAGGAGCTAGATAGATTTCTGGACACAGAAGGCATCAAGGGGTATGGAGAGAGAGCAGGAATATGGTATTGAGATAGAGGATCAGCCATGATCATATTGAATGGCGGAGCAGGCTCGAAGGGCCGAACGGCCTACTCCTGCTCCTATTTTCTATGTTTCTATGAAGGTACTTCAAAGAAATGGCTAATGAAATCAGTCACCTCCATGCCATTATATTTAGGGAATCATTAGAAACGGGAGTAATGCCCAAGAATCAGAAAGTATCTAACATAACACCAATCTTTGAAAAGGGGCATAAGGATGACCCAGGAATCACAGGCCAGTGAGCCTGACTTCTTCTGTTGTGGGTAAAATATTAGAAGGTGTTCTGAAAGAGGGGATAATGAAACACCTAGATGGGTATGATATGGTAAGAGAGCCAGCATAGATTTGAGAGGAGTCTTGCCTAGCAAATTTACTGAAGTTCTTTGAGGAAATGATAGTCCTCATTGACAATGAAAATTCTGTAGATACAATGCATTTAGATTTCAGCAAGGCATTTGACACTATGCCACAAAAGTAATTTGTTCACAATTAGCAAGGCATGGAATAGGAGGCAAGCTTCTGAGGTGGATTGAAAATGTAGGAGAGGATGCCAACAAGGTTGCCAGCAATGTAACTGAGCTGGATCGCATTATGTTCCATAAAGAATTTTTAACCAATCCTTCCACAGGCGGTTGCAAGTAGATATCCTGGGAATGGCTTGACAAATTGTTTTCAGTCCTCATTTGAGATAACAGGATTCAAATTAGCTTCCGCCATCTCATGATATCAAGGTGAACTCACCGGCTCCATGGAAAGTGAAATCAAATAGAAATGTGAAATTAATTTACTGTCATTAGCTGAACTGGTTAGGAAGGACTCCAGGGTCAGTACTGGTCCAAAGATTCAAAGAGTGAGCACAAGCACTAAAGAAAATGGCAGACCTGGAGATAATGAAAAAGTCACCACCTTTTAGGGGATAGTGATGTTGCAAAAAGAAAAGGATTGAACCATATTACTGTTTCATTCCAGTAAACAATAGAAATAAAGAAAGAACTTGCATTTACATGGCATCTTCTGCAATATCCCAAACTGCTTCACAGCCAATTAAGTACTTTTGAAGTATAGTCATTGTTGTGATGAAAGTAAATGTGACATTAAATGAGCAGTTCATTTTTTAGTGGTATTGGTTGAGGGATAAATGTTGGCCAGTATACTGAGGAGTACTCCCCTGCTGTTCTTTGAATAGTGCCATGGGATCTTTTATGGCCAACTGAGAGGGTAAACAGTCTCATCAAAAAGATATCATCTACGACAGTGCAGTACTTCCTCAGTACTACCCTGAAGTATCAGCCTGGATTATGTGCTCAAGTCTCTGAACCCACAACCTTCTGACTTAGAGACCAGAATGCTACCACTGAGCCAAGGCTGACACAAAATCGGCAAAAGGCCACTGAGGGCAGATTATTGGGGTGATCCCAAAATAAGGAAAGAGGTACAAAATCCACAGGGTGTGAAAATACCTGTAAATATCTTATACTTACCAGCTAACCAACTTACCAAACTTACCATACTTACCAACTAACCTGCCACCTCTACCATCTAGAAAGACAAGGGCAGCAGGCACATGGGAACAACACCACCTGCACGTTCCCCTCCAAGTCACGCACCATCTCGACTTGGAAATATATCGCCATTCCTTCGTCGTCGCTGGGTTAAAATCCTGGAACTTCCTACCTAACAGCACTGTGGGAGAACCTTCACCACACGGATCGCAGCGATTCAAGAAGGCGGCTCACCACCACCGTCTCAAGGGCAATTAGGGATGGGCAATAAATGCTGGCCTTGCCAGTGACACCCACATCCCATGAATGAATAAAAAAAATCTTCTAGCCAGGGCAGTGAAGCCATTACAAATGTGAGATAATCATAGAAAAAGAGAAAACCGCTCTATCCTCAGCCAAGAATGCTGTGGGTATAGTGATCCAATCAGGTAAAAACTTAAGGAGGGCAGCCCTACAATAAAATAAGTAGATAGGAAGCCATACCTCAAATAGTACAACAGATTTATAGTAGTAATACCAGAATTTGTTGTTAACACTTATCCACTAACATATATAGCACAACATAAATATATCCTTTTTGCACCTTAGACACACAGCACTGAATTTTCAGACCTTCTGCCCAGCGGAAATGGGCCAGTAGCATCCCGAAAATGGTGAGCACCATTGTTCACCATGGATTACCGCTGGGCAGTTGGAGCGCCACCCTGGAGTCGGGCAGAAGACCCATTTAAAATGGAAAGCTGGGACCTATGACATCAATAGAACCCCATATTCCCATTTCTGGACTGAACTGACTGGAGCATGCGGCCAGTACATGCTCCAACCAGTATCAGCTGGCAGCATGGCCGAAGAGCATCCCTAAGGTAAGTTCTCTGGACCTACAGGAGTTGGAGTGCTCCTCCAGGCTCCACAAATCCAGCCTGGGCCGCTGCCATTCTGGCTGCCCCCCTTCAGACATCAAGCCCCCCCCCCCAACAACAGACTTACCTTCTTCAGGTCCAGAGGCTGGCCGGACCTCCCGATTGAACTCCGGCCGCAGACCGTTGACTCAATGGCCTTTTGAAAACATTTTTTAAAAATCTTATCTCTTTTTGTTTCTCTCTCTTTCCTTTTCTGTTTCTTTTCTCTTGCTCTTCTTTCCTTTTGGGTGGCGTGGAATAGTGCAGTGGGGAAAAGAGCCATTGACCGCTGAAGGCTGTAATTTCTGGTGTGGTATGCAGGGAAAAATGTGGCCCTCAGCTGCTCCTATCCTATTCCCTCCCCATCACTCAAGCTTCCCCCATCCCATTGCTCTCATTGTGTCCCCTAACACTTTGCCTCCCACTATCCTTTCCCCTTCCTACCACTCCCTCTCTCCCATCATGACCACTACTCATTCCCAATGCTATCCCTACCTCTTCCCCTTTGAACTACCCACTCAACTAGTATGTTTTATCCTTCCCCTCACTCTGCAGTCACTCACCTCATCCTTAATGGTCCATCCATTCCACATCACATCCACTCTCTCCGCCCCAAAGATAAGTGATGAGAGGCCAAATGGCCCTTCTTCAACCTGTCCCTTCCCCTCTCTTCACTTCCTGTCCTTCATAATGGCTTTGTTCGTCTTCAAAATTCAATTAACTTGTTTTTTTAAAGAAAATAAATCAAATTAAGATGAGAAAAAAACAGTCCAACTGTCTAGTTTCCTCTGTTTTTCTCTCTCTGTCTCACATATCAGGAATTAGATTATTTACATTTTTTTATTGTCAACAGCTGAGATAATTATAGGCTCCCTATGTTCAAAATTCAACTTGTATTTTTTTTGAAAGATAAACTAAAATTAGGATGAGGAAAAATATTTTGCCCAGAAAACCCACAGACCACCAATTATGCAAAGATCACATCTGGTGCTGACCCTGCAAGAGTTTGCAGGGTTAATGACAGGTCACCTCATTTGAATGGGTGGGCTAGCAACTAGAGGTACATTTTGGGCACCAAGCTTGCCCTTCGGGTTGGAAAATCAAGTGTAATGTGCTGGTTCCGGGGTAAGTCCCGTTCACCTATCACCCCTGTGTTCCCTGACCTACATTGGCTCCTGGTCTGGCAACACCTTGATTTTAAAATTCTCCTCATGTTCAAATCCCTCCATGGCCTCGCCCCTTCTATCTCTGTAATCTCTTCCAGCCCCCCTCCGAGATCTCTGAGCTCCTCCAAATCTGGCTTCTTGCACATCCCCAATTTTCATCGTTCCATTATTACTGGCTGTGCCTTGAGCTGTCTAGGCCCTGAGCTCTGGAATTCCCTCCATAAACATCTCTGTCTCTCCACCTCTCTCTCCTCCCTCAAGCTGCTCCTTAAAACCTACCTTTTTGACCAAGTTTTAGTAAAAGCAATGCATTGTACTATAATCAAAATATATTTCTGTTAAAGATAGAAGAGATAGTTTTTGAGTATCAGCTTCTGCATGCATTGGTACAATGTGATGTGTTAGTGGTAATTGGTTATATTGTTGCAAAATATCTCTCCTCCCTAACACTGGACACTGGCCAATTACACACCTTTCTGACTTTGTACTGAGTGTAGTATAATTCTCAAAACATTAAAAATGTGCCAAGTGGGGAGGTGTCTCCTGCCTGAGCTTAGCAGAAAACCAGGCGGCATGCAGCCCGCAGTATAACTGTGAACTGTAAGGTGTGCATTGCAATCCACACCTACCAGTGTCAAACCAGTAATTGGAATATAATAGCAACCTAAAGTGAATTATAATTTTCTGTAATTAGTGCAAAAGTAAAAAAACAAAGCTATTACAGTTCATGTGAAGAAACCTTTGAACATAATTCTCCTTTTCCTATTCCAGTTACAGGAATTCATACAAACACAACATCTGCTTAGACATGCTGCGGCAGGGTTATCACAAATCCTTTTCAGAGTTCACCACTCTGATCCTGAATTGGAATGCCTTAAGGGAGGCTGCAGGGCCTGGGTCAGACATATGGATGGAAAAACCACTGGACAAGCAGCACGATAAGCTGGATCATCTTCAGTATTTCCTGATCAGAGCTGAGGGAGCTCACAGAGCAGGTAAATGGAGGAGTCACAGGTATTGACAGCAGCAGTGCTTGCCTGAAGGGGGATGAAAATGGTTTCAGGTAACAATTTACTACATTTCTGAAAATTTGCACATAAAAGCTTCATCCACAAAGCTCGTAAATATGATATAATGCAGGATACCTGAATATGTTTTTGAGATATGGACATTTTACCTCCCCATTTACATGACTTCCATTCTGTATCATTAATAACATGAATGAAAATGGAAAGAGGTCATATCTCTGAAAGCTTCTGGGAGATCTTTTTTATTTCATATTTATGAGTTATTCAGCTTGCAGTTTATATATGCATAGCATCAGATATGTGGCAGTAGCTGTCTGAACATGTGTATTAAGCAAGAAAATATTAAAGTTATAGTTGCAATGATGTTATTTCATGTTAACTGTGAACTGATATAATGAGAAACAATCTAAGAATGTGAAAAGTGACTTTTTTGCATTTGTGTCAGGGTGCAGGAAGGAGGGAAGTGAACTTACTGATGAGCATGCAAATACATCCCTTTGTTAATTTCTAAGAAGTAATTAACACAAAAACACATGGGCCCAGAATTTGTTGGAGCAGAGCATCACACGGTGTGCCCGCTTAGTTAGTGGGTGCATTTTCCTGCACCCTTCAGCTCAAAAATATTTTGCTCTGTAAGTTGCTGGAAGTGCGCGCTGATAACAGGGCATCTGGGACCTTAGTGAATGACGGGACCAACAATGCATCTCCTTACCAATGAGATTTAAGGATTGAGAAATAAACAGAGGAAGGACTGAGAAGGAGGGTGAATTAGAGTGGGTGAATTCAATGTCCAAGCAGAACGAGAAATAAAGAGAGGGAAAGAAACAATGGATTAAGAGAGAGAAAAAAGAGACAGAAAGGAAAAGTAAGAAAACAATCTTTAAAATTTTAAATTTTACATTTTTAAAATCTCCAACAACAATTCACTACCTGAAGGAATAAGACTCCACACTTAGAATTGTTCACTTTCTGGGCCAGTGAGGTTGATTGGCAGTCATTAACAATTATCACGTTGTTAAAAGGGTACTTACGCTACTAATTACTAGACTTAGCATTCTGTGGTGCGTTTAATGAGCAATTAATGTGCAAATGCAGCAACTTCATGAAACTCATGGGGAGGTTAAGGGCGAAATGCCATTTTCGCGAAGCTAGTGGCCAAGCGACGCAAATTGTCCAGCAACTTATGACGATTTGCAATTCATGGGGTATCTCTTCCTTGCCACAAGTTGCTGGCCGATTTGCACATTAATAACCTTGTGCAGTGTTCATACGCCGTTATTTTTCAGCAAATACCAGCCCATGATAGTAAAACATAATAATAACAATTACATCTGTGATTTATTGACATTATTTGATGTGTAGAAAGCTTTATAATTGCTGACATTTACAAAACAATCAAAAAACTGAAGGTTACAATTCCACTATAGCAATCAGAGCAAATTGAATTTATATTTGAAAAGTTGAATTTTAGTGATACCATGATTAATGTTACCTGTGCTTCACTTTATTAACATAATAGACATTGAAATCTATTAGTCAATTTTTAGTAAAAAGGACTCAATATGAACAATTCTCACGTGCTTTTCCTGATATTGCAACATAGTTTTTGTTTATTCATTAATGGGATGTGGGCATTGCTGGCAAGGCCAGCATTTATTGCCCATCCCTAATTGCCCTTGAGAAGGTGGTGAGCCACCTTTTATATGAATAAGAGTGTACTTCTAATGTACTTGCCATAGACATTTCTGACAAAATGTTACTTTCCATTCTTTCTTAAGGACTATTTGAGGAAGTCTATAATAATCAACTTTCACTGGCATGTTACTTTAAAACAGTAGGGGACAAACTGCTTTCAGATCACTTCTTTCAATCGTGCCTCACCACCACTGAAATGATCATACCAACTGGGGGACAGAAAGAAGCAGAAGCAAATGCAAACATGGGCACGGCCTATGAGGAGAAAGGTAAATCAGATCTACTTAGGTTATGTGATATAAGTCTGGAGAAATCAGAAAACATTGTGATATGTATTGCAATTTCCACTTTGGAGGCAAAGTTATACAAAAAACTGACACTGAGTAGTGTTTATTCTTACTAGTTTTCAACATGCACCAGTTATCTATCAGTGATTTGATCTAAACATTTTTTAGACTCCTCACGCTGAGTATTTTAAAGCAGATTTCTTGAAATTTGTAGAAACAGGAAACCCTTTTTCCATTTATTGTTCTTTGTGTATAGCAAAACTAACCTTGTCATATCTCATTTTAGTGCAAAATATTTACAACAACACTTTACAGTAACCAAATACTGTTTCTGATACTAAATAATTAGATTAAATACATGACCTCATACTCTTATCCGTCAGATATTTAGGCAACAATTGTTGAGAAGGTGTTCATATAAAGGGGGAGGGGTTCTACAACGTAAGTGGATTGTTGTAGTTCAAGGCGAAGCAAGCTAGATTTTATTATCGCCTGCAGATCTATTTTTTAAAAAATTATAATAATCAACAGGGAATCATAGAATGGTTAATAAGAGACCCTAAGACCATAAGAGATAGGAGCAGGAGTAGGCCAATCTGCCCCTCGAGCCTGCTCCGCCATTCAATGAGATCATGGCTGATCTGATTTTTACCTCAACTCCACTTTCCCGGCTTTTCCCCGCCTTTTCCCCATATCCTTTGTCTCCCTTGCTGATCAAAAAATTGTCTAACTCAGCCTTGAATGTATTCAATGACTCAGCCTCCACAACTTTTTGGGGTAAAGAATTCCAAAGATTCACGACCCTCTGGGAGAAGAAATTCCTTCTCATTTCCGTCTTAAACGGGCAACCCCTTATTCTGAGACTATGCCCCCTAGTTTTAGATTCCCCCACGAGGGGTAACATCCTCTCAGCATCTACCCTATTGAGTCCCCTCAGAATCTTGTATGTTTCAATAAGATCTCCTCTCATTCTTCGGAACTCCAATGAGTATAGACCCAACCTGTTCAATCTTTCCTCATGTGACAACCCTTCCATACCCGGAATCAACCTATTGAACCTTCTCTGAACTGCCTCCAATGCAAGTATGTCCTTCCTTAAATAAGGGCACCAGAACTGTACGCAGTACTCCAGGTACGGTCTCACCAGCACCCTGTACAGTTGTAGCATGACTTCCCTGCTTTTATATTCCATTCCCCTAGAAATAAAGTCCAATATTCCGTTTGCCTTTCGGATTACCTGCTGCACCTGTATGTTGACTTTTTGTGTTTCATGTACGAGGACACCCAGATCCCTCTGTACCGCAGCATTTTGTAGTATTTCTCCATTCAAATAATATTTTGCTTTTTTATTTTTCCTCCCAAAGTGGATGACTTCACATTTTCCCACATTATATTCCATCTGCCAAATTTTTGCCCATTCGCTTAACCTGTCAATATCCCTTTGCAGACACTTTGTGACCTCATCGCAACTTGCTTTTCCACCTATCTTTGTATCATCAGTAAATTTGGCCACAAAACACTCTGTTCCTTCATCCAAGTCATTGATATATGTTGTAAATAGTTGAGGCCCTAGCACTGATCCCTGCGGCACCCCACTAGTTACAGATTGCCATTTTGAAAATGACCCTTTTATCCCGATTCTTTGTTTTCTGTTAGTTAGCCAATCCTCTATCCATGCCAGTATATTACCCCCAACACCATGAGCTCTTATCTTGTGCAGTAATCTTATATGTGGCACCTTATCGAATGCCTTTTGGAAATCCAAATATACTGCATCCATTGGTTCCCCTTTATCCACCCTGCCAGTTACTTCCTCAAAGAACTCTAATAAATTTGTCAGACATGATTTCCCCTTCATAAAACCATGTTGACTCTCCTTGATTGTATTGTGAGTCTCCAAATGTCCTGCTACTACTTCCTTAATAATAGATTCTAGCATTTTCCTAATGACAGATGTTAGGCTAACTGGTCTATAGTTACCTGCTTTCTGTCTCACTCCCTTCTTGAATAGGGGTTTTACGTTTGCGGTTTTCCAATCCGCTGGGACCTTTCCAGAATCTAGTGAATTCTGGAAGATTACAACCAATGCATCCACTATCTCTGTAGCCACTTCCTTTAAGACCCTCAGATGCAAGCTATCAGGTCCAGGGGACTTGTCAGCCTTTAGACCCATTCGTTTACCTAGTACTTTTTCTCTAGTGATAGTGATTGTTTTTAGTTCCTCCCTCCCCTTTGCCCCTTTGTTTTCTACTATTACTGGTATGTTATTAGTGTCTTCTACTGTGAAGACAGATACAAAATATCTGTTCAATTCCTCTGCCATTTCCTTGTTTTCCATTATTATTTCCCCAGCCAACTTCCTGGCACCACGGGTAGCTCTGCTGCACAGGCTGGGAGGAAAAAGAGTGGCAGAGCTATAGTGATAGGGGACTCAATTGTAAGGGGAATAGACAGGCGTTTCTGCGGCCGCAACCGAGACTCCAGGATGGTGTGTTGCCTCCCTGGTGCAAGGATCAAGGATGTCTCGGAGCGGCTACAGAACATTTTGGAGGGGGAGGGCGAACAGCCAGCTGTCGTGGTGCACATAGGCACCAACGATATAGGTAAAAAAGGGGATGAGGTCCTAAAAGCAGAATATAGGGAGTTAGGAGGTAAATTAAAAAATAGGACCTCAAAGGTAGTAATCTCAGGATTGCTGCCAGTGCCACGTGCTAGTCAGAGTAGAAATAGGAGGATATTTCAAATGAATACGTGGCTAGAGGAATGGTGCAAGGGGGAGGGATTCAAATTCCTGGGACACTGGAAACGGTTCTGGGGGAGGTGGGACCAGTACAAACCGGACGGTCTGCACCTGGGCAGGGCCGGGACCGCTGTCCTAGGAGGAGTGTTTGCTAGTGCTGTTGGGGAGGGTTTAAACTAAAGTGGCAGGGGTTTGGGAACCTGAGCAGGGAGAGAGAGGAAAGCGTAACAGGAAGGGACAGAAGGTATGGAGTAATAGGTAAAGTGTTAAAAAAGGAAAAAGCAGGAACTAAGCGTCACAAAACAGATTTGAAAGTTCTTTATCTGAATGCACGTAGCATTCGTAATAAAATGGACGAGTTAACGGCACAAATAACTACGTATGGGTATGATCTTGTGGCCATTACAGAAACATGGCTGCAGGGTGACAACGACTGGGAATTAAATATGCCAGGGTATTTAACAATCAGGAAGGACAGGCAGGAAGGAAGGGGAGGTGGGGTGGCTATGTTAATAAAGGAAGGAATCACTGTAATACAGAGAAATGATATTGGGACAAAGCATCAAGATAATGAAACAGTTTGGGTGGAGATAAGGAATAATAAGGGAAAAAAAACATTAGTGGGCGTAGTATATAGGCCTCCTAATAGTTGCAACTCTGCTGGAAGAAGTATTAATCAGGAGATAGTCGGGGCATGTAATAAGGGAACAGCCATAATTATGGGGGATTTTAATTATCATATTAACTGGACAAATCAAATTGGGCAGAGCAGCCTTGAGGACGAGTTCATTGAGTGCATCAGGGATGGATTTCTTGAGCAGTATGTAACTGATCCTACAAGGGGGCAGGCAACCTTGGACCTGGTCCTGTGTAATGAGTCAGGATTAATTAATAATGTCCTAGTTAAGGATCCCCTTGGAACGAGCGACCACAACATGGTTGAATTCCATATCCAATTAGAGGGTGAGAAGGTTGATTCTCAAACAAGCGTACTGAGCTTGAATAAAGGAGACTATGATGGTATGAGAGCGGAATTGATTAAAGTGGACTGGGAAAATAGATTAAAGGGTAAGACGGTACATGAGCAGTGGTGTTCATTTAGGGAGTTATTTTACAACTTTCAAAATAAATATATTCCACTGAGGAAAAAAGGGTGTAAAAGAAATGACAGCCACCCGTGGCTAAGTAAAGAAATCAAGGATAGTATCCGACTAAAAACAAGGACATATAAGGTAGCCAAACTTAGTGGGAGGATAGAAGATTGGGAATTCTTCAAAAGACAGCAAAAAGTAACTAAAGGATTGATTAAGAAAGGGAAGTTAGATTATGAAAAGAAATTAGCAAAAAATATAAAAACAGATAGCAAGAGTTTCTATAGTTATATAAAAAGAAAAAGGGTGGCTAAGGCAAACATAGGTCCCTTAGAGGATGAGACCGGGAAATTAATGGTGGGAAACATGGAGATGGCAAAAATGCTGAACAAATATTTTGTTTCAGTCTTTACAGTAGAGGACACTAAGAATATCCCAACACTGGACAAACAGGGGACTCTCGGGGGGGAGGAGCTAAATACGATTAAAATCACTCAAGAGATGGTACTCAGTAAAATAATGGGACTCAAGGCGGATAAATCCCCTGGACCTGATGGCTTCCATCCTAGGGTCTTGAGGGAAGTGGCAGTAGGGATTGTGGATGCTTTGGTGATAGTTTTCCAAAATTCCCTGGACTCAGGAGAGGTCCCGGCAGATTGGAAAACTGCTAATGTAACACCGTTATTTAAAAAGGGTAGTAGGCAGAAGGCTGGAAATTATAGGCCAGTTAGCTTAACATCTGTGGTGGGTAAAATTTTGGAGTCTATTATTAAGGAGACAGTAACGGAACATTTAGATAAGCATAATTTAATAGGACAAAGTCAGCATGGCTTTATGAAGGGGAAGTCATGTCTGACAAATTTGCTTGAGTTCTTCGAGGATATAACGTATAGGGTGGATAAAGGGGAACCAGTGGACGTAGTGTATTTAGACTTCCAGAAGGCATTCGACAAGGTGCCACATAAAAGATTATTACTTAAGATAAAAAATCACGGGATTGGGGGTAATATTCTGGCATGGGTGGAGGATTGGTTATCAAACAGGAAGCAGAGAGTTGGGATAAATGGTTCATTTTCGGACTGGCAACCAGTAACCAGTGGTGTTCCACAGGGGTCGGTGCTGGGTCCCCAACTCTTTACAATCTATATTAACGATTTGGTGGAGGGGACCGAGTGCAACATATCAAAATTTGCAGATGATACAAAGATGGGAGGGAAAGTAGAGAGTGAGGAGGACATAAAAAACCTGCAAGGGGATATAGACAGGCTGGGTGAGTGGGCGGAGATTTGGCAGATGCAATATAATATTGGAAAATGTGAGGTTATGCACTTTGGCAGGAAAAATCAGAGAGCAAGTTATTTTCTTAATGGCGAGAGACTGGAAAGTACTGCAGTACAAAGGGATCTGGGGGTCCTAGTGCAAGAAAATCAAAAAGTTGGTATGCAGGTGCAGCAGGTGATCAAGAAAGCCAACGGAATGTTGGCTTTTATTGCTAGGGGGATAGAATATAAAAACAAGGAGGTATTGCTGCAGTTATATAAGGTATTGGTGAGACCGCACCTGGAATACTGCATACAGTTTTGGTCTCCATACTTAAGAAAAGACATACTTGCTCTCGAGGCAGTACAAAGAAGGTTCACTCGGTTAATCCCGGGGATGAGGGGGCGGACATATGAGGAGAGGTTGAGTAGATTGGGACTCTACTCATTGGAGTTCAGAAGAATGAGAGGCGATCTTATTGAAACATATAAGATTGTGAAGGGTCTTGATCGGGTGGATGCAGTAAGGATGTTCCCAAAGATGGGTGAAACTAGAACTAGGGGGCATAATCTTAGAATAAGGGGCTGCTCTTTCAAAACTGAGATGAGGAGAAACTTCTTCACTCAGAGGGTGGTAGGTCTGTGGAATTTGCTGCCCCAGGAAGCTGTGGAAGCTACATCATTAGATAAATTTAAAACAGAAATAGACAGTTTCCTAGAAGTAAAGGGAATTAGGGGTTATGGGGAGCGGGCAGGAAATTGGACATGAAGCTGAGTTCGGATCGGTTAATGCCCTGTGGGTGGCGGAGAGGGCCCAGGGGCTATGTGGCCGGGTCCTGCTCCGACTTCTTGTGTTCTTTAGATTTGTGGTTGGGATCAGATCAGCCATGATCTTATTGAATGGCGGAGCAGGCTCGAGGGGCCGATTGGCCTACTCCTGCTCCAATTTCTTATGTTCTTATGTAATGTTTACTTTAGCTACCCTCTTCCTTTTTATATACTTGTAGAAGCTTTTACTGTCAGTTTTTATATTTCTTGCTAGTTTGCTCTCATAATTTGTTTTCTCCCTCTTTATTATTCTTTTAGTCATCCTTTGCTGGTTTTTAAAGTTTTCCCAATCTTCGGGCTTACCAGTAATCTTTGCCATGTTGTATGCTTTTTCTTTTAATCTGATACCATCCTTGACTTCCTTAGTTAGCCATGGTTGGTTCACCCTTTTTATGGAGTCTTTCCTCCTCACAGGGATATATTTTTGTTGTGAGTCATAAAATATCTTTTTAAATGTTTGCCACTGCTTATCCACCATCATACCATCTAATCTGTTTACCCAGTCCACTTTAGCCAATTCCGCCCTCATTCCTTTATAATTGCCCTTATTTAAGTTTAATACAGTAGTTTCAGACCCAAGATCCTCGCTCTCAAACTGGATGTGAAATTCTATCATGTTATGATCACTGCTTCCCAAGGGATCCTTCACTTTGAGATCATTAATTAATCCTGTTTTGTTACCCATTACCAGATCCAAAATGGCCTGTTCCCTGGTTGGTTCCCCGACATATTGGTCTAAGAAACAGTCCCTAATACACTCTATGAACTCCTCCTCAGGGCTATTTTTGCCAATTTGATTTGTCGAATCTATGCGAAAGTTAAAAATCACCCATGATTATTGCATTACCTTTTTTATAAGCCCCCCCTTATTTCCTGATTAATATTTTGCCCTACAGTGTAGCTACTATTAGGGGGCCTATATACTACTCCCACCAGTGATTTCTTTCCCTTGCTATTTCTTACCTCCACCCAAATTAATTCGACATCCTGATCTTCTGAGCCAAGATCATTTCTCACTACTATACCAATTTCATCCTTTAGTAACAGAACTACCCCACCACCTTCACCTTTTTTCCTATCCTTCTGAAATGTTAAATAACTCTGAATATTTAGCTCCCAACCTTGGTCACCTTGCAACCACGTCTCAGTAATGGCCACGAGATCATACCCATTTGTTTCTATTTGTGCCATCAATTCATCTACCTTATTACGAATGCTGCGCGCATTCAGATAAAGAACCTTTCATTTTGTCTTTTTACCATTATTTCCTACCCCGGCCCCATTTGCTAGTGCACTCTTATGTTTGTACGCTCTGTCCCTTCCTGACACACTCTGTTTGTCATTACCCCCATCACTTTCCTGTACTACTTCCTTGTATTTTCTCTTTATCAATCTAAACTTCGCCCCATCTTAGCCCTCCCCCCCCTCTATTTAGTTTAAAGCCTTCTCTACCGCCCTAGGTATTCGGTTTGCCAGAACACTGGTCCCAGCATGGTTCAGGTGAAGCCCGTCCCAACGGAACCGCTCCCTCTTTCCACAGTACTGGTGCCAGTGCCCCATGAATCGAAACCCACTTCTCCCACACCAATCTTTGAGCCAGCCACGCTTTCATCTCCCTGATCTGATTTACCCTGTGCCAATTTGCTCGTGGCTCAGGTAATAATCCGGAGATTATCACCTTTGTGGTTCTGTTTTTAATTTAGTCCCTAGCTGCTCAAACTCCCTCAGCAGAACCTTTTTCTTAGTCCTACCTATGTCGTTGGTACCTACGTGGACCACGACAACTGGATCCTCTCCCTTCCATTCCAAGTTTCTCTCCAGCCCTGAGGAGATGTCCTTAACCCTGGCACCGGGTCGGCTACACAACCTTCGGGACTATCGGTCTTGGCTGCAGAGAACAGTATCTATCCCTCTAACTATACTGTCACATACTACAACCATATTCCTATTTACTCCTCCCACTTGAATGGCCCCCTGAACCACGGTGCCGTGGCCAGTTTGCTCATCCTTCCTGCAGTCCCTGCACTCGTCCACAAGGGCTGCAAGAGCCTCGTATCTGTTGGACAAGTGCAGAGGCTGAGGCTCCTGCAATGCTACCTCCTGGATCCCCGTACCTGCCTCACTCGCAGTCACACCCTCCTGTTCCTGACCACATGCCAATTCTACAGTATTTAGTCTAAGGGGCGTGACTGCCTCCTGGTTCAAAGTGTCCAGGTAACTTTCTCCCTCCCTGATGCCTCGCAATGTCTGCAGCTTGGACTCCAGCTCCTCAACTCAGAGTCAAAGTTCCTCGAGCTGCAGACACTTACTGCAGATGTAGTTGCCCTGGACAAAACTGTCCAGTAGCTCCCACATATTGCAGCTGCAACACATCTCCTGCCCAGTTATAACTATTTTATTTATTTAATTGATTACTACAATGCCAATCAAATTATTTTTAGGTTGAACCAAGTACTGGCCTTGTTTAATTTATTAAATTAAGTTTAGTTTTTTTTTAAAATTTAGTTTTATGCTATAAGTTACTTAACACACAGTCCTAAGAAAGAAGAAAACAGAAGAGATACTGACCACCAACCACCTACCTGCCTTACCTGTGACGTCACACTGCAGTTTGGTTTTGTTGTTGCTGTGACCCGCTCTTGGTACACTCTTCTTTGCTGTCTAAGTAAATTCACCTCACCCCCTACTACACCGAATCCCCTCACTCACCAAATTCCCAATTATAGACTGTCGAAATCAGACTCCGTCGATAGCTGCTACTCCGTGCTCCCTCATACAGCACAGAAGAAGGCCATTCGACCCATTGAGCCCATGCTGGCTCTTTGTAAGAGCAATCCAGTTAGTCCCATTCCCCCGCTCTTTCCCCGTAGCCCTGCAAATTTTTTCCCTTCAAGTATTGATCCAATTCCTTTTTGAAAGCCACGATTGAATCTGCTTCCACCACCCTTTCAGGCAGCACGTTCCAGATCATAACTACTCACTACATAAAAACATTATTCCTCATGTCGCCTTTGATTTTTTTGCCAATCACCTTAAATCTGTGTCCTCTGGTTCTCATTCTGCCAATGGGAACAGTTTCTCTTTATTTACTTTATCTAAACCCTTCATAATTTTGAACACTTCTATCAAATCTCCTTTCAACCTTCTCTGTTCTAAGGAGAACAACCCCAGCTTCTCCATTTTATCCACATAACCGAAGTCCCTCATCCCTGAAACCATTCTAGTAAATCTTTTCTGCACCCTCTCTAAGGTCTTCACATCCTTCCTAAAGTGCGGTGCCCAGAATTGGACACAATACTCCAGTTGTGGCCGAACCAGTGTTTTATAAAGGTTCAACATAACTCCCTTGCTTTTGTACTCTACGCCTCTATTTAAAGCGCAGGATCCTGTATGCGTTTTTAACCGCTTTCTCAACTTGTCCTGCCACCTTCAAAGATTTGTGCACATATACCCGCAGGTCTCTCTGTTCCTGCACCCCGTTTAGAATTGTACCATTTAGTTTATATTGCCATTTCTCGTTCTTCCTGCCAAAATGTATCACTTCGCACTTCTCTGTTTTAAGTTTCATCTGCCATGTGTCCGCCCATTCCACCAGTCTGTCTATGTCCTGCTGAAGTTTATTACTATCCTCCTCTCTATTTACTACACTTCCAAGTTTTGTGTCATCTGCACATTTTGAAATTGTGCCCTGTATACCCAAGTCCAAGTCATTAATATATATCAATGCAGTGGTCCTAGTACCGACCCCTGGGAACACCACTGTATACCCTCCTCCAGTCTGAAAAATAACGGTTCACCACTACTCTCTGTTTCCTGTCACTTAGCCAATTTCATATCCATGCTGCCACTGCCCGTTTTATTTCATGGGCTTCAATTTTGCTGACAAGCCTATTATGTGGCACTTTATCAAACACCTTTTGAAAGTCCATATACACAACATCATCAACCCTCTCTGTTACCTTATCAAAAAACTCAATCAAGTTAGTTAAACACAATTTGCTTTTAACAAATCCATGCTGGCTTTCCTTTATTAATCCACAATTATCTAAGCAACTGTTAATTTTGTCTCAGATTATTGTATTATTAAAAGATTTTTATTTGTGTGATAAATTGCAGAGTCTCTTCAATCAATTAGAATGCAGAATCAGAGACCAATTTCCCTTCAGTCAATGAGATCCTAAAATCAAAACTCAAAAGTAATTTCTGATTGGTTCAGTCATAAAAATGACTAATCACATTCTACCAACATTTTTTTGCAGTATACCGCCTCCATAACAGTTCCTGATCTGCTCGACAACTATCTACCTACATATTTAAACACTAGCCTGTCTATTGTTCCACATTTTTCAAAGGCAACGCAACTCAAAGGTATCACAAATCAGGGTATTGTATCTCGGGATCACACCTGAATGCATCACAGACCAGAGTACAAAAGTTGGCAATTAGTTAAAATGAGTACTTACCTATTACCAATCAACTATCTAATTCCCTAAATGGGAATGAATCAAAAGCAGATTGATTCAGTTAGTAGGTACTAATGAAAGACAACAACAACAACTTACATCTCTACAGTGCTGCTCACGTACAAAGAGATTTCTTAGAGCACTTTATAGGACAGTGGACACTGAGCAGATGGGAAGAAAGGAAAGGAGCAGTTAGTGGGGCTGAAGGCACCATTGAAGAAAAGGGTCGTTAGGAGGCTTATGAAAGCAAGAAGAGAGGTGCAGAGGGTGAAGACTCCAAAAGGAGTCGGTAAAGTGGCTCAAAGAGCAGCTATTGATGTTGGAGAGCAGGGAGTGGGAGCAAGAAATAGTCTAGTGTCAGAAGATTATACTGTGTTTGGAGAAGATCATAGAAGTAGGGAGGGGCAAGACCCTGGAAGGATTTGAAGGTGATGAACAAGAAAGCATAAAAAACTGAGCAACCAAATTGCCCATTTTTATTTCAAAGCTATCAATCCTGACCGGAAAGTAGTAGAAATTGGCCAATAGAATTGCTCAAAATATTTGTAGCTACTTGAAATAACATCCAAGTAAGTAACATTCTTAAGTACCCGTGACAATAAACAATTCAGAGTGAAATGCTTACTCTTACTCATACAGTTGCCTGTACAGTGTCGGAAATTCCAGGAGAACCTGGGACTTAGTTTTGAGTACTCATTGAAACTTCAATTATTGAATTGAGCATTGTTATCTGTTTTTTTGACTTAGTTCTGCCCAATTGGCTGAGGACCATATCAATCATCTCAAACCTATTCTTTATTTTAGTTTCAGAATGCAAGTGAGGCTGCCACCCTTTTGAGTCTAATGAACTAGTGAATCTTCCCTGTTACTGTCGCAACTATGGGTTGTTAACAGTAACTTCCGCTTAATTCTAGCGCGAGTGTTTATAAAATAGCAAGCTTTTAATAGATTGACTCGCTACAGTATCCAGTCTACAGATTACATTAAATGACAAGCAATCAATGCCACCTGATCTGTCCTTGAATTCAGGGTGATCAGACTTGACCTTCGAGCACTACCTGTGGCAATGGACTTCCAACCGTCCCCTCTAAGAGCTGTAACTTTTGGGAGGGAGCATGCCCTATCTTTATACTATTTGGCTGCGTTGTTCTGCATGTAGGCACCTCTGAACTTATCTACTGTTTGTAAACCATTCCATTTTGCTGACTCTGTCAAAAACCACCAAGGATGGTTCTACTATGTTAGTATGGCTACCTTATTCCTTATCTCTGCTGCATAATCGGTTTGTTCCACATTAGCCTTGAACATGGATGCTGCGATGTCTATTGCTAAGTAGCCTTTTACTGTTACCAGGTCTTAGTATGTGGTTTCTTTAGCAACTATCTCTACTGTCCCTTGACTTTTACTTGTTTTTCACTATTCTATTGCCTCAGCATTGTTTCAATGGCCTCTTGGGTTTCTGTAAATTATTTTTCTCACAGAGATGCGGACCTTTGCCTCCTATGTACACCCGCCCTCTTGCTGAGATGCATGGCAGTATGCGAGCCAGTATTTTCTGTGCTTGTTTCAAACCATCACATTTTGGAGCTTCAAGAGGTGGCAAACACACCAGGAATTTTTAATGATTGACAGTGAGACTAGCCATTCACAGAGCTTGTAAGATCTTACTGTTTGTAAGCCCCACCCCTCCCCTCATAGATGGTAAAGGACCAGCAATACTAACAGCCATCAAAATTATGGTAGTGAAGGCAACGTGAGGGCTGGATTGTCCTCTACAATCTCACCTAATAGTGGAGGAAAATGGGCCAAAATCGGCAGCAAGACTTATCACGATCCTTATGCCCTGACCTTAATTTCCCTCCCCCCACTGGGACAGCCATTGGTTACCTCTTCGCCACCCCCTGCATGCAAATACTGGCAAGGAGGTGGGGTCTGTATTCCTGGTGGCTTTTCCTACCATTCATCTCTGTTTCCATTACTCCTTTGGAGCCCCAGGAGAAGCCTGGCAGTAGTCCCTGGGGTAGCAGCAGTAAGGTCCAAAGCTTTAGGATGGAGGGAGAGGGCTTTTTAGTGGTCTTCTCACCCTCTAATTTGGCTCTTTTACTTAGCATTGTAAGGCCTCAGTCTCGGCCAACGCCCACAAACACTGCAACTGTTTTCATCTTCGGGGCTTTTACATTTTCTTCAAGAGGTCTTCTGGTGCAGCAGTTGAATCGCTGCTGCATCACTGCCTCTGTTGCTGTGGTGGGGTCCACTGGAGCCCATCTAGTATACCTAATTAATCCCAACCCAGGAAAATGGGTTGGAGTTACGTCTGGGTTTGAGGAGTGGGTGGAAGTCCTGTCCTGCTGCTAACCCGCTGCAAAGAGGAATATCTGACGCTGAGTTTTTTTACATGTAAAAACATCAAAACAATGATTTTGAACATTATTTGAGATAACTTTAACATGAAAAATTATGTACCAAGCAATAGGTTGTCTTTGATTAAGAGGCTGCGATTTGTTTATCTTCCTCAGTCCCATTCCCACAGCTCAGCTTCCTTTTGTAACAGTATGGCCTCTAATTCTTAGTGAGCAATGCCACAGGAGCTCTGCAACCATTTTAAAAGGAGGAAAAATTTGTTATGACCTGTTTGTGGGCATGAAATGGTCAGTGCAAACACACGGCTCGTCTGAAATTAGACCTCAGGCCTCATCAATATAATTCCAACGAACTTTGAGTGGCAATCGGGCAACCCGATGCAGCTCGCCAATTTCGAGGATACTACTTTGGGCCAGCTGTGATGCTAACAGCAGCCATCGGGTAGGTGAGAGGAGGGAGAAGGGGAGGGGGTGAACGCAGGCCGGCAGCGGCCCGCAGTATTGCTCTGAAGTCAAGAGTAACAGGCGTTCCTGTTTCAAGCAGTTACCAGGGATTCCTATGTATCGCCTAAGTCAATATGATGTCGGACGTACTTCAGGCGCCGTTCAGGCATGGGACATATCCCCATGAAATGAATGCTTTTTGCTCCTGTTCTGCACCTGCAAAATGGTCCAATTTCCTCCCCAATGTGTCTGCAGCACAAAAAAAATGTCATACTTATACTGATTTGCTCAGGAATCAATTAAGAATTTTACCAATATCCATTTACTTTATTGTTTCTAAACACATTTCTCAGAAAGATCTACCATATCCTCAGGCTCACCGTGAGCAACTTTATGTGAGATCCAGTAGTAAATCCCTAAAAATAAAAGTTCTAACATAATAACCACATAAAAGTTAAACAATTCAGGAAAAAATAACAAACTTAGCCAGTAACTTGGCTCCAGCAACTACCTCTCCCCTTACCCTTGTACATCCTGAACTTCAGGTACACCCAAAGGGAAGTGAAAGTGAGAGAGAGAGAAAGAGAAATGCAGAAAGAATAGTAGGCTGGATTTTTTGTACTATACCAATTTTGAGACAGTGGCCGGGTGGGCAGGGGCCGGAAATGGGGCGAGGACCAGATCCCTGCCCATTTTTGCAGCTATCCCATTTTCCACTGTCATTTCCGGTAGATGATGGAAGCACCCATTGTGCTGATATCATCCATTCCATTTTGCTTCATTACTTGCACAGTTGCACCCACTCAAGTTTCACCCATATAATATTGGTATCTAGAGTTGTAAAGTGTTAGAGAAAAAGCAGAAGTGAATTTAATCAGTCCAGCAGGTCCTTTCCAAGGCTTATTATTCAAATGCTTTTGCTGATTTTATTTTGCTGGTGACAACTGCTTTATCATCTACTTTGTACCTTTTATTGCAAAGTTGTCATTTACCCCTTCTCCTCATACGCACAAAGTGCACAATAGATTTCCCATTGGGAATACCCCTGTATATTTGTTTTTTAGAGGAAGAAGAGGAGAGCCACAGAGCAATACTAGACTGATCAGGTAATACCGGAGGTGCATGGCATCCATCTACCAGTGCTCCTGTGCCAGAATGTAGAGATGGAGGTGCTCTTACCTCCAGTGATCACAAAAATAGTTCTTTCGGACATTGTGTTTTACAAATAAAGTCATCAATGAGTTATGCCAAATCAAACCTATTGCCCACTTCCACCTCAGGCGTTGCACTGCCAGGGGTTGAAAAGGTCAAATTCACCCTGAACTTTTATTCTATGGAGTCATTCCAGGCTGCTACTCATAATGTCATTAGCATTAGCCAATCAGCTGTGCACAGATGCATGAAGAAGGACACCGAGGCATTTTTTGCTGGAGAAAACCATTGCATTCACTTCTCTATGGACAACCACTGCCAGCCTGCCAGGACAGTGCAATTTTACTTAATGGCAGGATTCCCGAAGGTCCGAGGAGTCATAGACTGTACACATATGGCCTTACGTGCTTTCTTGATCAGTGCTACCAACTCTGTCAACAAAAAAGGACTCTGCTTTCTCAATACGTAGCTCGTTTGTGACAAGCCGCACCACATCATAGAAGAGAATGCTCACTTCCTTGACAACTTTCACAATGCATTCATTGTAAGCCCATCCAGTGTGTTAGGATTCTTCCAACTTAAAAGGGAAGTCTCTAGGAGGCTACTTGGGGATCACGGCTATCCTCTGCAACCGTGATTGATGACACCTGTGTTGTTTCCCACAAAGCAAGCTGAGCATCATTACTGTGAGGCCTGTTCAGTCACCCGTGTCATAATTAAGCTCACCAATGGCATGTTGAAGGCACACTCCAGGTAACTGGATTGATCTGCTATATAGTCTGACTAGGGTCTCAAGAATCATGGCTGTGTGCTGAGGCTTCTATTGATATATAGCAACCAGTCACCTGGTGGCCCTCGTCTCATGGCAGCTAAGTCTTGAGATGGACTTTATGCAGGCTGCACCTCTTGTGCTGCTGAATGGACAACCTGGGCCTGCCTCCTTTCTTCCATTTGTGCAGGCATCAGAGAGGGGTGGGAAGAGTGCTGTTGTCCTAAGAGACAGCACCATCATCTGTGCACCTTCCAGGCATGCTTCTAGTACTGGACACTAGTTCTGCATGCCAATTGACCTGTTGGAAAACAGACTAATAATCCCAGTGAAATCAGTGAAACCCTGAGTGACGATTATCTTCTACCAGTTACCAAGCTTATCCAAATCAAAAGAAACGGGTCTCTCCAATCTGACACCTGAGGCTGCTATGGCAGCAGCCTCAGCATCCATGGAGGAAGCATAGAATCCCCATAGAGCATTTGTCATGGGGCTTCAGCTGCACATGTTCCTGAAGGTGCCGCACATTCCACGATGGACTGCACTGCTGTTGAACAATTCCTCCACCTGAGCCGCAAACTCTATTGTCCCTAGTGCCTACATCAAATTTTTAAATGCGGAGCCAATGAAAGGCAGATTCCCAGGCTCTCCAGTGGAGAAGAAATGCCTCCTGACCCTCTGCCTAGCAACACCTTCTAGGGAGAGGTATAATTGCTGGGATGATCCCACCCAGGATCCCCAACAAAGTTTACAGGGTCAGGTGGAAGTCTCTTGGTTGTCCTATGAGGAGAGATTGAGTAGAATGGGCCTGTATTCTCTGGAGTCTAGAAGAATGAGAGGTGATCTCATTGAAACATATAAAATTCTTAGAGGGCTTGACAGGGTAGATGCTGAGAGGCTGTTTCCTCTCGCTGGAGAGTCTAGAATGAGGGGTCATAGTCTCAAAATAAGGATTCGGCCATTTAGGACCAAGATGAGGAGAAATCTCTTCACTCAGAGGGTTGTGAATCTTTGGAATTCTCTACTCCAGAGGGCTGTGGACGCTCAGTCGTTGAGTATATTCAAGACTGAGATCGATGGATTTTTGGACACTAAGGGAATCAAGGGATATGGGGATAGGGCGGGAAAGTGGAATTGAGGTAGAAGATCCGCTAATGTAGTACCATTATTCAAGAAGGGGAGTAGGGAAAAACCGGGGAACTACAGGCCAGTGAGCCTAACATCAGTGGTAGGAAAATTATTGGAAAAAATTCTGAAGGACAAAATTAGTCTCCACTTGGAGAAGCAAGGATTAATCAGGGATAGTCAACATGGCTTTGTCAAGGGAAGATCATGTCTGACTAATTTGATTGAATTTTTTGAGGGGGTGACTAGGCGTGTGGATGAGGGTAACGCAGTGGATGTGGTATACATGGATTTCAGTAAGGCCTTCGATAAAGTCCCCCACAGGAGACTGGTCAAGAAGGTACGAGCCCATGGAATCCAGGGTGCCTTGGCACTTTGGATACAAAACTGGCTTAGTGGCAGAAGGCAGAGGGTGATGGTCGAAGGTTGTTTTTGTGACTGGAAGCCTGTGGCCAGTGGGGTACCACAGGGATCGGTGCTGGGTCCCTTGCTGTTTGTGGTCTACATTAATGACTTGGATATGAATGTAAAAGGTATGATCAGTAAGTTCGCTGATGATACAAAAATTGGTAGGGTGGTAAATAGCGAGGAGGATAGCCTCAGTCTGCAGGACGATATAGATGGGTTGGTCAGATGGGCGGAACAGTGGCAAATGGAATTTAACCCGGAAAAGTGCGAGGTGATGCACTTTGGAGGGACTAACAAGGCAAGGGAATACACAATGAATGGGAGGACCCTAGGCAAGACAGAGGGTCAGAGGGATCTTGGTGTGCAAGTTCACAGATCCCTGAAGGCGGCGGAACAGGTAGATAAGGTGGTAAAGAAGGCATATGGGATACTTGCCTTTATTAGCCGAGGCATTGAATAGAAGAGCAAGGAGGTTATGATGGAGCTGTATAAAACACTGGTTAGGCCACAGCTGGAGTACTGTGTGCAGTTCTGGTTGCCACACTACAGGAAGGATGTGATCGCTTTAGAGAGGGTGCAGAGGAGATTCACCAGGATGTTACCAGGGCTGGAGCGCTTCAGCTATGAAGAAAGACTGGGAAGATTGGGTTTGTTTTCCTTGGAGCAGAGGAGGCTGAGGGGGGACATGATTGAGGTGTACAAAATTATGAGGGGCACAGATAGGATGGATACTAAGGAGCTTTTTCCCTTCGTTGAGGGTTCTATAACAAGGGGACATAGATTCAAGGTAAAAGGCGGGAGGTTTAGAGGGGATTTGAGAAAGAACTTTTTCACCCAGAGGGTGGTTGGAGTCTGGAACTCACTGCCTGAAAGGGTTGTGGAGGCAGGAACCCTCACAACATTCAAGAAGCATTTGGATGAGCACTTGAAATGCCATAGCATACAAGGCTACGGACCAAATGCTGGAATATGGGATTAGAGTAGACAGGGCTTGATGGCCGGCGCGGACACGATGGGCCGAAGGGCCTCTATCCGTGCTGTATAACTCTATGACTCTATGACTCTATGGTCTTATTAAATGGCGGAGCAGGCTCGAGGGGCCGTATAACCTACTCCTGCTCTTGTTTCTTATGTTCTTGTGTTCTTATGCCAATGGTGGATGCCCACACCACTAGGGATGTATCTAGAGTAGCCTTCTGCAAAGAAACTCACCACCTTGTTCTTTTGGTATCCAGGCCACAATCCAGGCCTGAAACCCCCAGGTGGAGTTCCCTCTTTCCTTCGCTGGCCTGGTACATCAGCCAGACGCACTATCGCTGATCCAACATTGGGTTCCTCTGAGGGCCAGGAATGCAGGAACTCCCTACATGGGGAGTTCCCGGGCACAGCCTCCTACATTGCTGGCCTTGTAAAAGACGGGTGGAGGCTCTGCCGTTTTCAAGGCTCCACGGAATCTCCCACGTCAGGCCAGGACCTGGCATATCCAGGTCTCAGCCTAATCTCTGGGCCCTCTGGTGCACTCCCACTGGAGTTGTTGCAGGAGTACACCAAACGGGCCAAGGAATTTTGGTCCCTAGTTGTCACCACACAGCCCATATTGGGTATGGTGACAATTGCATGCAACAAGCAATTACATTCCATGGGACACTTTTGTGTGCTGGATGCATATAAGGATGTGAGTGAAGGAACACTTCCAGGTGAAGACTAGGGCTGTAAAGAGCACTGCATCACCACATTGCATTGATGGTATTCAAGCATTTTAACACAGAGAGATGGAAGTGATTGTAAGTGTCAAACATATGCAGTACAGTGCATTCTTGGAAGGCATAGCTGGCCCCTCTTACCTTGCCTGACCTGGTATGGTCATTCAGCTTTTTGTGGCAGTGAGTGTGCACACATTGGTCTCCTTACCTAAGAAAGGATATACTTGCCATAGAGGGAGTGCAGCGAAGGTTCACCAGACTGATTCCTGGGATGGCAGGACTGTCGTATGAGGAGAGATTGGGTCGACTCGGCCTGTATTCACTCGAGTTTAGGAGAATGAGAAGGGATCTCATTGAAACATATAAAATTCTGACAGGGCTAGACAGACTGGATGCAGGGACGATGTTCCCCCTGGCTGGGGGTCCAGAACGAGGGGTCACAGTCTCAGGATACGGGGTAGGACATTTAGGACTGAGATGAGGAGAAATTTCTTCACTCAGAGGGTGGTGAACCTGTGGAATTCTCTACCACAGGAGGCTGTGGAGGCCAAGTCACTGAATATATTTAAGAAGGAGCAAGATAGATTTCTAGACACAGAAGGCATCAAGGGATATGGGGAGAGAGCGGGAATATGGTATTGAGATAGAGGATCAGCCATGATCATATTGAATGGTGGAGCAGGCTCGAAGGGCCAAATGGCCTATTCCTGCTCCTATTTTCTATGTTTCTATTGAATGGTGGAACTGGTACTGACTGCTCTTGCCACTACCTCAAAGCATCAACAGGATCAAACATTTCACCTTTGTACAATGTAGAACATTACAAATATCTTCATAGACATGGCAAAAAGCTATTTTTATTTGTTTAAATAAATAAGCCTGGAACTGTAGTAAAAATAAAATAAACATTGGCGTAAGGGTAACTTATGGCAAGTAAAATACTTTTGATGCAGTCAACAAAACTCATTAATGCTTTTGGCATTGTGCAGTGCTGTGATATTTGGCTGTTTATTTTCTGTAATCCATTGTTAACTGCCATTATTCTGCTACACTGCTTCTTGGTATGTGCTGGGAATGCATATTACACAATTCCTTCCATTTTGGATGGAAAATAGCAAGTTGGGACAGCACAATTTTGCAATATGCCCTCCTGGCGCGCGCCAAGGAGCAATGCAGCACAATTTTTACCCAATATAACCAGGGGAATGGAATATGAATGCACTGCCCGAGGGAGTGGTGGAGGCAGATTCAATCATGGCCTTCAAAAGGGAACTGGATAAGTACATGAAACGAAAAAATGTGCAGGGCTATGGGGATAGGGCGAGGCAGTGGGACTAGACGATTGCTCGTGCATAGAGCCGGCGCGGACTCGATGGGCCAAATGGCCTCTTTCCGTGCTGTAACCTTTCTATGATTCTATGAATGTGGAAATGCTTTTTGGTGCTCTATTCAGGGGTAAATGCTGATCCCATAGAGGTATATAAGATAGTAAATGGTGTGGAAAAGTTAAATTAGGAATATTACTTCAAACTGAATTGTGAAAGTTAGACAGGAAGCCACAGGTTCTAGACAAAGGCAAATTTAGGACTGATGTCCAGAAGTTTTCTTCACACAAACGGTGAACAATACATGGAATGGACTTCTCGGAACAGTAGTATAGGCAAAAATCCTGGAATCATTTAAGGAAAAAAAAATAGATGCTGCAGTTGGGAGAGTTTAGGATATTTCTGGATGGATGCTTTTGTTACCTCCAGACTCAACTATTCCAATGCTCTCCTGGACAGCCTCCCATCTTTCACCCTCCGTAAGCTTGAGCTCATCCAAAACTCTGCTGCTCGTATCCTAATGCACAAAGTCCTGTTCACCCATCACCCCTGTGCTCGCTGACCTTGAATTTAAAATACTTATCCATGTGTTCAAATCCCTCCGTGGCCTTGCCCATCCCTATCTCTATAACCTCCTCCAGGCCTATAGCCCTCTGAGCCCTCTGCGCTCCTCCAATTCTGGCCTCTTGTGCATCCCTGATTTCCTTTGCCCCATCATTGGTGGCCATACCTTCAACTGTCTAGGTCCTAAGCTCTGGAATTCCCCCCCTAAACCTCTCCGCCTCTCTCTCCTCCTTTAAGACACTCCTTAAAACCTACCTCTTTGCCACCTGTCCTAATATCTCCTTATGTGCTTCGGTGTCAAATTTTGTCTGATTACGCACCTGTGAAGCACCTTGGGACATTTTACTACGTTAAAGCTGCTATATAAATGCAAATTATTGTTGTTGTTGGATGAACTATGATGCTCTGAGTGCCCTCTTCATCCATATTTGTCTTGCAATCTTCTGATGTTACCAGGACTAACCTAGAATGAGCTAGAATCTTATAACTTGAGCACCATGATGGTAGTGCCATCCAGATTACAAATATTGTTTGGCGGTCTTTGTTTACTAAATGACAAAACTTGGTCACTGCCTCCCTAGTAAACTGTAGCTTCCTAAGGCACTGCTCTTCAGTCAGACCCAAGTAGTTTTGCATAATTGCAGATTCAGGCACAATATCATTGGTGGTAAAACTCTGCCAGTTTGATCCTGATTCTCCTAGTCTTTCTCAGCTAGGGGATCAATGAAAGTAATCCTCATTGTTGTGTGTACAGAACAATGTAGCTCAGAAAAGCAGCTGTTTACTGGTAAACCTCTACTATAGAGAAACTGAATCAGCTCCAATGTCTGAGTTATGTGGGTGGGGAGAATGCTTTGCGCCTGCAATGTGGAAGCTTAGTAATATTGTTCTTCCACCAGATAACCAGCAATTATTCCAGCATTAACCATCTTAACTGACCTAATATCAACATAATGCCTCTTCCGTGACCAGCAATTTGGAACAATGCGTAAATCGATCAGGAAACATGGTTTCCTGATTTGCACCACATTTACGACCACATTCCACTGACATACTGCCGGTATAAGCTTATAATAATTTCTTGGTTATAGTGAAAAAAAATCTTTTTTACTCAAGACTTAAATTTAAATGACAATTTAAAGGGTTTGGATGAGCTTTTATAGTTGGTTTGAAAGAAGTAATGGCTCAAAATGTTAACTTTTTCATGAATTGAAATGTCTAAAGTAAACCTTTTAGCATGAAGAAATGAAATAGTGTCAGAGAGCTTGCATACCATTTTGCATCTGCAGTTGACTTTCATGAGAGATCCTGAACAAAATATGATTGTGCGTCATCTATAATGAATGTTTTCCATAAAGGTTAATTAGAATCTGGTTGCAGGCAAAATATACTAAAATCTTCAGTGCAACAGAACTTTTACAAATTCCAGACATTGTAGTTTATTTTTTGACAATTAATTTACTTACTTCTTGCAACTATTTTAGAAGATAGAAGATGTGACACTTCCAGATTCTTGACATTGTTATTGAGTTATGTTGTTCATAGAGGAAAAAAAAACAAGATTTTGTTTCTAGCAATGTAGCCTTCTTTGGTCTATTGATAGCATAATATGTTAGTCTTAACTGTTTTGAAGCAGTATGAATTAAACATTTATAAGTTATAACATCGAGCATAGTGGTGTTGCAACTTTAAACTTCCATCTGTACCAATGAATTCAAACCTTATCTGAAGCTCTTTTTCTCTGGTAAGATAAATTGGGCTTTGATGAACTAGTGTGAGACATAGGGGAAATTTATCTCACCCTGATCCACGGGAAAGGAATGGGGGAATAGTTAAAATGGAATGGCGCCATTTCCCACCCTGTTCCTGCCGATCTGCAAATTTAACACCGCTAGTTTTGGCAGAGGATGAGCCTCCCATTCTGCCGGGAGCCTCATTGATAAATGCAAATCAGGGTCCCATGACATACATGGGACCCCAAAGGCATTTTAACCTGCTGCTGAGCAGGGCTCCAGTGGTGGCTGCTCTACCAGATGAACCTGTCGGGAAGCCAGTGAGGCCGGCTAAGATAAGTAGAATAAATTTCCTTATTCCTGTTCCTCCGGCCCCACAAGGAAATGTCTGGGCCCCTGGTGCCCCGAGCTCCCCCCTCTCATGATATGAGACCCTCGGAAAACCACCCTTCTGTGCTAAATGCTGCCACAATCCTTCTTCTGATGTCAGTGGGCAGCCAAGGGTGGTCCAACCTTCGTCTTCCCTACACGGCCAGCGCCCGCTTTCCACCGGAAACAGCCGAACAGCTCACCAGCAGGATTCAAATGAGGCCCAGTGCTAAAATCTGCCCAGCCTCCGACCCACACTCCAGCGTGGGTTTGCTGTCCGCTCCTGCCGGCTTCTTGACATGAGTTAAAATTGGCCCTATAGTGATGAAATGCAGACTTTGAAACATACACATTGACATTTTTAAAGTTTTTCAAGATTGCCAGAATGCATATATCTCTACACCATCTGTAGTAGTTGAGAAAAGTGTGCAATATCAAAACTCTTTCACTGAATGTACTTAATGGTTTGCACTGTTGTACCTCTCAATACCATGAAGCCACATTGCTCAGAGAGAGGTTGACCTTTTTGTATTTTTAAAACGTTATTAATGTAGCATTTCTATCAATTTCACCATAGTACTGACGTGTCTTTACATAGGTAAGAAAGAAAGGTCTGTAAAGGATTTGCACTTTAATACTGATCAGGGAGAACAATTAATTGATGTATCTAATAGTGGGTTTACAGTCCAGTAGGTAATTCTGATATATTGCGAAGAAACTGATTCCAATATTCCTTTAATTTGCCCCAGTATTATGCCTATGTTTTGGGTGCAATTGTTTGGAAAATGAGCAGTTATGCTTATTATTCTCAGTCTTGCATTTTTCTGCTATTTCTTTTGGCCTCAAAATTGCACTGCTGCTGAACCAGACATTTCCACTTAAATGAGATTAAACTAGTCTTTTGATGACATCATCGGCACCTGCACCCAACTTTCCTCTACGTATGCAAATACAAGTCAAGTGCAGGCCAGGTCCGTGCTGCCCCTATAAAAGTGAGGCAAAGGAGAGAGAAAGCGACTCTTTGCATTAGAGACGACAGGAATTTCAAAATCAGTTTCTAACTTTTAAGTTGGTTTTGACAATACTATTACTGAGTTCAATTGTTGTATTGCTAAAATTGGACTTTTCGGACCTTTTTGCCTCAGGTGCTGCGGGCTAACTCTGTCCCGGACATTAGAAAGGTTATACCATTGGTAATCCCATTATATTTGGTTTCATCCATTTCCCGCCTGGCAGCCGGCCAAATTAATGGGCTGGCCATCAGCCTGACGGGAAAACCAGCCTCCTGCCGAGTCATTGATTGAGTGAAGGAGAAGTTTGGAGGACAGATTGGAAACACGGAGAGTGAGACTAGTATAAGGAATCTCCTGAATACATTGCACTACCTGTTTGAGTCTCAGAATAAAGGACTGGTTCAGGCCACAGTGGGACCTGTAAGAACACTAATTTTCAGGATTTGCGGCTGACCCCCATTGACTGTGTGGTGTTGTCTTATGCCATTGGACTCTGATACAATAAAACACCTCGATCTACAGAACTGTTACATTCAGTGTGGCTAGGACCCATCCTGCACAAATGCTGGGTGTTGGGGCAACCGTTCTTTTTTCTCTAACTGTTAGGTGATTTGCCAAACAGTCACCAATTGTTTTGTTTCTTCGTGCTGAAAGAAATGGTCCCCAGCTATTGGGAGGGGAGCAGGCTGCAGATTGGGACCTGGGGGTCGGCCGTTATCACGGCAGGGGCTAGAGAGAGGCCGCGATTGGCAGAAGAGAGGTCGAAGGCTTCCTCGAGGAGGTGGGGGAGCACTCCTGCTCCTCCTTAGCCATAAAGCACTTACCTTGTGGAGCTGGCAGCGCCCACTTTCATTTCGCTGCCGGGTTTCCTGAGCCTTGGGAAACCTGTGCAGCAGCAGTTAAATTCAAATCAGGCTCCCAATTGCACTGTGGGAGCCTGATTTAAACATATTAATGAAGTGTCCTGGCCCAGAAGAAAACCAAGAAAAATTAATTTTACTAACTTGTCTGATCTCTTCTGGTCCCATGCCACCAGGTTTCACTGGTAGGTGCAGGCACTGGCCATCACTGCGGCAATGGGCAATTAAAATCATGTCTGGGTCGTAGTTGCGTCGTAGGACCCCGACTTTTAAATATTAACGAGGCTGCCACCTGCCTGCAGCATGCGGCCGTGACACTGCCGAAAACCCGTCAGTTAAAATGGCAGCAGGTGGGCGTGCATCAGGTGGACATGGTTAAAATCAGCCCTTAAGTTTCACTTAAAAACTAGCACAGGCTTTTTTGTAGTCAGATTATTGTCTCACTGACATTTATATCAGAAATACATTTGTAAATTGGAATTCTATACCTGAGTGCCTGGTCCACTATGTTCAATGCATCTACTAATAGATTTTAATTGGATTCTTTCTGCAGCATTCAAATGGGACAGGATACTTTGTTCACAGGTCAGGGTGATTAAGCCAATCAGTTTAAAGAGTTACAGTTTTTGGGCCGCAGTATTCAGATGGGCAAGTGCCGTTTGAGTCCGTGAATGTCTGACCACATTAATGTAGTTATGAGAAATACGGTCTAATGTCCTTTGTTCTGGTTTGTCTTCAAAGGAATTTGGGCTATATCTTGGCTATATTGAAACCAAGAAGCAATTTCTGAAGCCAGCATAACAGGGCCAATCATAGGCCTCAGCGCATTGCCATGTAAGAAGTGAGCAAACATGTTTAAAGGATCAATTTTATGTTGAGGGTTAGCCCAGAAGAAGCAGCTTTATTGTTTTGACATTTCAAGGGGAATAGTAAAGTTTGTAATTATTGTAAATAAACTGTTTATACTGAGTACTATTTAGTTATCTGTTTAATGTTCCATAAATTTGTTTGTTGGTTTGTAGTCTGATCCGTGGTCCAATAAAAGGTTTATTCTTCCATCGTACAAAATCAAGGCTATCACTTGGCAGCATGTGATATGTTCAGTAAGTTAGAGTACAGTGATAAGGGTTCTCTTTTTGACCCATGGGTCTGGTTACATTTACCTAGATATTGAGCAAGTGTCGACACACTCTGGTTCATAGGAATGCAAGATATCAATTATTTGAGTGGTCAGCAACACTAAAACCAAAGAGAATATCTAACATAAAAAAAAACAAAAATATAACAACTTACACAGGGCTGAGATGGCAGATGGTCTGATCCTACTTTGGGCTAAGTTGAATACCACACCAGCAGTTTGTGACAGCCTACCTTTAATTTTTATGAGCTTCATCTTCCCCACACATTGTCGCCTGTCCTCGGCATTTTTTAAATTTACCTTCATCTTGGATCCTGTGTTCCAAAAATTGAATATTTTTTTCTGCCTATAACATTTTGCCTAGTCCCATGATGCTGCTTATACTTATTCTTTTTCCTTCAAATGAATCACTTACCATTTGTAAAATGAACACTAGCTGATGTGCTAATGCATTGTAAATAATAGTGAGATGCCAAATGATCAGATCTATACTAGAACACAGATGCTACTTTTTGTGATGATAATAAAAGTTGATTATATTTGTTACCTTGTGAAATTGGCCTTCAGTTGTAGCGCAAAATGAGCGATAGCGAATCGGCAGCCCATTTTACACCCTGCTCAATTTTCTTTTCCATTGAACTTCCAGTGAAAAGGAGACACTAACTAGAACCAGCATAAAACTTTTACCAGCTGGCAGGCTTTCCAAGAGTGCAGAGCATTATAGATGGAATCCATGTGCCACTATAATGTGTACATGGACAGGAAAGAGTACCATGCCATAAATGTTCAGGTGCTTTCAGACTACAAAAATTTGACCTTTCAAGTTATCACACATTATCCAGGAGCAGCCATTATGCTTCCACTCTAGAGCAGTCCCTGGTGCTTGTCTTATTTGAAGGTCCAGAAAGAATGAAGGATTGGCTGTTAGGAGACAAGAGCCAGTCACATAAATATCACAGCTACTAGAACAGGTCAGAAGCTGGGTATTCTGCAGTGAATGGATCACCTCCTGACTCCCTAAAATTACATCAAGTTCCATAGAATTTACAGCACAGATGCAGGCCATTCGGCCCAACTGGTCTATACTGGTGTTTGTGCTCCACATGAGCCTCCTCCCACCCTACTTCATCTAACCCTATCAGCGTAACCTTCTAGTCCTTTCTCCCTCATCTACTTATACAGCTTTCCCTTAAATGCATCTGTTATTCGCCTCAACTACTCAATGTGATAGCAAGTTCCACATTCTAACCACTATCTGGGTAAAGAAGTTTCTTATTGGATTTATTAGTGACTATCTCATATTTATCACCCCACTTTTGGACTCCCCCACATTCTCTACATCTACCCTACCAAACCCGTTCATAATTTTAAAGACCACTAGTAGGTCACGCCTCAGCCTTCTCTTTTCTAGAGAGAAGAGCCCTCGTCTGTTCAATCTTTCCTGATAGTTATAACCTCTCAGTTCTGGTATCATCCATGTAAATCTATTTTGCATCTTCTTCAATGCCTCGATATCCTTTTTGTAATATGGAGACCAGAATTGTACACAGTACTCTATAAGTGTGGTCTAACCAAGGTTCTATACAAGTTTAACATCACCTCTGCTTTTCAATTCTATTCCTCTAGGAATGAACCCCAGTGCTTTGTTTGCATTTTTTATGGCCTTGTCAACCTGCGTTGCTGCTTTTAATGATTTGTGAATCTGTACCCCTAGATCCCTTTGCTCCTCTACCCCATTCAGACTCTTATTTTCGAAGGAGTATGTAGCTTCCTTATTCCTCCTCCGAAAATGCACCACCTCACACTTATCTATATTGAAATTCATTTGCCACCACCCACAAGGCACAAGTCAGGAGTGCGATGGAATACCTTCCTGGATGGTTGCGTCAGAAACAACACTCAAAAAGCTCAACAACATCCAGAACAAAGGGTCCGCTTGATCGCCACCTCGTCCACTAGCCTAAACACCACCACCTGCATACTGTGGCTGCATTATGTGCTATCTGCAGGACACACTGCAGCAACTTGCCAAGGCTTCGTCAGCCGCATCTCCCAAATTCGCAGGCCAAGAGCAGCAGGTGCATGGAAGCGCCATCACCTCCAAGTTCCCTTCCAAGTCACACACCATCCTGACGTGGACATATATATTGTCGTTCCTTCATCGTCGCTGGGTCAAAATCCTGGAACGGCCTACATAACAGCATTGTTTGAGCACCTTCCTTTACAGCCATGACTCCTAGCACCAATTAGGAACGCCCACACAGCAACAAAGCCCAGATACATGAGGCCCCTGCCATTACTGAGTTACTTTCAAGTGCTCAATATGGATGTTGAAGTAACAATTCCATTGTTTGGACCACTGTGTGCAAAGGGTCACGGTGGTGCCAGTCATAGCACACGAGGGAACACTGTTCTGCACTTATTCCCTCATTGCTTTGGGGCTCTCCTGTAGATAATTGTGGAGACCACTTGCTCTTTGGTAGTCCGCATTTGTGTAAATCATGTCAACAGGACTGCAATGATTTCGGAGTTGGGGTGCTGCACATTCTCATCCAGTTGCTGCAGGCCTCTCATGGTGTAAATAGATGGTGAAATGCCTTTTGCTTCTGCATCAGTCCTCATCTGAAGGCAGTCCCAGGAGGATACTAATCCCTTGTCCATTCAATTGACATACAGGGCAGTAAATTGGGCCGTGCAGCGCCTGTTGTTTCGACGCTACACGGCTTCTCTGACTTGGATGCGCACACATGTTTCCTACCTGACGTGCGCCAGACGCCATCTTGGTATAGGAGTTTGTGCAGGCGCAGATAACAAACGCTGGAATCATGTAAAGTAGGGAGAAAATGGCTTCAATCAGTGTGCGATGCTGATTTAAAGTGATAGACACCATTTTGGGACTTAACGCTCAACTCAATGCACAGTCTTAACCCCGACCACCTGAACGTGTCTTAGAGTACCTGGAGAACCCCCCCCCCCACCCCCACCAGCGCTATTTAAAGGGACCATGCAGGATTTACAGGTTAGTGGCTGGATTATTGCCTCTGGCTGCTGAGACATTTGTAACTGTTTTTGGAGGTCTCCTAGACTTAAATACTAGGATGCGGGGACATAGCCTAACATTTAGAGCCAGGAGTGAAGTTAGGAATTGCTTCTACACACAAAGGGTGGGAGACGTTTGGAACGCTCTTCTGCAGAAGGCAGTTGATGCTAGCTCACTTGTGAATGTTAAATCTGAGATTGATAGAGGTTTCTGTGAACCAAGGGTATTAAGAGATATGGGGCTAAGATGGGTATATGGAGTTAGGTTAAAGGTCCACCATGATCTCACTGAATGGTGGAACAAGCTCGAGGAGCTAAATGCCACGGCCACTTGCTGCTTCTTGATATGCGCCACCTTCTCGTGCAAGAAAGCGGGATGTGTGTCTGAGTGATGTGCCTGTCATGGTTGAATAGCTGCCAGTGTGTGGGGCCTGTGAGTTGTGGGTGGGCGGCTTGAAACAGTGTTAATGTGTAAGGGCGAGAGGAAGCATCTGATTGGAAGAGTTGAGTACTGATGGAAAGAGTTTATTGGTATGTGGGGGATGGGGGACGTAGTGGTGTAGTTGGTAGGAAACGCCACTTGACAGTTGACCTCACTCACCTTGACCACTCATGTCAAAGCATTGAACTTCTTCCTGCACTACATTCATGTTCATGATGCTGTGCGCCTGGCATTGACTTTGTCCCTCACTGCCTCGCACTGCTTTTTCAGTATATGTCTTGAGGCCCTCTGACCACCGCCCCCCCCCCCCCCCCCCCCCGCCGGCGGATATAGGATGTCCCTCCTTCTGTCCACCTCGTGCACCCAAGGTCTCTAGTGTATTAGCAGAGAACCTTGGTGCATGCAATCTCGCAGGCCTGGTACCAACTCAGATCGGCAGATTGGTGAGGTCTGGCGTGCAGATTGGAGGATGTGGGATTTAGTAGTGCGCAACCTTTATTCAATGTTTTAACATAACTCATCAGCGTGTAAACATAAGGATGGGATCTGCATCTGTGTTTTACATGTGCGATGTCTGACCTCTGTTCAGACTCGATGCAGACAGTAGACTGTTATTTTCAGCAAATAACAGGTTCAAGCTACCTTTAAGAGATTTCTAAGCAACATCCTCTCTTTAAGAGATGGCGCTCCCTCTGGTGGTAGAAAGTGCAAATTACATTCATTCCACGTGCAAGGCCTGGAAAGGAAAGCCGATTGCAGGTAAGTGCTCCCTTGGTTCCAAAGTTGCATCTTGCCTGCCCAGGGTCCGTAGGGCACGGGGCGCTAACACACTGCCCAGAACAGACCCTTATCCAATTTTTCCCCCACAGTGTCAGTTTGTGATAGAGAATTCTATGTTCTAACCACCTGTGTAAATAGTATTTTTCTAACCTCACCTTTAATTCTTTTTGTGAACATCTTAAATTTGTGCTCTCCAGATGACCACTAGAAATAGTCTATCGATATTTACCTTATCATAACCCATAATAATCTTGAAGACCTCTATCGGAACACATCTTAACCTTTGCAGCTCCAAAAAAAAGCCCTAAGTATTCAAGTCTCTCTCTATACCTATAATCCCTCATACCTCATAACTGCCTAGTGAGCCTGAACTGCACCTTTTCCATTGATATAATGGTGTGTGTCTCGAACGGCGGTGTTATACAAGTTCAAAACTACTTCCTTGCTTTTGTTTTCTGTTATTCTGGATAGAAAACCAAGAATTCCTTTTTGCCTTTTTTAATGGCCATATCTACTTGCAATGTCACATTTGATGACCAGTGCATCTATATACCAAGGCCCTTCTATTCCTCTACCCCCTTTAAAATCCTACCATTTAAAGTATACTTCCTATCCCTGTTCTTACTTGCAAAATGTATTACTTTCACATTTTTCTGCTTGAACTGCATCAGCCACCTAACTGCCCATCCTGTTCATTTATTTTTGACATTCTGCAGCCTTTTACAATTTGCCAAACCACAACCTCAATTTCGTGCCGTCGGCAAATTTCAATAGTGTTCCCTCAATTTCTAAATCCTGATTGTTTATGCAAATAGTAAATAACAGTAACCCCAACTCAAACTCCTATGCAACACCACTCACCATATGTCTCCAGCCTTGTGGTTATTTATCTTTTTCAGGCAATTAAATAAGTTGAATGGAGTCCATAATAAGTCAATTATACATGATCTGTGAAAGGAACAGCTTTAATGGATTGAATAATTTCTTTTTTTGGTTTTTATTTTAGTCGGTATACATACTTCTCATGTTCATGCAACTTTTTATAGAAGGGCACAAGTACTGACCTGCTCTGGTAGTGGTAATTTTAATTTTGTCTTCATTTCAATTAGACCTTAGTGTGCTGATCTTTCCCTAAACATCATTCGGGTCTTTTTTCCATCATTGGATGCACTCCCAGCATCCACTCTTCATCCTTTACTTTTCTCCAGCCCAATTTATCTGTTCTAATTAGGAGTAAATCTTATTTGTTCCCTTACTTGCCCCATAAAGTTTCTTAATAAATGTCTCAATTTAAAAAAAAGTCATCCCTTTCTGATATTTTTCCCCTCTACTTTCTGCTGAGCTTATCATTAATACAGGAGCTCCTCAGACTCGATCACTTGTTTTTGTCACTTGTACATTATTACATGGCAAAAGTCTGTTCAGGCCTCAGTTCCCAGCTGGAGACGATGGCTGTTACCTTTTGATTTTCTGCAGGAGGCCAGACATCTAGGGATACATACATGTATTATACATACCAGTCACCAATAAGAGAAAGAAATCTGATTGGTCATGAAAACAATATGTATTTAATTCCAGAAAAAAATGTTAACCTACATTTTCCATCATATTAGTATTGTGCCTTGCAAGTAATTTGCTGGTAATGATTTTGAACAGGTTTAAAAATTCAATCTTCATGTGAAAGACACTTACACCTTTGTAAGTGATCCAAAGAACAGGACTATCTCCAAAAGTAGTTTCTGTTTCTTCATAATTCACAATTCCTGATGACCATGATCCTTTAAACCTGTTTTAGAATATCAACTGTCTGTAGAAATCACCTCAAGGCAGTCCCAAAGGCAGTCATTAAAGACAAGTTTCACAGTATTTAATTATATTTTATAGAAAAACTCAACAGGATATATGATTTTGGAAATTCTGAAAGGTACTTCATAAACTTCTCAGTACATTGCATAAAACGATGTTCTGAGAATCAATGCAAATCGATCCTTACTTTGTAGGTAATGTAAAAACTCCTTTGACTGAGTGTATGGTTATAATGAGACTGAAAGTTAGGAACTCAATGAAGTGACTTGTGTTAAAGTATTCATATATTCAGAATAATTCTGTTTGAGCTTTTGGACAGAACCAAAGCCTAGTTCCTTGTGCAAAACTAAAAAAAATGTAATTATAGCACATCCCTGTGGCCAAAGGTTCTCTTTAACATTATAGACATGATATTTTAATTTCAAATCAAATACTTGTATAATAAATCAATATTTGCTAAAACATTACATTTATTTTTCATGTGTAACGTAATGTGGTATCGCTTAATTTTTAAATATGTTCTTATCATTGTACCCTTGATCTATATTCTTAATATTATGAATAATATGGATGTAAAGTTTGCTTTTTCAAGTTATTTTTTTAAGAAAAATTACCAGATGAAATTGTTCAGTAATTTCTTCTCTTACATCTCTATTGGCAAAGTCTGCCAGCTAAAGAAAAAAAATAATTAGCTATTCCCAGTGTTGCTGAAGTCCACAGCCAAGCAAGGCAGGTCAGCCAGTGCATCCCACAATTTCTGACATTTCAAATTACCTGAATAATACCTGCAGCAATCTCCAGACCTAATTAACATCCCATGCAATTATGGCCGGGTCTAAATGTACAACCTGTCTAAAGGAGCTGGAAAGCTCAGATATTTTTTTCAAACAGACGAGCCAGCATTGCTGCCTGGCTTCTTATGCAAAATTGTAGTGTCTTCTGGTATTTTTGTCACAGCAGAGTAAGTTTTTTCCATCAAGTAATCAATGCACTGCCGAATGAGTTCATTTTAATGCACTCAATCATGCCTCTAATGTTCATAGCTTACGGGCGTAGGCATCGGTAATGCAGGAATGTTATATGGCTTCAGTTTGGGCCATTTCATAAAATATTCATGGAATCAAAAATGTGCATCAAAATAGCGGCTGGGTGAATTACATTTATGTGGCTGCTGTTGTGGCAGTAGAACATTGCCCATGTCAGTGTCAATAATTTGTAGATATTTTTAACAATTCAAAATTAAACAGCATATAACCTGCATTTTACATGTTATTACGGTATTTAATATTCCTATAATGAATAGTTGTTTTAGTATCAAAAGAATAATATGCAGGCATATGATGGCGCACTTTTTTATCTCCAATTAAATAACCCTTCTAAATGAAGGTTCTGCTTGCCATTGAAACATATTGATATTCTTTCTGGTGCGTTTTGCTGATGTATTGTTTATCTGCTTCACATCCTGAATTTAGTCTTCCTCAGTCAATGTTTATTTGCTTCACATCCTGTCTTTCCACAGTCAAGGTTTTGCTTTGCATTATACTTTCTTTCGGGAAGTGCACCTACTGTGTATCAGAATCAGATGATTTCTTTTAAGTCTACAGTGTACAAGCTTAAATATGGTGGTTGAGCTTTCCGCTTCTGCATTTGTCAGCTGTGATTTTCTGCCTATTAAAGTGAATGGATGGGAATTCGTAGAAGCAGAAAACACCTGCCAGTTTATATTTGCTCATGAAATGTTGTCTTCTAATAGTTTTTTTGCTAAAAGTCAATATAAATAAAAAATATCATTGGTTTACTGTATTAGCAAAATATTTAAATATTCATGCTTAGGAATTCTTAGTGTGTCAGAAGTAATGTACTAGTTTCTGAACAGTAAAAATAAGCCAAATAACCATATTTATACTTAATTCTCCTAATGACATGGCCAACTGGTTATTTATGATGGCTAATAAAAATTTTAAAAATTAAAATGTTTGTTTTGTTAAAGAATATTTTTGTAAGTGTTTATTCTTTTAAATTTTCCCCGATATTGGAAGACTTCTTCATCTAAAAGAGCTGAAGATGAAATCCGAAAAGATTTTTTTTCCACTGAGTAAAAGAATTAAACATATTGAACATCTGAAGCTGGAATTGTAATGTGCTCATTGTAAACTGATGTGCGACGGCCTCCTGACACCTCAGGGTTTTAGTACAGTTGGTAGTCTTCTGAGTTATACTGCCACTTTTGCATTAATATGCACCATAAAAGCTTCACATCCAAGTGAAGTGGCAGTGTAAATGCACCCTTAAAACCCTGTTCACATTGTGTACTAAATGATGAAGTATAAACAGTGTTTATAATAAAGTTTAGAATAATGACTGCTTTGACATCACAAGCCAAACCAATACCAATGTCAATATTTTGACACTGGTATTTTCCTTCATTGCAAAGTAAGAGATTTGGATACAGATGACTTGAATCTCCTATGACTTTGTGTGGACAAAAAACTTAGCACATGTTTCAGGCTGGTAATTTAATATTATGAATACAAAATTGGTTTTATTAGTATTTGTTTTATTAAGTGGAAACCATGGGAAATTATATTTGCTGCAAAGCATCCTTACCTAGATGTGATCTCAATGAGGGCTGTAGCATAAGCATAGATTTAAAATATCTGCCAATTCTTTGTATTTAGAAAAAGAAATAAGAGTGAAAAGGATTAATTACAACAAAATGACTATGTTTCTGTGCTTACTAAGGAAAAGGAAAATATTATTTTGGCATTACCTAAATCTTACCTTAAATTTATCAGCAGTTATATATTTCGGCTACATCATAATATTGGCAGATTTGACACAAATGCACGTTTTAGGTTTAGATAGGGCTGTATATTATCCACAGGACAGAAATTTCATGATCCTTTCTAAATGTGCAAAGACAAACTTCATGGGTTATGTTTCTGAACAGGATACAGTACTCATATCATGCTTCACAACTATTCCAAAGTGCTTATTTCTTGCATGGTGCCTTCATTAGAACAGTTCTAAAGTGATATTTTATAGGTACTGTATTCTGTTCAAGAAACAGTGGAAAGACATTGCAAGGAAGATTCAGAGTTCAGAAAAAGAGCTTAAATGTCTGACATTTAAATATAAAATAACAATTAATGTCACACAGCACCATATAAGTTCAAGTGTTCATCACCATACTTGTCAGAAATGATTAGCTGACCAACAGAACAGAATTGACTTGGTCCACAGCTTTTGCACTGGGGACGGGGAACTATATTCAAGATATGATCTGTATCAGCTGATTCTTTCAGAGCCAGCAACAAGATGCAAGGTCCATGCACACACAAAACAAAAACTTGCTCTTCTCACTCAGTAGTTTGTGAAACCTGCAGATCAGGAGCAATTTAAATTCTTCACAAAAACGAGCGAGTCCCAGTGGATTATTAACAGCAAATGAGTCCCTAACATGGGAATTGAGCATGAGTACGAACAAGAAATAAACATGCTACATGAGTATTTCTTGAAGGATTTAATCAGAGAGGATACCAACAACATACTATCCAAAATCAAACACAAGTTGTATGTGCTTCAGGGCTTTGATGTTAGTAAAGTGTAGTCTTAAGGGGCTGAAAACCAATAAATCCCATGAGATGGATGAACTATACCCCTAGGTACTTAGAGAGTCAAGGGATGAGATTTGTAAAGCATTGATGGTCATTTTGAGGGAATCAATCAACACTGGTGAAATTTCAGTGGACTGAAAACAGCCAAATTAAGTTCTGTATTCAAAAAGGATGACATAAGAGCCATGCCTGGCAACAACATCAGTCTCACCTCAATAATTAGAAGCAAAAGAGAAGAATTTCCAAGTGGAGAGTTGCATTGCTGTTATGCCCTTAAAAAAGATTTGTGCCTGCCATTGGTCAGGAGAGGTATTTACATGAAGGTTTCCTGGGTCAGCTTGTTCTCATATCCACTGGATTAGTCATTGGTGTAAATCCCGTGTAAAATGTGTAAGCTGCTGGTGCATAGAAACTGTGGTGCAGCTTTAAAAAGATAGTTTACCCTGCCCACTTCAGCAGCAGACTAGGGAACAACCAGTTAAGGAAGGAGCAGTGCTTGGCTCATTCACTTGACTCAGATAACTTCTCTTTAATCTTTTTAGCATACTTTTTTAAGAATGTCTACAGCACGACCCTCTGGACTAAGCGGCCAAATAAGACTGCAGCAGAGCAACCAGGCACAGAGAAAGAACACACAGAATTTTTCTGATTTGGACCTCCAAGCCCTGCTCAAGGAAATTGTATTAAGGAGGTACAGACTCCTGGGTGTCCATGCCAGTAAGCCTGCCAGAAATGTCATTCGTGCTACCTGGAGGGAAGTGGTACAGGCATTGAGTACCAACTCTCTCGACCCCAGGACTACTGACCAGTGCCGCAAGAAGCGGTAGGCTTTGTCGCCTAGAAGCTATTTATTGATGAGATTTTCTTCTGTGAAGTGGTCAGGGAGGGACAAATTTCACAACATGAAGGTATTGTGACAACTTCCAGCATATCGAGTCTTGACATGAAGGATCTTCTGCATGTTGTCACAATCTACACATTGAGGGAGTGAAATTCCTTCCTGTTGAGGTAGTTTAGGGGGTGTTCTGTTGGAGCACGCAAAGGCACCTGTGTGCCATCAACTGCAGGGAAGATATTGGGGAAAGCAACACCCCTGTAAAAATGGATGGCTCTATCTCGCTGCTGCGTTGTTGTGATACCAAAAGTGATGAAATCTCCAGCCTACAAAATCCCCAGGGAGTCAGTGACCTGACGAATGTATGCCCATGCCACTGCCTGACTGATATTGCACAGATCACCTGTAGCTGCCTCAATTGAGCGAGTGCCATAAAATTTGAGGGTGGTGGTCACTTCATAGTCACAAAGAGCGTTGTGTGGGAAGATGTCCCCTACTGCAGGTCTTCCTGCAATAGGGGATAGAGCTGCCCTATTGCTCTTTGGTGAAGTGCACTTTTCTTATGCAGAACTCCTCAGATGATCTGTGCAGCCTGTATATTCTGATGGGGATTAATATTTGCTAGGTTGAAACCTCCTTAAATGCTGCCTGACACTCCTTTGCTCTATCCTGTGTTGTTCCTCCTCCTCTGTGGTAAAGGCATACAAGAGTATGCCCATAGGGAATGCCATACTTGCTCCCGAGAAGCCCTCATTACTGGTAGGAGGTATTGGGGTGGGGTGGTGAGGATCTGTCCAATGCAGAGAGAAGCAAGTGTCTGCAAGCAGAATGGCCAAAAAACACACAAAAAAATTGTTTCCCAGCTGAATTGGCTATTCAAATTCTTCAGACTCTTCAGGCCCAAAAACGCTTCACTTCTGCCTGTATCAGGTAATCCTGGCAGCAGTTACATTTTATAAATCTCACTCTAAATTGCCCGGAGTGCTTTAGGAGTTTAAACTCAGAGCTGCTGCGCTATTGGCTGTCATTTTGACATATGCAAATTAGGTTGGTCAGGATCGTGGATCGCGAGCCGATCGTGGGAAGGTCTAAAACGTGCAAGGAAACTGGGCGGGGGGGGGGGGGGGGGGGAAGTATTTTAATGGCAGAAATTGGGCAGAAACAGCTTCAGCCTGATTTTCCTGCCTGAAAAAATTAACTGCCATAGATGCACCACTAATGGGTTGAAAATGCCGAGGAAGTTCAATCTCAAAATAAGCAAATAAATGACAGTTGATATACCTTAGAAAAAGTAGATCTTGCCTAGTCAACTGTGTAGACTTTTTTGAGGCAGTGACATCCCAAAGCCATATGACATAGTGTACTTTGGTTTTTGATAAAGTACTAGATGAGAGATTCTTTTTTACAAGCTAAACAGTGAGTATCGAGAGTCAGACATGTATGATTAATCAAGGAAAGATTTTTTATAAAAATAAAAAAAATTAACTAATAATACATTCTTCCTCTAAAGAAATATAAGCCTGGAAATTCAAGTCAGCAGGGTGTGAGAGGGCAAATTTGGTACGATTCCAGATCTCCTGGGTTTATGCTCTTAATAAGCTCCACCAAAAATTAGGCACTGGGGCTGAGGGAAAGTGCTTCTTAAGCCTTTATGTCCAGTTTGGAGGGTTCGTATCTTGGGGCAATCCTGGGCTACTTTTGGGCCCAGCAAGACCTGCATCTGATAAGAGCAGGCATAGGACCCATTCTGGGCGTTAGGAAGGCCCCAAGACCGAAAAGATAATCAATAAAGGAGGGATCAACGACCTTTCCAGGGCTAGCCTTGTGCATCCCAGGGGGAGATTTTAAAAGGTTTTAACTTTTTTTTTGGCCCTTTCTGTGCCTAAGCTGCCTTTCAGAGTGGCTGGGTGCCACTCAGATTTCAGCCTGTTCAGTGGGGTGGATGCTTCTGTTGCACCCTGGGGCTGGCACCTGTCCTGAATATTTAAATGTTCCCTTCCCCAGGACTTGGGATGGGATCAATTACAGTCCAAAACCATGGGCAGAAGTCCTGCCACGCCGCACTTCCGACCTCTCGCAAGGGTCTGTGGAAGTTCTAACCTATTGTCTTTTTTCTTTGGATATAAGGATTTAAAAAATGAACAAATCAGAATTATTCCAGCGCTCCACAAAACACTGAGGTTATTGATAATGGCCTAGATATTCCGCCATAGCAGAATTGGGCCACATCTTTGGTATGTTGAGACTTCCGCCTGCTGCATACGTATGCCCCTGAGCTTGGTTGCTTTTCCAACCTCGGGGTTATTTGAATATTTTTGGTGGGCTGTCTAACTTCCACAGGAGAGTATGTCTTGAATAGTGAAGGAAATTAGCTATGACAGGTGTCAGAGACCTGCAGCAGTGTCGCATTGTTGTCAACCTCTATGCTGTTAGTATAAATGTTCTAAAAATATTATTTTTTAAAAAATTGCAGCCTAGCCCATGCAATCGATAGTTCAGCGATCAATTACATAGGTTTTGGATAATTTACATTTTAAATGCCTCTGTGCCACCCATGGAAAAGCTGGATGCCAGGAATTAGCCAACGTCCCAGGTGTCCAGCATTGCCATGATTCATATGATTGGAAATATGTGAAACAATATATTTGCATATTATTTCAATATGGACGCTTGTAAATGAGTGGGTATATTGTACAGTCCCCATCATTTCTGTCAGGAAATCCCAGAAATGCTGGGGGCAAACTTCCCACCCAAATCTGCCCAAGTTACACCAGAGAGCTAGAGTAACTTGAGCAGAAAATCTCGGCCAGTATATTTGAAACATGGGGGTCCCAAAAGACCTCTGTCCTGCTGCATCAGTATAAGCTCAGTGGTGCAGGCATCACTGATCTCTGTTGCTGACCCCACTGTAGTAGCTGAGGTCATGGTTGTCCTGTACATGGATGATATCACCGTCTTCTGCTCCGATCAGCAGTTAATCCACAGACTAATGGGCATCTGCGACCATTTCGAGCTGGCCTCAGGGGCCAGAGTGAACCAAAGTAAGAGCGAGGTCATGTTCTCTGGCAGGTGGGTGACCCGATCCTTTGTCCCCTTCATCGTCAGGTCCGACTACCTGAAGGTGCTGGGGATCTGGTTCGGGGGGCCCCTGGGTTGCACAAAGAACTGGGAGGAGCAGATCGCCAAGGCCAAACAGAAGTTCGGTATGTGGGTGAGGCGATCCCTCTCCATAACCTGGTGATAAAGTGTGAGGTACTCGCGGTGTTGCTCTACGTGGCCAGGGTCTGGCCCATTCCCCACAACTCTGCCATCACAGTCACCTGAGCTATCTTCCACTTTGTCTGGAGAACCAAGATAGAATGCGTCCGCAGGACCACCATGTACAAGCCCCCAGACAAAGGAGGGAAGAGTGTCCCCAATGATGCTCTGATCCTGATGGTTATCTTTGTGTGTGGCTGCCTCAGGATGTGGGTAGAGCCCCAGTATGCAAACACAAAGAGCTCAATTTTACCATGGTGGCGTGTTGGCAGCGGGGGGTGAAAGAGAGCCAGACGTCATCCGGCGCTGGACTGGAAGACCGCGGTGGGGGGAGAGGGGAAGATTGGGGGGAAAATCGGGGGGACATCGGGAGGGTGAGGAGCGGGACAGCGGGAGGGTGAAGAGGGGGACATCGGAGCGGGAGACATCGGACATCGGAGCAGGTTTCAAAGGTAGGTTCATTTAGTGTTTTCACTTCCTTGCATGGTTTTTTATTTAATTTATTTACTTCATATTTCCCTGATCCGGCCCTTCACGCCTGGTTTTACCAGGCATGAATCAGAAGCAGTGGGCAAGCCGCCCAGGTAAGTTAAAAATCTTTCAAATCCCTTCATCTGTCACAGGTAAAGTGCCTTAAGTACTTCAATGAGGTACATTTGGCTCTTTAACTGTCATCCCGCCGGCTTTAATTGCCAGCGGGACTTCCGTTTTCGGGTCGCCCGCGCGCACACAGGTGGGTCCCTGGGAAACTCGGAAGTTGGCGGGTTGGAGCTGGCTTCCGAACCCGAACGGGATTTCCGCGATTTTTGGAGCCCCCGCAATTACCTCCTAAAATCATCTCCCAAGAGCCACTACGTTCTGAGTTTCTATCTGTCCAACGCAGTGAGAAGGCTGGGTCTGGCCACGCTGGCCGAGCAGGTGCAGGACGGCCCGTCCAGCTGGACCGTCCCCCCCCAACCTGTCCCAGGTGAAGAAGTTCCTGAGGAGGAACCCCTTCAACCACAAGGCCGTCAGACAGTGGTTGACACGAAACATCCAGAGAGTCCTGCAAGAAAAGGAGGGTGGACTTGATCGGGCTTTTCCCCGATCAGACGGTCAATGCCATTTGGCATAACATCTCATCACTGGAGCTGACCAACAGGCACCAGGCTATATGCCTGGATGGTGGTGAGAAAGGCCCTCCTAGTGCGGTCCTTCCTACACGCACGGAATCTCAGCGCCACCGCGAGCTACCCTCGAGACCGTCATCCACCTCCTGATGGACTGCCCCTTCGCGCAGAGGGTGTGGAGAGAGATGCATTGGTATCTGTCCCAACAGTTACCGAGCTGTTGGGTTCATCCCCAATAGCTCGGTAACACAGGACGCTGTGCTCTACGGGCTGTTCCCCAGGACGCACACTGAGACAGATATCACCTGTGGCTGGAAGACCATCAACTCGGTGAAGTAGGCCCTTTCGTCTGCCCAAAACCTGCTGGTCTTCCAGCTGAAGGAGTTGTCCACAACCGAGTGTTGCCGACTGGCATATTCCAGGGTCCAGGAGTATGTACTGCGGGACGCACTGAAGTGAGGTGCGGCCAACACAATGGCCCTATGGGGGAAAGACCACCGTATAAAGCCACTCCACCTTGTATAGAATGTATTAGAAAATATGTACTGTGTTTTTTAAATTGTAACAATGAGATCATTGTGTATACGATCTATTCCATTGCTTTGAACTGCTGTGCTGCATTTTGGCCCTATATTTGAACTGTGTGTAAACCGTGTGTATCTTTAAATTTTATGAAATAAAGTATATTTTGAAATTTAGAAAAAGTAGCTGGGGTCATGGCAGGGTCAACTCATCTACATACATTTGGCGGGCATACATCTTAGGTATCTGCTACAGGAAGGAATTGGGAAACACAATGCCAGATGGTCACTTGGGGACCACTAGCAGGCCCCCTGACAATAAGATTGGCTTCCTTTATAGAAGGGTTGATCCATGTGAAGGATTTCTGGAGTCTTCTAGGACTGAAGCCTGGCCTGGAGACCTCAGAGGACCCTACTGCTGTCCCTTAGCTGACTTGTACATTGGGTTCATCCCAGGGTCAAAGTCAAAAGGAAATGGGGTCGAGGAAATTCCCAGAGTGAGAAAAGCCTCCTCACAATCCCACTCCCTCCTACATCACAGGCCATGTTTAGGTTGGAGTGTGGTTCCACCCGCACCAGACTCCATTGGAAATTGGCAGCCACTGGAATTCTGGGTAAAGACTTGTCTTTCTGGATCCCACCAGAATTTCCGTTCCTGCTGGGCTTGTTACACCCAATTTGTACCCCAGATTCACCAGTGAGCTCAAAGTCTGAATTTCATAATTAAAATATTATTGACGGATCTGCCGTGGCATTGCTTATTGGTAGTCTGCGGTATGGAGCATGGTTGTGATGTTTAGATGCTAATTTTCCCGTCCCTTTAAGGTCATTGCTCAATTATTTCTTATGGGAAAGATTGTTTGGTATCTGTGACAAAGTATGATATTTGGAGTGTGACGTTTGGTGTATGATGGAGGTGTGCTGGATCTAAACTGTTATTGATACATGCATATATACTAGCTGATCTCCTATGGTGTAACCCACAGGCATTCTGGGTCTGGAGTATGATTATGATCTTTAGCTGCCACCCTGGCCTGTTTCCAAGGCATTTGTGCTTAATATGCAATCCAGGTAATTGTAGCTACTGATAAACTGTTAAAGTCAATCAAACGAAGCTGCAATTTATTGTAAATTTCAGGCTCTAGGTCAATAACTGACTTTCCCTTGTCTTACAATTTTTTTGCATATGCAGCAGTGTTCCACTTTGAAGTGTAACATCTAATGTGTGATGCACCTTTTCCATTTCTTTTATATCCTTCCTATAATGGGATGCTCAAAACCACGCACAGTACTTCAATTGTGGCCGAACTAAAATCTTGTACAAGTTAAATATTACCTCCCTGGTTTTGTGCTCTTTGTATCTAGATACAAAGTCATTTTTTTCATTTTTTTAATGGCCTAATCCACTTGCAGTGCCATGTTCAATGATCTGTATATCTGCACAGCAAGGTCACTGTGCTCCTCTACTCCATTTACAATCTTACCATTTAAGATCTATTTACCTTTCCAAATTCTTAATTTAAAAATGTCTGTCCTATAGCATTTCACAATCCTGACAATTAGGACTCAAGCCTGGCCTGGAGACCTCAGTGGACCCTACTGCTGTCCCTTATCTGAATTGTGTGTTGGGTTCATCCTGGGGTCAAGGTCGTTGGCCAAAAAGGACATGGGGTGGAGGAAATTCCCATTTTGTTGTCATCAACAAATTTTTATATTGTTCCTTCAATTCCTAAATCCAAATCATTTATGTATATAGTAAGAGTGGCCACAGATCCCAGTCAAACACTCTTTCCAGTCCGAGGAGTGTCCTTCTACCCCTACTCTTTGCTTTCTGCCTTCCAACCATCTATCCACGTGGCCACATTCCTCTTATTTCCATATGCCATTATCTTTGCCATTCATTGTTTATGTAATATCTTATCAAATGTGTTTTCAAAATCCATTTTAAACACATTCACCACATTTCATTATTCTATCTTCTCTGTTTTTGGTTGGTTAAGCATAGCCTGTCTATTAGAAATCTATGCTCACAGGCCCCGATTAGCTATGTTCCTCCAAATGCTTTGTAATTTCATCCTATATCATAAACTCCAGTAGTTTACCAATAACTAAGACAAACTGGCCTATTGTTTTCTGACTTAACCCTGCGTCCTTTCTGGAATGTCACATTTTCACAGAATTTTTGAAAATTATACTCAGTCTCCGCTAGTTGTTCCCTAACTTTCCTCAGGATCCTCTGATGTAAAAATGAGGTCCACCTTAAGTTTAAGCAAGTTCTTTAGCAACTATTTATCTTCCAGTCTTAACCTCCACTAACTGTTCTATACCCACATCTGGTGATTATGCAATCCCAATATCCACCTCCTCTGTGAAAACTGAGGCAAAGTACTTATTTAGTATCTTTGTCATTCCCTCATTTCCCATCACAATCTTGCCTTCTTTGTCTTAGAGGTCCACCCATACTTTGACCATGCTCTTACTACTAACATGCCTATAGAAAACCTTTTTATTGCCCTTTATATATTTTTAATTAATTTTCCCTCTTAGATTTCAATATTTTTATACTTGTCCTGGCTTTCTTTTTTATTCACAGCACTCAATGTTTTTTTGTTTCAAAGTAGATCTAATCTCCCAATTTCAACCATGAAACTACAGTCTTCAATACACTCATTTTTGCTGATTGGAAAATGTTGATCTGTAGCCTTTCCATCTCCTGTTAAAATATTTCGCTGATCAATTGTTCTATTTGCCAATTTTTCTTTCTATTTAATCTGGGAAAGGTCCCTTTTATCATGCTATAATTTGCTTTTTTCCAGTCAAGTACTCTTTTGCTGAACTTTTATTTTTCCTTTTCTATTTTTACACTAAGGCACGGAATTTCCTCGGTGCTGCTCCTGCTCAGCCATCGTAATTTTGCCGGAAGAATGGCAGAAACCCCGTTTACGCGCGTAACGGGGTTTCCGCTGCACTTATGGGGAATTTATAGCGGCGGAGCATAAGAATCCCCGAGGAAATTCCCAGCCTATGTATAATGAAATCATGGTCACTGTTTCCCAAATGTTCCACTGATTTTAGGTCACCTACTGGTGCCACTTCATTATCCCGATCAAGAAGTGCTTCCTTCCTATTGGAGTGGCAACATAATGACTGAGAAAGCAGTCCTCAACACACTGCAAGGAAACCTCCCTTTTCTCATCACAAGCATTTTCCTTACCTCAGTCTATTTTAAAATAATTTAAATCTCTTACAATTAAAGCATTTCGTATCGGCCATCTCAAGAGCAGCACTAGTAGTGCTCTGGAAGCAGGATGCCAACTCATCCACTGTGCTGCAGGGGTGCATAACCCAAGGAGTTCACTACATCTGAGCAGACATCCGAGTGATTGATAACTTCACAAAAATAAGAAAGAGATCCAGCTACTGAGAAAATAAAGTCACTACAAATTGGACAAAATCTACTGAAGGCATTTTTAAGTTCTTAAGTCACAAGTTAGTGTTCGCAGCCATATATATGTATTCATGGATAAAGAGTTCAACATAAATTCAGTCTTGAACACGGCATGTTAAATATCAAATTTTCTTTTTATTTAACCTGGGAAAGGTCCCTTTTATCATGCTATAATTTGCTTTTTTCCAGTCAAGTACTCTTTTCCTGAACTTTTATTTTTCCTTTTCTATTTTCACTCTAAGGCCCGGAATTTCCTCGGAGCTGCTCCCGCTCAGCCATCATAACTTTGCCGGAAGAATGGCAGAAACCCCGTTTATGCCCACAATCGGGGTTTCTGCTGCACTGATGGGGAATTTGTAGCGGCGGAGCAGAAGAAGCTCTATTGTGAGTTAGAAAACTATAGCTTGTGAGCCTTAAGATAATATGTGCTTCTGTATGATATTTTCAAAAGAGTAAAATTATACAGAAAGGGAAAGAATCTTTAGAAGAAAGAATACTTCCGTAAGAACTATGAAGAATAAAGTGCAGGACACTTCAATAAGAATGACAAAGTGAAGCAGCACTGAAGAAACATGAGACAACACAGCAGAGATCAGTAAGATCCTCAAAGGAAATGCAAGAGTTAAATATAAAAGAGGCTTTGACCCTTAACGAAAAATGTTTGAGTCAAATATAAAATGTTTAAAGAAATTCAGTAAAACAGAGAAACTGAAAATAAGTGCAGTATAGAATGTAACATTCCTTTGGAGCACATCAAATTTAAAAATTTTGGGACCAATTAGGCTCTTTTGGTGCATGCTATGTGTAAAAGGTTAAGAACTGGTGCTAATCCAACCGAATAGTAATGTGTCAATAGCACTTAAATTTCTGGTTCAGCTTATTTGCATCATTAGTCACAGATCCACTTGCAGAGCAGATCAAGTGAAAGGATCACACTAGGGGACCGATTTTCACTTGGGGATAAAGGCCAAAAAATGGGGTCAGTAGCCTTACCACCCCATTAACTCTGACGATCGGAAGTACTTCTTTATCTGGATAATGACGTGGCGCCGGTAGGTGACCTAAAATCAGTGGAACATTTGCTGTACCTTTAACGGAGGCCTACCTGAAACAAGCAATAGGCTTCTTACCCATGCAAATCGGGGTCCTAATGATGTAGTTAGCACCCCGATTACAATTTTAAGGGACAAGTGGACGGAGCAGGCCGATGTGTACTGACGTTTCGATCAAGATGCAGCCAGAAAAAAAATTTAATTGATTTTTTTTGTGGAGCTGGAAGGAGCAGAAGTGTCCTCCCTGCTCCACAAAAATACTGCGGGCCAGCCCGGCCTCGTCCCACTTCGGCACGCGTTCCTCCCCCCACCCACTTCGAGCACCTACCTGTGGGCCGCTTCCCCACGGTGCTGCCAGGTTAATATGGCAATGCCTACAAATATGGTTGCTGATATTTCAGTGGGTGCAACTTAGCAGGTTTTGCTGACTGTTGATCGCCCTATCATGCCTTCTTTTGCACAATATTATATAAAGCATGATTTCCTGTGATTGAGGTGCTGCTGGAGAGCCTCCCCATCTAGTTAGTCTGTGTCATGTTTATCTGTGTCATTAGGCCTGCTGCAGCAACCTACTTGAGAGTTGTATCCTCCCTATGCATGGACTGTCTTCCATGCAAGGTTTAGTCACCTCTGTATGCATATGCAGGTACATGGGTGCTGGCAGGTGGGCACAGAGCACCAATCGCACATCTTGATCCGATTACTGTCCCTTCAAGGCCTTTCCTCTTCTTCTCAGCACTTCTCATTAGGAGATTCCCATTGGGAAACACATTGTCCGGAAGTTTCCTCAGAGCTGGTCCCACTCAACTTCGCTGGAAGGGCGGTGAAAACCTTATTTATGCACGTAAACAAGGTTTCCTCTGCACTTCCGGCAAAGTTATGGCAGCAGAGTGGAAGCAGCTCTGAGGAAACTCATGGCCATTGATGGCTATAATAGTGGTGCAGAAAAAGAAATAAAGCAATTGAGATGAAAAGAACTGGTGTGCCAGTAAAAAAAAGATTTTAAAATTATCAAAAGGGACAGAAACTGTGAAGAATAAGTTTCTTTTTGGCCTATAAGTTGACTTACCTGTGCTGCTCAGTGCACAGCAACCCTGGATTATTCAACATTGCCTTCCAGTGCTGTAACCACAGGGTTAACACTGGCACAAGACTTGGGAATCAAAATGGCACTTCCATGTCATTTGAACATCTAATGTTTCAAGCACAATCTTCTTTTATCCGCCCCCACCCCATCCCACTGGAAAGGCAGATCAAGCAGCAGATACTTACCAATTGAATCGCTTTGAAAATTTTGTGAAGTTGGTTTGAGTTGCCATCTTGAATTTTTGCTGCAGCTAATGATTTACCAATAAAAGTAACATTTGTAACTTAAGAAACCCATATAAAATGAAACAATTCTGAATAAAATGCTAATTCCTACTGATCAAGTTGCCTATGTAGTATAAATCTCTGTAAAATATTTTCCTTGAGAGCCCCAGTCTTGGGTCAACAGACTTGGGTTCAATTGGCAGTAACTGGCTGGAGCTTTTATTATTTAGTTGTCCGTTTATTGCAGCTGGAAGGTGTCTGAATTGTGTATGCACTGCATGGGGGTCCAGCTTGCACAATATTTAACGTCACTTCTTAGTATTGAAATGCTTCTATTTTTATATTTACAGCAGTTTCGTGGCATTTTCTGCTTTAAAATTGGGCCTTCGATCATTCATGTGTGCATTGGTTCTTACCTGGAAGTTGAATCAAATATACATGATCATTTTACATTATCGACTTGGGTTTAAAAATGTAATTTAAGTATGGTATTTTGTTTTATTTTTTTCTGGACCTTATTCAATAAGGGAATTCAGGAGAAACTTCTTTACCCAGAGAGTGGTTAGAATGTGGAACTCACTATCACAAGAAGTAGTTGAGGCGATAGTATAGATGCATTTAAGAGGAAGCTGGATAAACACATTTGGGAGAAAGGAATAGAAGGATATGCTGATAGGGTTAGATGAAGAGGGGTGGGAGGAGGCTTGTGTGGAGCATAAAAACTGGCTTGGACCAGTTGTGCCGAATGGTCTGTTTCTGTGCTGTAAAATTCTATGTAATTCTGTGTAATCCGTCTAATGCACCTGTTTGCATCAACTCATACAGCTCCAATTCATGATTAAAGACACTTCCAAATCTTTCCAAAAATAATGGGATAGAAATTGGTTATGGCCCGTTCTAGGGTGCATAACCAACGGCATACCAAAGTGAAGGTTTGAGGCTGGCCCAAAATTGGGCATTGTTAACATTATTTGCACAAGCTTTCGGCACCTCCACAGATAGCTCCCGCATTTGAAGGCTGCTTGCTTTGGTAACAGTGGCGTGTAGGTAAGTCCTGGGACAGGTGTGGGTGCCGAATGCGAGAACTGTAGAGTCGGGGGAGAACGCCTGCTCCATCTAGGTCTACAGCAATGTCTTTTTAGGCGGCTGCCCGTGACACCTAAAAAAAGGGCCAGATGAATTTAGCAGTGGTCTGAATGCACGTGCAGACTGGGTCAGGTTGTCCTACTGCTAAATTTGTCATTGTGACACTCGTTTTACACCAAAAACCGGGTGCAACGCCTACCAATTTCTATCCGCACAACAACTTTAATGCGGCCATAATTTTAATGAAAATCCATAATATATGTGTGTGCCTGGTGCTTATTCTTTCCAGTGCTTCCTCTTGGCGTCAGTGTGTGGAGTGTGAACTCTTAACTCTAATCAAGTGCTCTTTCTAGGTGCTAACTGAGTGGATGGGTAGCAATATGAGCCTCATGGCACTGAGGTGGCCCCATTTTGCAATTTTGTGCGGCTGAGTCTTAAGATGGACCCAAGTAGGCTGCAAATCTTGTGCGGTTCCATGGTTATCCTGGTCCCACCTCCTTCCTCAGATGTGTGCAGGCATCTCACGAGCCTTGCAGGAGAGCACACATGTACTGCTATCTTGAGAGACATCAACACCATGGGGTGAAAGCATCTAAGCATGCAAGCGAAGGAATACTTGCAGGTGAAGGCTGGGGTTTAAAGAGCTTGTGATATCTCCAGGCCATTGATGGTGAGCCAGTCAAAAGCTTTAACACAGTGAAGAGAAACTGATTATATGTTGCTGACATGCTTAGTTCAGTGTATTTTGGGAAGGTGTAGCTACTTCCTCTTTCCTTGCCAGACCTGATAAGGTTATTAAAGTTTTTCCAGCACTGCATCATGGAACTGGCACTGACTGCCCTGGCCACCTCCTGTACTGTTGCTGTGCTGCTCGCTTTGTGTGATGATGTTACTGAGTTCCATCTACTTTAATTGTGAAATGCTTCTACAATCTCATTATTAAACCTGGGACTCTGCTGAGCTCCTACAGCCCTAACATATGTATTTGGCTTGATCTGCTGCAACTTGAATGTTTTTGTTTGCTGTCCCTTTAAACTCCCGCAGGCCTTTAAATCCTGTAGCACCATACAAGTTACCGCCCCTCAAACGGCAAGCTCTCATTGAGTGGCCTTCCTGACGCTGAGAGTTTGCCACCATTACTCAAATCAAGCTGACCCCAGAAACTCTAGTGGGGTCTGCCCAAGCCTGGCAGTCGGGCAAACTACGCTCTATTTTTTTTCTGCTTGGGTTTTCGTCCAAGTGGAAAATCTAGGCTACTGCGTTCAATTTGTGTTTTGTCAATCACACACCAGACATTGCACTTATAGTTGCAAAACAATCTTAGCCCTTCTGGCCTGGAGCCTGAAACTTACAAGTATTTTCTAATCAATGCAGTATTGCGTATAAAACTTTCAGGATGGATAAGGAAGGAAGGGGGAAGACATAGTGGTAATAACTAGAGCAAATATAGCACTAGAATTTTAAAAAAATTATTCATGGGATGTGGGCGTCGCTGGCAAGGCCAGCATTTATTGCCCATTCCTAATTGCCCTTGAGAAGGTGGTGGTGAGCCGCCTTCTTGAACCACTGCAGTCCGTGTGGTGAAGGTTCTCCCACAGTGCTGTTAGGTAGGGAGTTCCAGGATTTTGACCCAGCGACGATGAAGGAACGGCGATATATTTCCAATTCGGGATGGTGTGTGACTTGGAGGGGACGGATTTAAATAGATATGTGGTCCCTTGGATTTAGCTAGGAAATAGCAAGAGATCTGTCATATTACTAGGAGTATATGATAATTGCTGAATAGTGGAAAATAAATTGTGGATGAAATTTATAGACAAATTAAACAGGCATTTATAATTGTAGATGTTTTTAATTACCCAAAAGCAGACTGTGGTAGGGAAAATGTCTGTAGTGAGAACACAGTGGTTGTTGTTTTGAAATGTTTTCACCAATGGGAGTAAGTACTACCTGATTTGGTTCTGAGTAATGAAGCAGGGAAAGTAAGCAACCTAAAAATAGGGGAACTTTTGGGAAATAGTGACCACAGTATAATAGGTTTACTGTAAGAATAGAGAAGGAAAAAGAATAGTCAAAGACTTGCCTGGAAAAAACAAATTATAGTGAGACAGAAAGGGACCTTGCCCAAATTAAATGGAAAGAAAAATTGGCAAATAAAACCATTGATCAGCAATATTTAAACAGGAGATGGAAAGGCTACAAATCAAGTCTATTCCAGTATAGAAAAAAACGCTTGTCCCCTCCCCTTTCCCATACCCTTTTAAAGTTTTATTTTTCAAATTTTTATCAACTTCCCTTTTAAAAGCTATTATGGATTCTGCTTCCACCACTGTTTCTGGTAGAGCATTCCATGTCCTAACAAGCTTCAATGTAAAGAATTTCTTTGAACCTCTCCCTTCATTCTTTTAGTGATGATCTTAAATTTATGACCTTGTTACAAGTTTAGTGTCTGCTTTAGCTATTCCCTTAGGTACAGTGATGCTGATCATTCTCATAAGTCGTCTGATCATCTTATGGTTAGGCGTGTGCCTATCTAACATCTAATTATATAATCACATAACTTGGGTGTAACAATAGGACCCTTTGGTGATCTGAACTGGATATTATGGGGGTAATTTTAACCCCCAAGAACGGGTGGGTTGGGGGCGGGTGGGAGGTTAAAGTGCCAGCTTTTTGGAGCGGGACCACATCCCAGCTCCACCTTGCCCACTTTCAGGTTTAATCCAGGCGCGTTAGAAGGCATGTGCACTACAGAAACCCGGAAATCCCACCGGCACTTAGAGCCGACGGGCCAATATTTAAAAAGCCAATTTAGGTACTTGAAAGACTTACAGTGATTAACGTTTTGTGGATTCTACAACAGAATTGAATTTAACTTTTCCTGAACCCTTGGCTTCGGAAACACGCCATAGAAATGGAGGCAAGTTGCAGCCAAAGCTCATATGGACCTTTAAACCAGTGATTGATACATCGCAATAAAAGATGTGGTATTGCAGCTGGGCACTCAGTTCTCTCAGACAAACATTTGGCTGGGAGTTCTTTGTGTTTAGACAGATTTATTTGTTGAGACTGAGAATCCTTGAGCTCACACAAATTTACCTACATTTTGGACCCCCTCAAACTGACATCAGGATGGGGGGGCTGCAGTGGATGTATTCCACAGTATGTCTGAGGAGGAGGCACAACACCAACTGTGGCAGGCACAGTGTGCAGTTCTGGGATCTGCAGATGCACGAGACAGAGGTGCGTAATAAGAACCTGGAGAAGAGCAGAGAGGGGACCAATGGAGGGGCCGAGGTCGCAGGAGACACTATCCACAAGAGAGGAAGTACAGGCAGAGGCTGAGCCTGCTGGACCTCTCTGAGGAGCAGTGCCTATGCAAGCTCAGATTGAGTCAGCAGGCGGTTGCAGACATCTGCATGCTCCTTCATGCAGAGCTGCTCCCGGCTGGGCTTTGTGGCCACGCATTGCCCGTCGCAGTTAAAGTCACCACTGCCCTTAATTTCTTCGCCTCTGGATTCTTTCAGGGCGCCACCGGTGACATCTCCATTGTCTCACAGTCGTCTGCACATAAGTGTATACGACAGGTGACGTATGGCTTGTTTGCCAGGACGTCCGACTACATCAACTTGCCCAGCGACAAAATCAGCCAGACTGAGAGGGTAGTGGGTTTCCACTCTCTCGCTGGCTTCCCAAGGTGCCGGGTGCAATTGATTGCACACACATAGCAATCCGAGCACCACCACATGAGCCAGGAATATTCATCAACCGAAAGGGATATCATTCCATCAATGCGCAGCTGATGTGCGACCACCGGAAGAGGTTTCTGCAGGTGTGTGCCAGATTCCCTGGCAGCTGCCATGATTCCTTCATTTTGCGCAAGTCCAACATCCCGGACCTGTTCCACACACAAGACAGACTAAAGGGCTGGCTCCTTGGAGACAAGGGATACCCCCTCCAGACGTGGCTCATGGCACCGGTGAGAAACCCCACCACCGAGGCTCAGCAGCAGTACAACCAGAGCCACATCACCACCGGGTCTGACATTGAGCAAGCCATTGGAATGCTGAAGATGCGCTTCAGGTGCCTGGATAGATCTGGGGGAGCCCTTCAGTACTCGCCAGCAAGGGTTGCAGAATAATCGTTGTGTGCTGCGTCCTGCACAATGTAGCTCAACAAAGAGGGTTACAGGTGTAGGAGGTGGAATGTGCTCATGATGCATTCTCATCTGCCGGCAACATTGAAGAAGAGAAGGAGGAGGAGGAGGAGGAGGACAAAAACGAGGAGGAGGAAAATGAAGATGGGGAACCATCGCCAGAGTAGCAGCCCACATAGCTGCCCGTGATGCCAGGGATTCCCTCATCTCTAACAAGTTCTCATAATGAGATCTGCAAATTGAAGACTTTGAACTAACTACTCCGGCTGTCTGGAACAACCACCACCATTACCACCACCAGTAACCCCCCCTCTATTTGCATAAACCAGTCCCTCAACCACCCATACATCCATTGCACACGTGCCCAATCGGTGGCATTATGTCTTGGCATCCATGATGAAGCACATGAAAGTGTGAATTCAGAAAAGGGACTCAATAATGGGAAAGATGTGGTGGTGGTGGTGAGAATTATAACATTTGATGTGACATAACAAAAAAATATATATAAATGAAAAACATGACTTTTAGTCAGACACCCTTGTGCACACCCTTGGTGAAATACAATACCTTCGCCTTTCTCTTCCTATCGCTTCTACATGGTGCATCCCCTGTGGCTTCAGCAGAGGTAGTGGCAGATTGCTCAGATCCCTGCTCTGACTGTTTAGATGCTCTCAGCCTACGACCTCTGGATTTTGGAGCCCGTGAGGGCCCCGCCAAAGACTGCTCCATCTGCATCCGTGCAGAGGCAGACTCAACCATCGGGAGAGGAGGCAGCGGATACTGGTTGGGGGGGGACAACGGTTGAGACGTGGGAGCGCTTTGAGTAGAGTCCCCACTTCCATGTCCCCTTTCGCCATCATCCCTCTCCCGGGCCAGCGCAACATCACTTCTACCACTCTGCTGGCCAGCAGGCTGGTGAGCAGATGTGCCGCGTTCTAAAGCCACGGCTAAAGTATCTGTCTGCCTGTTTAACACAACAGTCTTGTTGGCATCCAGAGTCTGCAAGGCCGTTGTCATGGCCTACACGGACTCATTAGAGAGCCGTGCTGGGAGCTCAACGAAGGTTATCATTCTCTCCACCACAGACATTCCCGCACTTACCTGCACCACCTCTCCACTAGCGATGGAGTTGGACTCCTCTATCCTCTCCGCTATTGTGGAGAGTGTGGGTGACACCTTTTCCATTACCTCGCAAAGGTGCAGCTGTACCTCTATCATTCTCAATCTCAACAATGGCCCCCGGGGTTTAGCATCTGTGTCCAGCTGAGCAGAGCTTGGAGAGGAGCGCGCCTCCCGATGTGGACTCTCCACAGCTACCCTTGCTAACAGTGTCTGCTCGTACACACTTGTGAGTGGCGAATCACCAAGTGACAACCCAACAGGACCTGAGGTGACAGTATCCGTGCTGGTGCATGGCTGGTTGTCCTGTGATATTGCATCCTCAGAAGGATTGAGCTCCACTGAGGAATCGCCTTCCTCCATTGTGGCTGATTCTTCTTGAATCCATGAAGGACCCGGAAGCCAACATAAACCAATATTAATTATATTAATATTGGAGAAGTGACAATCTTTCCAATGACCATACTGAGGTGTGGATCATTGATAACATCAATTCATCATGTGTGTGAAGGATGTTCAGGTTCTGTCACCAGCCATCTGCGGGTTGCCAGTCCCTCCATCTCCGACGGCCAGGCATGCAACCATCCGACTGATGTTCACGGCCTCCTCCCCCGCATCTGTCAACTGGACTACTTGTGGTGGTCCGCCTCAAGTTCTACTCCTCTCTCCTGCATTTTGAGCTCTCTTCTACAAGGGTAGAAAGAACAGACCTGTGACTGACTGAAGGTGATGTGTTCACCTGATGGATGCATTGCTTTGGGTGAGGCTGACAATGAAACAGATGCATCAGACGGTGAATATCAGACAGATATATCACATTGCATCAGGATTTGGGTAGGTGGCAGTAGTGGGTGCATAAATGGGGAGGTGCACAGAAAGTGACGGGTAGTTGATGAGACTTAAGTGGGTGTGAAGAGTGATGTGATAGAGGAGGCTTGCCAACACAGAGTAAGGGAGAGGGTTCTTTTCACTGGATGTGGGTGAATCACAACTGTATTCACTTTTCCTGACCTGGTTAGGTCATTAAACCGCTTCCTGCATTGAACCCATGACCTGGGCACCGTGCTCCTACTGCTGAGCTCCTCTGCCACCTCCAGCCACACCTTCTTAGTGGCTGTCAGCTGGGTTCAGGACGTCCTTCCTGCTTCTCACATCAGCCAGTAGCACCTCACGGAAAGCATTGGTGAACCTGGGTGCTGCCTTAGATTCATAGAAAGGTTACAGCACGGAAGGAGGCCATTCAGCCCATCGAGTCCGTGCCGGCTCAATGCAAGAGCAATCCAGCTAGTCCCATTCCCCCGCCCTTTCCCCATAGCCCTGCAATTTTTTTCCTTTCAAGTACTCTACTCATGGACTCACCAACAAGTGGAAATAGTTTCTCTCCATTTACCTCATCAAAACCCTTTATAATCAGACTACCTCTTAACCTCTGCTCTAATGAGACAAGCTCATGTTTTTCTAGTCTCTCCTTATAACTAAAACCTTTCATCCCTGGTATGATCTTAGTGAATCGCTTCTGCACCCTCTCCATGACCTTGACATCCTTCCTAAAGTACAGTGCCCAAAAACTGAGCGCAATATTCTAACTGTGGCCTAACTAATGATTTATGTAGGTTTAATGGTACCTTTTTACTTTTGCATCTACAATCCTCTGTGCATTTATTTTAAACAACTTTATCAAATTGTTCTCGCAATTTCAAAGATTTATGTAGCTGTACCCTTAAGTCTCTGTTCCTCTACTCCTTTTAAAGTTTAATCTTTTAAGTCCTGATTTTAACCCGGAGCGGGAATAGGGCGGGCAAGGTGCGAGGTGAGCACCAACACCCCCCGCTCCACACCCCCACCCCTGCCCGACCTTGGCAGCATGAGGCCTGGGCGATTTTAACACCCAGGTTTCATCTGCATATCTCCAGTCAGAAATGGGAAGGAAGCGGCAACTAGCTGGCGGACGAGAGCAGCATTTCGAGCAACAGGAGCCCACCGGCCCACAGCCGGCAACAAGGTAAGTCACAGGGATAAGGTTTCAGGAGAGTCATACATTTGGGAAGGGGGAGCCAGCGGCAAAGGAGGCCTCAGCTTTCCTCTCGGGACCCTAAGGAGCACTCCTGGGTAAATGGAGTTGAGGTACAGATCAGCCATGATTTAATTGAATGGCAGAACAGGCTAAAGGGGCTGAAGGGCCTGCTCCTGTTTTTTTTAATCATTTATGGGATGTGGGCATCGCCGGTAAGGCCAGCATTTATTGCCCATCCCTAATTGCCCTGAGAAGGTGGTGATGAGCCGCCTTTTTGAACCGCTGCAGTCCGTGTGGTGAAGGTACTCCCGCAGTGCTGTTAGATAGGGAGTTCCAGGATTTTGACCCAGCAACGATGAAGGAACGGCAATATATTTCCAAGTCAGGATGGTGTTACTTGGAGGGGACCGTGCAGGTGGTGGTGCTCCCATGCGCCTGCTGTTCTTGTCCTTCTAGGTGGTAGAGGTCACGGGTTTGGGAGGTGCTGTCGAAGAAGCCTTGGCGAGTTGCTGCAGTGAATCTTGTAGATGGTACACACTGCAGCCACAGTGTGCTGGTGGTGAAGGGAGTGAATGTTTAGGGTGGTGGATGGGGTGCCAATCAAGTGGGCTTCTTTGTCCTGGATGGTGTCGAGCTTCTTGAGTGTTGTTGGAGCTGCACTCATCCAGTCAAGTGGAGAGTATTCCATCACACTCCTGACTTGTGCCTTGTAGATGGTGGAAAGGCTTTTGGGAGTCAGGAGGTGAGTCACTTGCCCGCAGAATACCCAGCCTCTGACCTGCTCTTGTAGCCACAGTATTTATGTGGCTGGTCCAGTTAAGTTTCTGGTCAATGGTGACCCCCAGGATGTTGATGGTGTGGGTTTCGGTGATGGTAATGCAGTTGAATGTCAAGGGGAAGTGGTTAGACTCTCTCTTGTTGGGAATGGTCATTGCCTGGCACTTGTCTAGCGCAAATGTTACTTGCCACTTATCAGCCCAAGCCTGGATGTTGTCCAGGTCTTGCTGCACGCGGGCACGGACTGCTTCATTATCTGAGGGATTGCGAATGGAACTGAACACCGTGCAATCATCAGCGAACATCCCCACTTCTGACCTTATGGTGTTCCCATGTTCCTAAAGGGCATGAGGAGCAACTGCAATTAGACTAAGTGGCTCATGTGGAGAAAAACCAATGCTGACTAGATGGCATGACTGTGGAGAGAGGGTGGGGATTGGGGGTAAGAAGTGTCTAGTCGGGACTCTCCAGACCTCATGAGTGTGGGGCAGGCTTGATGGACCATCTGGTCTTTGCCTACTTGTCACTTTCATATGTTAGAATGTTAGGGCATAGAAAAAAGACATACAGTGATTCTTTTCAAAAATAGCCCAGGAATTACTTAACTGATTTTTTCACCTTACAGTTTTGAAATTGAAATAATTTTTACAAGGGCACATCTGTTGAATATTGACAAGATATGATGTGGGAAGTTTTACAAGCAGAAAGCAGCAGGGAGCAGTTAAAATGGAGAGGGAGACTTACCCACTCCGTTCCTGCACCGATCTGGCTGACGAAAGCCGGCGAGATCCTTCTTCAAAAATGCAGATCGGGCTCCAATGATGTAATCAGGGCCCAATTGTTATTTTTACCTGAGGCTGGAGTGGTGGATCAGTGGTGGCTTCACCACAAGGCCAAAGGTGCCAAAATCTAGATGCAGGGCCAAAAGCGGCCCAGGTAAGTGTGAATTTTGTACAGGTGTCCTTGTGGGCCAGGGGGAGCAGGAACGTTCCTCCTGGCCCACAAGGAAACCATGGGCCTCCCCTGCCCCGGGTTGGCCTCCCCTGCCCCGGGTTTACCTCCCCCTCCTGTCCGTGATTCCTACCACCCACCCACCTCCGATCTACTTCCCGACGACTTTCGGCCATTTTGATCAGGAAGTCAACAAGCGGCAGTGCAAATGTAAAATCGGCCGAGCCTTCCTGCTACTGCTCCCAGACAAGCCAGTTGCTCACTAGGCTGCACTCCCACCCGGGAGCTTTTCTATTTAGCTGGAACTCGTTCCTTCTCTCCCCCCTCTCCGCCACTTGTGGGAGGAAATAGCACTATTAACAAATGCTTCCAAATTACTTTTAGTTGTTTAGTCTCTGTGAACCCCTGTCTCTCTACCTCACCCTGTACCTGAAAGCTTGTAAAACTGATACCAATATGCACATTATGTTGACAAACTGATATCAATGTGTGTTCCTGTAAATACTGTGCAAAAATGTACAGCTGCACAATAACGTAAACCACTATAGATTTTTTTATTTTCATTCTTTTGAAGCTAACAAAAATCATTTCTACGAGGGGCCCACCTTTCCGATGTAATCTGCTGAGCTGGCTGACTTCCCTTGCTCCAAATCTCTTGAGGGAACCTTTGATGAATAAATCTAAAAAAAATTTGAAAAGGGTCAACCCAGCAATGATAAAAAATTGACAGAATGCTGAAGATATATCTGTAGTTGAAATACCAGTTAAAAATAAGAAAAATTCCATGTTCTAGCTTACTTTGTGAGCTAACAATACAAATCAAAGAAAGGATAGGTTCATTCTATTAGAGATTTTTCAGATGAGTTGTTTCCAGAACAGTTTGCCTGAAAAATTCCACTGTTGAGCCACCACGTTGGATGCCACAGCAATTTTGTGTTGTAAAGGTAGTAATACTTACTGCAATGCAGGCTTTTTTCTTTTTTTGTTATTTTATTTTCTCTTTTTCCTGATGATTCCCCCATCTCTTTTGAAGGTGCTAACTTGTTGGTGAACAGTTAGTTCCACAGGTGCAGGCAGCCTTCTGGTACTTCAACAAAGTTGCTATTCCTCATGTTTGAACCTACATACTGAGGGCTGCAGTTTTACAATGAGCTGGGAATCCCATCCGGTCACAATGAGCACTGGGCTTCTGGGCTTAGGTCCACTTTAATATTATTGGTGGGCTCCCAAAGTATTTGCATGGCCACCGGGTCACCTGCCTCAGGTCGGGGAAGAGAAACGGCTGTGGCACAGCACATTGAAATTTTTCTTAATCTCCCGCTTGCCAAATACAACTGATTGCCCTGCATTTGATTGCATCAGACAAGGCATATCTTTCATTTTTAAACCATCCCGCTGCCAACTCAGTAATGCTGGATGCCAGGCAGCAGTCAGCGTTGCTAAGGTGTTGATGATGGGAAATACATCAGGTGATGTATTCCCATCATTATAGTCTAATTTTCACGTCACCAATTCTAGGAAGAAATCCTAGAATTAGCAGTGAGTTCCAGGAATCCAGTAGAATCCCGATGGGTTCCATGGGCCATCTCCCATTCCTAATCACTCACGGAAAATCCACCCCTCGGATATTTAATATCCACAGGGATCATCACAGCAAAACAAAATCCTGTTCTTACCCTATGGCCCTGATATTAGCGGGGAAGCGGGATGGCAGCGGCGGGGGGGGGGGGGGTGGCGATTGGGCACGTGGGTAACCCGCCCAATAAAATCTGTCCGTTCCCCACGCGATCACGGGTCAATTGGAGCCGGTGTTAACGTGACTTCCGCGCTTGTCGTCCGAAAGCTGCGCAGCGGGCGGACTACGTACATGCATCACAGGGTGTCAGCTGGAGGAGCTCGACCTCCAGGCTGCTCCTGGAGTAAACACCCACACAGCACACTGGAGCAGCACAGGGGCAAGGCTGCTTCTAGATTTAATGATTCTTCACTCCAGGTGCTACTGGATGGGGTGAGGAGGAAGGATGTCTTCTACCCGGCAGACAGGAGGAAGTGACCTGCCTCTACCACCAAGAAGGCCTGGCTCGAGGTGGCAGAGGAGGTCACCTGCAGCAGCAACATCTCCCGCACCTGGATCCAGTGCAGGAAGTGCTTCAATGATCTAACTAGGTCAGCCAAAGTGAGTTCACTTACTAATTCTCCTACATACCGTCTTCCACATCACCGTCCTCACCCCCCAACTCATTCTGCACTGCCAACACTATTCTGTCATATCACTCCTCACACCCACTGAAAGCTCATCCTCAACTTACGTGCACTTCCTCAGCAGTTCCTTACCTCCCCATTAGTCACCCCACCATTACCACTCAACCCAATCCTTGTACAATGTCATTGCTCTGTCTCATGCTCACCCTCTGACGCATCTATTTCACGGTCAGCCGCACCCAAACCAATGCATTCATCGGTTGGCCACGTCGCCATCACTCACTCACGCATCTGTACTTTCTCCCCTTATAAGAGAAGAGAGCCCAGAATGCACGGGAGAGGGCGAGGACCGGAGGGGGGCTGCAACAGATAGTTGTCCTCACAGACGCAGGGTAGGAGGCGCCAGAGCTGAGCCGCACCTTGAGTGCCTGTCTGTCAGGGTTGCCGAGACTGGCACCCGACAAATGTCTGGTGACAGAACTTTAACATTCAGCACATACAATATGAATTGATGTTAACATGCCTTGCCATCTTCAGCATCTCAGTACGCTCATCGCAACATAACACATCTGTGATGATGCTTATTATTGCCTTCTGTTCTCTCACAGGGCCTTCAGTGACTGGCGTGATGGCAGAGGGCAATTCCTCAGGGGACCTGCTGGCCTCTGAGGGTGCACTATCACATCTGAGCAAGCCATCCACCAGCGCAGATACGCACACCTCGGTGGGTCCCAGTCTGCATTTAGTTGGGTTGGATTCTGGTGAGTTACCACACATATGTGAGCACGAGCAGACACTGGTGGCAAGGGCAGCTGTGGAGAGTCCGCGTCGTTGGGAGCACTCCTCCCCAGGCTCTGCTCAGCTGGACACAGATGCTGAACCCTGGGGGTCACCCTTTAAAAGGAGAATGATCGAGGGGTAGCAGCACACTTGCGAGGTGCTGGAACAGGTGCCACGCGCACTCTCCACAATAGCGCAGAGGATGGAGGAGTCGAACTCCTGCATGAGTGAAATGGTGGCACAGGTACGGGAGAGAATCTCTGAGATACTGTCACAAGGACGTGAGGGCATCTCTGAGGTAGTGTTGCGGGTAAGTGCGGGAATGCCTGCAATGGAGGGAAGACTAGCCTCCATGGAGCTTCAAGCACGGCTCACAAATGAATCCATTCAGGCCCTGACAACAGCCGTTCGGACTCAGGGTGAACAACATTCTGCCGCCTTAAACAGGCAGGCGGATACACTAGCACTGGTCTTACAAGGCTTCACACACGTCCTCCAAACTGTCATCCCGCAGAGTGGTAAGAGTGCTGTGGGCCTGGCCCAGGGGAGGGATTATGGCGAAAGGGTACTTGGAAGCGGGGACACCACTCGAAGCGCCCCCATGTCTCACCCGTTGCCCCCTCTCAACCAGTATCCGCAATGCTGCCTTCTCTCCAGGTGGCCAAGTCTGCCCCTGCACAGGTGTGGGTGGAGCAGTCTTTGGAGGGGCCCTCACGGGCACCAAAACCCAGAGGGTGTATGCCCAAAGCATCTGATCGATCAGGGCATGAACAAGAGCAACCTGCCACTACCTCTGCTGCAGCCACAGGGGATGCACCACGTAGAAGTAGTCGGAAGCGAAAGGCGAAGGTTTGGTAAGCACGAAAGGGATGCACAAGAATGTTTGACGGTTGGTCGTGTTTTTTATTTATATTTGCTTTTTGTTAAACTCACATTAAATATTATTATTGTCACCACTACTGCTAGGCCTTGGCCATGCTTGACTGGCTTCCGTGATAAGGCCCTTTCATGAGGTTCACCATGAACGCCCACACTTAATGCCACCCATGAGGTCACTCTACAGTGTGTGTATGTATAGATGCAGGACTGTTTTGTGCAGAGTTGGGGGGGTGCTGGCATGGGTGCTGCTCTATCCAGGTGGTGTGAGGACTGGACTCTTCACACTGTGATATTAGGAGAACCGTTCACATATCAGTGACTCCCTGGCCTCACGAGCAGCCAGGTGAGCCGCTGTTCTACCCATGGCTTGCTCCTGTTCCTCCTCCACCACCTCCTCTTCCTCTGCCTCCTCCTTCTCCTCCTCCGCCTCCTCCTCCTTCTCCTCAATGTGGGTGGCAGATGTGGATCAGGCCTCCTCAAGCGGCACCCCTCTCTGTTGTGCCACGACTATAATGTGTCCCACTCTCTCTTGTGCGTATTGAAGCGCTCCCCCAGAACGATCAAGGCACCAGAAGCGCATCTTGAGCAGCCCTATAGCATGCTCAGTTGTAGACCTGGTAGCAATGTGGCTGTCACTATATCGACGCTGTTGCTCGGTGGTTGGGTTCCTCAGAGGTGTTATGAGCCACGTGTGCAGGGGGTATCCCTTGTCCCTGAGGAGCCAGCCCTTACGGGTGTTTGGTGCGTGGAAGAGGGGCGGGATGTTGGATTCCCGGAGGATGAAGGAATTGTGGCAGCTGCCAGGGTATCTGGCGCACAAGGAATCTCTTGCGGTGGTCACAAACGAGCTGAGTGTTGATGGAGTGGTAGCCCTTCCTGTTGATGAACAGTCCTGGCTCATGTGGAGGTGCTTGTATTGCTATGTGGGTGCAATTGATTACACCCTGCACCCGTGGGAAGCCAGTCACAGCGTGGAATCCCACTGTCCTCTCCGTCTGGCTGAGGTTGACCATGGGGAAGTTGACGTAGCGTGAGGCCCTGCAAAACAAGTCATCGGTGCCCTGCCTTATGCACTCGTGCAGACGACTGAGAAACCCCGGCGATATCCCTGGTGGCACCCTGGAATGATTCGGAGGCAAAGAAGTTGAGGGCAGTGGTGACTTTAACAGCGACAGATATGCTGCTCGGCCCAGCTGGGAGCAGCTCAGCATGAAGGAAGCTGCAGATGTTTGCGACTACCTGGTGACTGACTCTTAGCCTTCGTATGCCCTGCTGCTCAGAGAGGTCCAGGAAGCGGAGCCTTGATCTGTAGACCCTGTTGCGAGGATAGAGCCTCCTGCGATGTCGCTCTCTCTGTTGTTGCCCTCCGTGCTCCTGTGCAGGTGCCTCTGGCTCAGCACTGTGTTGTGGCGCTCCATGTGGCGGAGGTGGACGGCGTGCCTTGCGAGGCTGGTAATGTTGCTCGTCCTCGGATGAAGTGATGAATGCACCCATGGCGCTCCCCATCCCTGACGGTGTCAGTTTGAGGGGGTCTGCAAAGTAGTTAAATATGTTTGCACAGCAGAGTTTTGAATGTAAAGTAAAAATTTTGAGTGGAAGCACAAAGGTGTTGCAGCCAAAACTTTGTCTGAAGTGACAGAGTGCCCTGCTGCAATAAATGACATTTTCTCCCCATCTATCAAATAAGAATTTGCATCTCCCACTGGCTGCTGGCTGAAACACACCTGTTGCAACAGGGAGTGTTTCCCACAGCATGAGAAACACGCTGAGGAACCTTCAAAATTGCACCCCTGCCAAAATGTCTAGTCAATCAAGTAGTTCAAGTACCTCAACTATCGGACAAACTATGCAAATTATCATCCCACCAGCTTTAATTGCCGGTGGGACTCCCGCATTCGGGAGGCGCGCGTGCACCCGGACGCGTCACTGGGGAACCTGGAAGTCAGCGGGTTGGAGCCAGGCTCCGAACCTGCTAGGCATTTTAGCGATTTTCGGAGCCCCCCCCGCCCCCAAGCACCTGCTCCATCACCTGAAAATCGGACCCTATGTGCAATTTCCATCAGGGGTCACTAGATAGCAATCAGTAGCTGGAAACATGGGTAAGTATTTTTCCTCTCTTCCTCAGTAGAGGGACAATGGCCAGTTGTAGCACCCCTACTGTCACCCCAACTGTGATCAGATAATTCAGCACAATCTGGAGACTAAAACTGGGACCTTCCTTGTTACTACAGGGGTGAATTTCCTCGGGGCTTCTCCGGCTCCGCTGCTGTAACTTCAACGGACCCCTTAAATGGGGTTTCCCTCAAAATTCTGCCAAAGTTACGACAGTAGAACAGGAAAAGCCCTGAGAAAATTGAGCCCCATGAGCTCAGCACCCACCGAGTGGTTCCTTTTCCCAGTAAGCCCTCAGAGAAGCCACACTGGAAACCTCTTTAATGCAGTTTACATATTTTTATTAAAACTAAGATCAGATTAATACATTTGTAGTATCACGAGAGATTGGTGACATGGTGACATTATCATACCATCATCTCTACCATTATGTTTTGCTCTAATATAGCAAATTTTTTTGAAAAACACTTCAAACTGAGACACCACTCCTTTAACTGTATTTCTTCTACCAATGCACCTTCCTGATTTTCCATTCAAATGACAAATGTTCCCGTCATGCAAGGCTTTTCGCTGGAAGGGCTAATTTGTAGATTTTACCCCTATGTCTATGTACATGTCTCTTCAGATTGTATATAAAAGAAAATCTAATACAGTAATTAAATCAATTTAAACTGCTCCGAATAATAGCTGATTTTTGTAACATCATTATACCTAAGTACAGTCATCATTATGATAACAGTTCAAGAACATAAGATTTAGGAGCAGTAGGCCATACGGCCCCTCGAGCCTGCTCCGTCATTCAATAAGATCATGGCTGATCTTCTACCTCAACTCCACTTTCCTGCCCTATCCCCATATCCCTTGATTCCTTTAGTGACCAATAATCTATCGATCTCGGGTCTTGAATATACTCAACGACGGAGCATCCACAGCCCTCTGTGGTAGAAAATTCTGAAGATTCACAACCCTCTGAGTGAAAACATTTTTCATCATCTCAGTCCTAAATGGCCGACCCCTTATCTTGAGACTATGACCCCTAGTTCTAGACTCTCTAGTCAGGGGAAACAGCCTCTCAGCATCTACCCTGTCAAACCCTCTAAGAATTTCATATGTTTCAATGAGATGACCTCTCATTCTTCTGAACTCAAGAGAATATAGGCCCATTCTACTTAATCTCTCCTCATAGGACAACCCTCTCACCCCAGGAATCAATCTAGTAAACCATCGTTGCACCCCCTCTAAGGCAAGCATATACTTCCGTAGATTTGAATATTAAATGCTTTCTAAATATGTATTTATCAATATAAATGTTACACAATAAAAATATTTGCTGAACCTGTACATGGTGAATATTATTGGGTAAGATTTGAGTATGAAGCACTGAAAATTTTGCAATTTCATAGTGCAGTATTTGCTTTGCTGCCTCAGTTTCATAATACAAGCTGCCACAGGATTGAGTCATCTGCTGTCAGTGATCTGCACACAACATATGGAACAGAGATGACTCTTCCCATGGAAGTGAAAATAACCACAGCAAGAAGCTTTCATACCATTGCATTCTTCCAAGCCACCCCAGGAGACATCTCCACGTCAAGCAGTCTGCACTTCACGCCTGTATCAGAAAGTGACAATTTCCATGTTTGCAGTTGATAACAGCTTCATCACTTTTCCGACCACACCCTTCAACCAGACGAAATCAAAGTTCTCAGCTGAGGGCTCAATTTCTGCCCCACCACCAAAATGGACCCCATCGGTCTCGCGGCGGACACAGAGGAATTCATCAGGAGAATGAGACTCCGGGAATTCTTCCACAAATCCCAAGATTTCAGCAGCGAACCCGATGAGACAATCAACGATCCGGAACAGCAGACAGAGGGATCCGCGGTACAGCAACCGAAGAAGAAAGAGTCAAACTGGACTCCTCCGGAGGGTCGCTGCCCTAAGCTTGACATGTATGCTCAAGCTGTCAGGAGATGCGTCAATGCCAGATTCATCAGCCGCACTCACAAGACAGTCCAGAATGTCACCCGAGCACAACGCAACGCCATCAACGCTCTCAAGACCAACCGCAACATCGTCATCAAACCAGCGGACAAAGGAGGAGCCATTGTCATACAGAAGAGAACGGACTATTGCAAAGAAGCATACCGACAACTGGACAACCAGGAACACTACAGACAGTTACCCGCAGATCCGACCAAAGAACACACCCACCAGCTCAACAAACTGATCAAGACCTTCGATCCAGACCTTCAAAGCATCCTACTCGTTCTCATCCCACGTACTCCCCGCGTGGGAGACTTCTACTGCCTCCCAAAGATACACAAAGCCAACACACCCGGACGTCCTATCGTATCAGGCAACGGAACCCTGTGTGAGAACCTCTCTGGATACGTCGAGGGCATCCTGAAACCCATCGTACAGGGAACCCCCAGCTTCTGTCGCGACACTACAGACTTCCTACACAAACTCAGCACCCACGGACCAGTTGAACCAGGAACACTTCTCACCACGATGGACGTCTCGGCACTCTACACCAGTATACCCCACGATGACGGCATCGCTGCAACAGCCTCAGTACTCAACACCAACAACAGCCAATCTCCAGACGCCATCCTACAACTCATCCGCTTCATCCTGGATCACAATGTCTTCACCTTCGATAACCAGTTCTTTACCCAAACACAGCCATGGGGACCACATTCGCACCCCAATATGCCAACATTTTCATGCACAAGTTCGAGCACAACTTCTTCACTGCACAGGACCTCCAACCAGCGCTACACAGCAGATATATCGATGACATTTTCTTCCTATGGACCCACAGCGAAGAATCACTGAAGAGATTACACGATAACATCAACAAGTTCCATCCCACCATCAAACTCACCATGGACTACTCCTCAGAATCAGTTTCTTTCTTGGACACACAAATCTCCATCAAAGACGGGCACCTCAGCACCTCACTCTACCGCAAGCCCACGGACAACCTCACGATGCTCCACTTTTCCAGCTTCCACCCCAACCACGTCAAAGAGGCCATCCCCTATGGACAGGCCCTGCGAATACACAGGATCTGCTCAGACGAGGAGGAACACGATGGACACCTACAGACGCTGAAAGACGCCCTCGTAAGAACGGGATATGACGCTCGACTTGTCGATCGACAGTTCCGACGGGCCACAGCGAAGAATCGCATAGACCTCCTCAGAAGACAAATATGGGACGCAACCAACAGAATACCCTTCGTCGTCCAGTACTTCCCCGGAGCGGAGAAACTACGCCATGTTCCCCGCAGCCTTCAACATGTCATCGATGACGACGAACACCTCGCTAAGGCCATCCCCACGCCTCCACTACTCGCCTTCAAACAGCCACCCAACCTCAAACAGACCATCGTTCGCAGCAAATTACCCAGCTTTCAGGAGAACAGCGTCCACGACACCACACAACCCTGCCATGGCAACCTCTGCAAGACATGCCGGATCATCGACACGGATACCACCATCACACGAGAGGACACCACCCACCAGGTGCACGGTTCATACTCCTGTGACTCGGCCAACGTTGTCTACCTCATACGTTGCAGGAAAGGATGCCCCGGAGCATGGTACATTGGCGAGACCATGCAGACACTGCGACAACGGATGAACGGACACCGCGCAACAATCGCCAGACAGGAGGGTTCCCTCCCAGTCGGGAAACACTTTAGCAGTCAAGGACATTCAGCCACCGATCTTCGGGTAAGCGTTCTCCAAGGCGGCCTTCGAGACACACGACAACGCAAAATCGTTGAGCAGAAATTGATAGCCAAATTCCGCACCCATGAGGACGGCCTCAACCGGGATCTTGGGTTCATTTCACGGTACACGTAACCCCACCAGCAAGGGGAAAAAAAGTTATCTGTTTTTAATATTCTCTCTCTCTCTCTCTCTCTCTCACTGTGCCATTTGGGTCTCCTTCTCTCTGTCTGTGTAATTTGACACAATGTATATTCAGTGTACTGGGACGTACTGTTCTCCGTGGCTAATCTGTCTGAACACCAACGACACCTTTTGATTGGTGTGATGGTGTCCCAGCCTAATATAAGATATGCGATTTGAGAACCTTTCACTCATTCACCTGACGAAGGGGATAATCTCTGAAAGCTTGTGATTTTAAAATAAATTTGTTGGACTATAACCTGGTGTTGTAAGATTCCTTACATCAGTGGAAATGAGGCATTATCTGGACAGGACACATCACTTTCTCTGGACGGCAGGGTTCCCTTGAGTGGAAAAAGTTGTACACAGTACCCATGTCGGCATCAGGATTTTTCATATCAAGCCCATGGCCTTCTGAAAGAGAAAGAGCTTTCATTAAATTACTGTTCAGATCATATTTGACTATAGAAACATCATCATGCACCTTAATGGCCATTATCTGCAAAGCAATCATGATGCCTTCATTGTTCGCAGTCTACGGTATCTGCATTATTTGAATGAAAAGAAACATTGAATAGATTGCTCTTAGGAGATGTGGGTTATCAGCTGTTTCCAACTTCTTATGCTGTTTCTCTGAAGGTTCTATTGATTTCCCACCAAAATTATGGCAGAAGATTGGAAGAAACCCCTGTAGAATTTTAGGGCCAATGTCTATAAACTCAACATGGTAACATTTTTGAAACAAAAACAACCTTTATTAGAAGGCTGACAGGTTTATTGTAGCAACATTTCTAGGTAAAATTTGCTATTGAAATAAAATTACAAATTCATCTAAACTCCACTTTTAATGAATGTGCACCTCAGAGTTTTAGATACGGTTTTATGCCCATCACTTCCCACATAGCAAAGTTGATGCAAATGTAGATCATAATTTGTAAGTTCAGTGGCACAATATCTTTTATGTATTTGGTTGGTTGATCAAAAAGTGACACAGCAGATGCTCAGTGCTTCCTTTCAGTGTGTGAGGGAAAATCGAATAGTAGGTTATTTGTCTTTTACCTCCACCTCCCTCAGCAAGTTCCAAGAATACCATTTACAGAATGGTATTTAAAATTGGACAAATGAAATGCATTTCTTAGGCGTCAGTCTTGGCTCACTGGTAGCACTCTTGCCCCTCAGTCAGAAAGTCGTGAGACTTGAGCACATAATCTATGCTGACACTTCAATGCAGTACTGAGGGAGTGCTGCACTGCCAGAGCTGCCGCCTTTCTGATGAGACACTAAACCAAGGCCCTGCCTGCCCTCTCAGGTGCAAAAGATCACATGACACTATTTGAAGAGGAGCAGAGAAGTTCTCCCAGTGTCCTGGCCAACATTCATTCCACATCACAAAAACAGATTATAGTAATTTATTTCATTACTGTTTGTGGGACCTTGCTGTGCACAATTTGGCTGCCATGTGACTACACTGCCATGTATGTATTTTTTTAAAAGAAGGTTTCCTTGTGGGCCATAAGGAACAGGAGTGCTCCTCCAGGCCCCACAAGGAAACCTAAGGCTTACCTTCTCCAACCGCAATTGCCTGACGCTTGCGCCACCGGTCTCACACTCATCTCTCACCCTCAGTTAAAATTATATTTATATTGCATGTGTCTTACACATAAGGTTTAATACTAATTGATGCAAATGTAGATCATAATTTGTAAGTTCAGTGGCACAATATCTTTTATGCTTTCTGGTCTTATCAGGAACATTCAAGTGTACTGTATCAATGCAGTGTCAAATATATTTAATACCGATTTATTTTAAACTTAGTAAGATGGAGCAAAAACAGCAAAAGCCAGTTGGCTGAGAATTTAAAAACGAAATACTTAAAAAAAAAAATTCATTTGCAAGCATCCACGGATTTGTCTGTATGTTCCCCTTCTACTAATTAAACTTTGCTTAAAATATCATCAAAAATATTGTTACGGTTTCTCATTCATACTACCTGTAAATGGGACTGTCTGGGAGACCAATAGTCAGGTGACAACAATTTAATAATTAATACACAATGTACAATACAAAAATGAAGTCCAGATGATTTTGCTAGTCAATTTTCCTACATCAAAGGGCTGAAGATGAATTGGGGAGTCCTACTCGAGTTGTGTAATGTGCTACACGATGGAGCAATACATTGCTTTGATAAAATGTTTACAAATAAAAAAAAATGGACTGAATGCCATATTTTAAACTGTTTTAAAAATGTCATTAAAGGATTAAGCTAAATTCTTCAAGACACAGCATAAGTTTTTGAGGAAGAATGAAGTATTTTATTAAAGCCTATATTTTTTTATTTGTATTTCGATCACCTAAATTATACGGGGTTAAGGTTGTCTGAAATCAAACATCTCTGAAAGCTAAAATCAGTCACTGGATTCAGTTAACATTTGTGAATGACTTGGATGTTGCAGGTCAGCTGGATAAAGCTGCTGAGCATTATGAGGTATTCTATCAACTCACTGTGGGAAAGACGTGGCAGGATGAGAATAGCTGCAGTCACTTTGCACAGGCCTGTGCGAATCTCTGGAGGATTTACACATTACTAGCAGATGAAAAGCTTGGAAGTGAACAATACAAAGAGGCAATCAAAAGTCTCAGAAAAGCTTATGACATAGCTAAAGAAGGTGGGTGGAAAATTACATTCTCAGTTCCTGCGTTTTCTGTGGTAACCCTCTCTCTGGAGTAGACTGAAAATCATTGTGCACTTGACTGGGTGATTGTGTGAATTTTAAAGATAGATAGAAATAATGTTACACCTGCATATATAATCCCAGAAACTGAATCAGTTGAAGTGTTTTTAAAAGTGCTTATTTTGTTCTTATATGCTTGAGAGTAAATTTTGTCAAGATTAAAGTTTTGGAAATGAAAATTAAACTTTTTCTAAAACTGTAAAATTGAACTTATGGACATTTAAAAGTTAAAGACGCTGGGGATAAATTGGGCCACCTAGCCCCCCATTTTTCAGGCGCTGTGCGGCCTTCTAAGCTCCCAAAATGGTGGGCAGGAAGCGCACAAGCGCCAAATTGGGTAAGGACAAACAAGAGATATCCTTTGCCCATGCCTGAAGCTGGCGTTAAGCTGCACTCAGGAAAACTAACCCAAAAGATGGCCTGAAATAAAAAGATGTTACTTTCTACAATCACCATCCCGAACGCTGGCACTGTCGGACCCGAGATCCCTAACCTCCAACAATTGATCACGATCCCCCAACCCCTGATCTCCCGCCCCCCACCAGCCCCATCTTTCCCTCCCCAAGCCCAATTGCCCCAGCCCCACCTCTCTCTCCCCGAAGCCTGATCTCCCCCTCCCTGAGGCCCGATCTCTCCCTCCCCGAGGCCCAATAGCCCACCCCCCAGCCCAATCTCTCCCTCCCCGAGGCCCAATCTCTCCCTCCCCGAGGCCCAATAGCCCACCCCCCCAGCCCAATCTCTCCCTCCTCGAGGCCCGATCTCTCCCTCCCCGAAGCCCGATCTCTCCCTCCTGAGGCCCAATAGCCCCTTGGCCCGATCTCTCCCTGCTCGAGGCCTGATCTCTCCCCCACCGAAGCCCAATCGCCCCCCCCCGCCACCCCGCGAGGCCCAATCTCTCCCTCCTTGAGGCCCAATTTCTCCCTTCTCGAGGCCCGATCTCTCCCTCCCTGAAGCCCGATCGCCGCCCCCCCCCCCCCCACGAGGCCCAATCTCTCCCTCCTCGAGGCCCCATTTCTCCCTCCCTAAAGACCCAATCACTCTCCTTACTGAGGACTGATCACGAACCCCCCCCCCCCCCCGACCACCAATGACTTACCTACGTGGTCTCCTCCTGCAGCGCCGTCTTCAGCCTAATGAGGTCTGAGGCCCAATATCCATGGCTCCTCGAACCTCACCATTTGGGCGCAAGATAATTACCCTGTTACCCTGCGCAGTGGGAATGCCCAAAAATGGCACCACCGAATTTCTCCCCCATTATTTCTGCAATAATGTCATGAAGAATTAAACGTTGCTTATTTGTTCAATGTTTGCTGCTGCTGTTTCTTCAGCACTTTGTGAACACAATTAGTGTCTCTTTGAGTTAGAGTGGTGCTAAAGACAACGGGGAAAAAAATTGGATAGGGGCCCTTTTTGGGTGTAGGTAGTGCAATATGCTATTACCCCGTGTCCAGTGACCCCTGCACAGGCCCACCCGAGGATTCACCTGCAATCAGCGTTCCATTCCAGGCCTTGCACGTGGAATCAATGCAATTTGCACTTTCCATCACCGGGGGAGCTCAGTCTCTTAAAGGGAGAATGTTTCTTAGAAATCTCTTAAAGGTAGCTGGTACCTGTTATTTGCTGAAAATAACAGTCTACTGTCTGCACGGAGTCTGAATGGAGATCAGACATTGCACACATAATACATAGATGCAGGTCCCATCCCCATGTTTACACACTGATGAGTTATGTTAAAACATTGAATAAAGGTTGCACACTACTAAATCCCACATCCTCCAATCTGCACGCCAGACCTCACCAATCTGCCGCTCTGGGTTGGTACCAAGCCTGTGAGAGTGCATGCACCAAGGTTCTCTGCTGATGCACTAGAGACCTTGGTGCAAGAGGTGGACAGAAGGATGGATATCCTATATCCGCAGGGGGGTTGGGGGGCAACAGGCCCTCCAGACATATATCCAAAAGGCAGCGGGGACTAAATCAATGCCAGGCGCATAGCATCATGAACATGGATGCAGTGCAGGAAGAAGTTCAATGCTTTGACATGAATGGTCAAGGTGAGTGAGGTCAACTGTTAAGTGGCGTCTCTACCAACTGCACCACGCACTACACCCCCCATCATCCACATACCAACAAACTCTTTCCATCAAGTACTCAACTCTTCCAACCAGATACTTCCTCTTACCCTTACACAATACCACTGTTGCAAGCCGCCCACCGACAACTCACAGGCCACACACACTGGCAGTTATTCAACCATGACAGGCACACCACGCAGACACACGTCCCGCTTTCCTGCAGGAGAAGGTGGCGCATATCAGTAGGCAGCAAGTGGCAGTGGCATTTAGCCCCTCGATTCAATGAGATCATGGTGGACCTGTGACCTAACTCCATACACCCGCCTTAGCCCCATATCCCTTAATACCCTTGGCTCACAGAAGTCTATCAATCTCAGATTTAACATTCACAAGTGAGCTAGCATCAACTGTTGTCTGCAGAAGAGCATTCCAAACGTCTCCCACCCTTTGTGTGTAGAAGCATTTCCTAACTTCACTCCTGCACGCCCTGACTCTAAATGTTAGGCTATGTTCCCACGTCCTAGTATTCAAGACTAGGAGACCTCCAAAAATAGTTACAAATGTCTCGACAGCCAGAAGCAATAATCCAGCCACTAACCTGTAAATCCTGCATGGTGCCTTTAAATAGTGGTCGTGGAGGGTCCTCCAGGCACTCTAAGACACGCTCAGATGGTCGGGGTTAAGACTGTGCGTTGAGTTGAGCGTTAAGTCCTAAAATGGTGTCTATCACTTTTAATCAGCGTTGCACACTGATTGAAGCCATTTTCTCCCTACTTTACATGATTCCAGCGTTCGTTATCTGCGCCTGCGCTAACTCTTATACCAAGATGGCGTCCGGCGCACGTCACGCTGGAAACGTGCATGCACATCCAAGACGCCATCTTGGATGTCGGAGAGATCGTGCAGCGCCGAAATAACGGGCGCTGCACAGCCCAATTTACGCTTATTGTAGAAGTAAATGTTTTTGAATTAATTGGTGATATGCTGACAGATAAAATTGTATCTGCATTCAGTGTGCTTGACAGCCCATATCTTTGAATTCAGATTTAGTTCTTTCAGCAATAAAAATTAAAAAAATAAACATTTGTTTTGTAGCAAAAAATATCTATTAAGTTTGTACTAGATTATCTTTTGCCCTTTATGGTAGTAGGTGGCACAATGGGTAGACACTAGTTTTTCAACTCGGGTGCCAGGGTTCAAATCCAGCCCTGCTAGATAGGGTGAGAGTCTCCTTTACTTGCTGACTCTGCTGTTCTGATTTTGAGGCTGGTACAGCTTTACTGTGCATCTCATCATGTTATGCCTGGTGTGGCAGTGTTTTATGCTGACACTGAGCATTTTTAAATGGAAAGTGTTTCACTCTCCAGCATTAGCGTCTCTCACCTTGAGCTCAAAAATTCACACATCGAAAAAGTTAGTTAAAATGCATAAATAAATTAGGGTTACAATCAAAGTTTCTTCTGATTATCTCACATTAGTCAAACATAAAACAGGAAACCAAATTTTAAGCTCTTTAATACAGTCAATAAGCCCATTATTAAACACTGACCGTAAATTGCTGCTTAGCAAACAAGATATCAATATAAAAACTGAGAGGGCTATCTCTGTGCGTATGTATTTTAAAATTAATTATTTAATTGGAACCAGCTAGATTGATCAAATATATCAGATATATTTTATGGAGATATACCACTAGCACAGTATAAAGTAATACTTGGATTTTCAAATGCTATTTAAATCCAATATTTCTGCCAATTGAACTAGGTCAAACCTTTTCATTTAATGCAAAAATACTGACTAATAAAACACTCATGATGCTATCAAAATAACATACTCTGCACATGTAGAATGCGTGCACACTCAGGACCTGTGTAACCTAGAACTGTTCTTTTGAATTCATTCTAATAATGACTTCATACTAAGATGTTTAAATGGTCTTCAAGAGTCAACGGTAAAGGAATATTAGGAAGACCATGAAAATAGTAGAAAATGCTGACTTTTTCATGACATTCTGTGAAATCTTTTACCATTGACTCTCAGCAACCCTTTTCTTGTTATATGACTGTAGTGATGCCTACTAGGTCTCAAGGATCTCCAAGAAATCTTATGAGTTTCAGTCATTAGAATATTGAATCCTGTTATATGAAGTGTGCTTCCCATGACATTTTAAATGAACAACAAACATAATTTTTCCTTATGACTTTCTATATGATACTAAATAAGTCTTATACTTCTAATATAGTAACATTTCATGAAGAACTACAGAAATGGATGGGAGCTAATAATTTCTTGTCACTATGTGTTTTAGAGAAAATTGAACTTCAAATTCAACAAAACTAAGAACATAATCAGTTCTGACATTCTCAACAGTTAATTATTGTTTGTAACCCAGACTTATGGTGGTCTTTCAGATTTACAACAATGACAACTTGCATTTATTTGGCATCTTTAACATGGTAAAACATCCCAAGGCACCTCGCAAGAGCGTTATCAAACAGAATTTGACACCAAGCCACATAAGGAGATATTAGGACAGGTGACCAAAAGCTTGGCCAAAGAGGTGGGTTTTATGGAGCCTGTTAAAGGAGGAGAGAGAGGTAGAGAAGTGGAGAGGTTTAGGGAGGGAATTCCAGAGCTTAGGGCCTAGGCAGCTGAAGGCACGGCCGCCAATGGTGGAGTGATTAAAATCGGGGATGCACAGGAGGGCAGAATTGGAGGAATGCAGAGGTGTTGGAGTTGGCTGTTTCAAAATTACATGGGGTTTTGATAGATTAGATAAGGAGAAACTGTTTCCACTGGCAGGAGGGTTAGATTGAAGATAATTGGCAAAAGAACCAGGGGCAAGATGAGGAGAAATTTTTTTACACAGTGAGTTTTTATGATCTGGAATGCACTCCCTGAAAGGGTGGTGGAAGCAGATTCAATAGTAACTTTCAAAAAGGAATTGGATATATACTTGAAATTGTATATATATTCTTTTTCATACTCGTTAGGATAATCCAGAAGTTAACCAAGGCTTTAAACTTTTCTAACATTTGATTTCATTAACTGTAAAGCTCTTACAGATAGAAATCCTTACAGCCTTAGTCAGAAGTACAAGTTGAAGCTCAGAATGGTTGAAGTCTTCTGCTTCGGGAGACTGATGGGTTAAATCTCTGTGAACATCCTTCTTGGTTTTCTTCTGGTCTGTCTCCTGGAATGTGTCTCCTCCTTTCACTTTAAAATGGCTGTTCTTATATCACCCGTTGCTGTTAGCAAAAACGGCTGCTGGTGTGTTGTTTTCCCTCTCTCCCTTTCTCATGGTACATAACAAAACAGCTGTCTTGTTATGTTTCCTTATATCTCCTTGTCTTTCTAAAGTACGGAATATCTTGAACTAAGGCCACAGACACATACTTTTAACCAAACAGTAGACGGTAAGCAAAAATCATCATGCACTCTTGAACAGTCAAGTTTAACAGTTCTGTGTTCTATCCTTTGTTGTTAATACTTTAATCAAACTCTGCTCCAAGGTAATCCAGGGTTTCTAGCGCATCCATTTAGTTTTCTTTAAAACTAGTATTAAAAGTCCATGGGCTACAAATTGGGCCGCGTAGCACCTGTTATGTAGGCACTATGCAGACTCCTAAGGACCCAAAATGGTGGCCGGAGTGCACATGCACATTTCTAGCGTGACGTGCGCCAGACGCCATATTGGTAAAGGCATTTGTGCACGTGCAGATAACAAACACCGGCAGCATGTAAAGTGGGGAGAATATGTGGTAGATCAGTGTGCAACTCTGATTTAAAGGGAGAGATGCGATTTTGGAACTCAACGCTCCAGCCAACACACTGTCTTAACCTCGCACTGCTGAACAGGTCTTCGATGGCCTGGAGGATCCCCCACCAGTGCTATTTAAAGGGAGCATGCAGATGTTGTAGGTTAGTTGCTGGATTACTGCTTCTGGTTGCTGATGCATTTGTACCTGTTTTTGGAGGTCTCCTATACTTGGAGAAAGTTGCAATATTATATAGAGAGTGGTCTGGCTGGTCCTGCATTACTGTTGGTGGCATTTAAAACATTGTACTGAACAGGGTTGTTGTCAACCATGGGTGGCCTGCTAGGGCGCCCGCTAGGCTTTGAACACGACTGGGAGCAAGCAGAGAGGCCATGCAGAGCAGATCAAATTGCGAGAAGAGGGGGGAGGAGGCGAAGGGCACTGAGCAAGAGAACATATCTAATGAGGGCCTTCAGGGACCAATTCTCTTACCTGAACCTGAGCGAAGATCAGTGCATTCAACGGCTGTGGTTCACGAAAGAGGTCGTGACGGAGATATGTCAACTGCTGCAGCCACAACTGCAGCCTCAGAGCAGGGCAAGAACAGCACTGCCTGTGGCTGTGAAGGAACTGTGGCGCTGAACTTTTAAGGCTCTGGATCATTTCAGGCCTCTGCTGGCGATATATGTAACATCTCGCAGTTTTCAGAGCATTGCTGAATAAGGGAAGTCACTGAGACTCTGTACGAGCAGCGCCACAGATTCATCACGTTCTCTCTTTTTCAGAGAGAAGCAGAATGAGCGAGCACAAGGGTTTGCTCACATTGCAGGCTTCCCATGGTGCAGGGTGCCATTGACTGCACTCATATTGCCATGCGTGCTCCACATCTCAATTCAGCCATCTTCATGAACAGAAAGGGGTTCCACTCCCTCAATGTGCAGCTGGTGTGCGACCACACGCAGCGCATCATGCAGGTCAGTGCCTGCTACCCTGGCAGCAGTCATGATGCCTTCATTATGCGGCAATCCAATGTCTTTCAACCAGCACGGCAAGTCACTGGGCGACAAGGACTATCCCCTCATGAAGTGGCTCATGACTCCGGTCAGGAACACATGCACACATGCAGAGCAGGCCTACAATGAGAGCCATGCGGCTACACGAAGCATCATCAAGTACTCCATAGGCGTCCTAAAGCAACGCTTCCACTGCTTGGACTGTTCTGGAGGAGCCCTGCAGTACTCAGCTGAACGAGTGTCAAGATTTGTCGTTGTATGCTGTATGCTGCACAACCTCGACCTTATGAGAGGACAGCCCCTGCCACCGCCTTTCCAGCAAAATTAATATATGAAATCAAGTATACAACATTATACTATTCACCCTTGTGCATTCCCTTAGTGCCTATCGTTCGTGTGCTTTTTCCTTTCCTAGTGCTTCTAGGGGGCGTATCCCCAGTGGCTGGAGCATGGATGGTAGAAGGCTGCTGACCTACAATCGAGGAGCGTGCAGATGGCCGTGGAGGATGACCTCGAGCAGTTCTGGGCCGGGAGGTCCCAGCTTCAGACTGCACCATCTCAGCCTGGGCTGCAGCAGTCTGGCCTGGTTGGCTGACAGACAACAGCAAGGGCACTGGCAGAGAGGCAGGGGTGGGAGCAGGAATGCTGTCATCCTGAAATTACCCAGCTTTCAGGAGAACAGCGTCCACGACACCACACAACCCTGCCACGGTAACCTCTGCAAGACATGCCAGATCATCGACACAGATACCACCATCACACGAGAGGACACTACCCACCAGGTGCACGGTTCATACTCCTGTGACTCGGCCAACGTTGTCTACCTCATACGTTGCAGGAAAGGATGCCCCAGAGCATGGTACATTGGCGAGACCATGCAGACGCTGCGACAACGGATGAACGGACACCGCGCAACAATCGCCAAACAGGAGGGTTCTCTCCCTGTCGGGAAACACTTCAGCAGTCATGGACATTCAGCCACCGACCTTCGGGTAAGCATACTCCAAGGCGGCCTTCGAGACACACGACAACGCAAAATCGTCGAGCAGAAATTGATAGCCAAGTTCCGCACCCATGAGGACGGCCTCAACCGGGATCTTGGGTTCATGTCACACTACACGTAACCCCACCAGCGAACAAATGTTATCTGTTTTTAATATAACGGGTCATTGACTGTCTTCCTTCTCTCTCTCTCTCTTTTTTTTGGGGGGTTTGTATATTCGGTGGCCTTTTAGGTGACACTTTTCTGTCTGCTCACTGTGATTGCCTTGGCAACGGGCAGTAATCACCAGGCATTGTTCTGTGATTTTCAAATGCGAAGGATTCGAAAATTTCATTTCCACACCGTTCACCTGACGAAGGAGGAAGCCTCCGAAAGCTTGTGGAATTTAAAATAAATTTGTTGGACTATAACTTGGTGTTGTAAAATTGTTTACAATTGTCAACCCCAGTCCATCACCGGCATCTCCACATCCTGAGAGAGGACAGCAGGTTCGTCTTCCATTGCGCCACTTCCACTTTCCCGGGGTGGCGCCTCAGCAATCCTGGTGATCTGCTGAACAACAGCTCTCTGGAGTACTGTGATGCCCTGGAAGCCTCGTTCCACAGTGGAACCCAGAGCCACGATAGCAGCAGTCTGAGCCTGTAATGCAGCAGTCTGAGTTCCAAATGCACCATTCAGACCTTGGATGGCAGATGTCTGTGCTGCAATGGAAGCTGTGACATTGGCCATCTGATGCTGCATCATGGTGGGTTCCTCAGGTGTGCTGATGAAGGTGACCACCCGTTCCATGGGGATAAGGATGGGCTCCAAGCTCTGCGCAAAGCCCTGTGCCAAATTCGAGGTGGACTCCTCCATGCCCCTTGACATTGCGTGCAGGCTTTCCAGTGCATCAAGCATTTGGTGGTGTACACCTATCAGCCTTCTTCTGAAGCCTTGCCCATCGAAGTCATCATCTGACTCCTCTGCAGCAGAACTAGTGTGGGACCTCACCATCCGGCGAGCTGGCACCTGTGATATCCATTCCCCCCGCCCCAGCTCCTGCGCACTTATGCCCGATGTCTCACCAAGTGCAGATCCCTCCTCTATCCTAGTCTCTACACTACATGTGGCGTCGGTATCTGAGCTGGAGGCTGCGAGTGTCAGACGGTGTGGCTTCATTATCACTGTCTTCCTCCTTCTCCACCTTGGATGGTGTTGGCTTCAGTTCTTGGGTATCTGCAATGACAAAGGGAGACGGGTTGAGTTGCGGAGCGGGAAGAGGAGTAAGTAAGACATGCATGCTGACAACATCTGCAGCACGTGAGTCAGAAAAGATTGTGGGATGAGGGAGATGTGGGAAAGGAGAAGGAGAATTAGGTATGCAGAGACCCTCATCGTCAATACCTCCAGCACCGGCAGTTGCCATGGCCGCAGTGGCGGCCCGCCCAATGATCGCCAGCACTGTCTCCTCCATGGGGTGAAGGCGTGTAGGCGTGCCTGTCCTCCCTCAGGTCTTTCCTGCTGCTGGCTATTATACGCCACCTTCTCCTGCAAGACAGAGGGAAGGTGTTTGGGTGATGCGGCTGTCATAGTTGAATAGCTGCCAGTGTGAGTGACTTGTGAGTTGCAGGTATGTGACTTGCAAGAGTGGTACTATGTGAGGGTGAGATGCAGCATCCGAAGTGCAGCGTTGCATATGGATGGAAAGCGTTTTTTGGTGAGTGGGTGGGGGGGGGGGGGGTGTCGTGCGTGGAGCAGTGGTGTAGTTGGTAGGATGTGGCACTTGACAGTTGGATTTACTCACCTTGACCACTCATGTCAAATCATTGAACTTTTTCTTGCACTGCATGGTGCAATGCTCCTGGCATTCACTTCCAGCGCCACTTCTTCCCACTGCCTCCACAGCATGTGTCTGGAGGGCCTCCTGCCACCCTCTGTGCGTCCACCTCGTGCACCAAGGCCTCTAGTGCGTCATCTGAGAACCTTGGTCCACACTCTCTCGCCATTACTACTTCTCTTCCACCTCCTACAGCCACACGATGGGCGAATGGCCTCGTACTGTGCTGTATGATTCTTTGTTTCAAAGAATGGGGGAGGGACGATATAATTCATTTGTTCAACCTTAACACACAATTAGGATATTACTGTCAACCTAAGGGGAAAATAATTTGAGACACTGCTCTTTAAGCAATTCATGCCTTAAGTGGTCACATGATCTTACCCCACTCTGCTGAATATAGGGCCCCTTCTGGGTGCACACATGATTCATTTTCTTCTACTGTGAATAGTAGATCTCTCTATTTCCCATACTAAGGGCTGAATTTTCAGAGCTCCCACCTGGCAGAAACGGGATAGTAGAGACTTGAAAATAGACTGTATACACTTACTGTCCCATTGCCACCATTGGGGTTGCTGTCACCTTTTGCTGGAATGTCCCGAGTAGGTGGCCCAAGCGTCAACTTGAGGAGGCCGCCCAGCTGATTGAAATATTTAAATCGGAGTCCTATGATGCTAATGGGTCCTCAATGCCATTTTTTGGCTGAATTGGGCAGACCGTGCACTGTGCTTACACCGGCCAGTATCAGCTGGCGACTGGGCTCCAGAAGATCCAAAAAGTGAGTTCCGAATAATTTTTGTGGTACTGGGAGGAGCAGGATTGCTCTTCTAGGCTCCACCAACCCATCCCGAGCTGCTGCCACCCCAACTTCTCCCCTCCGCAGATCGGGGTTACCTGCCCTACCCCCCCCCCCCCCCGGAACCTACTTTCCTCCTGCCGGGAGACTGGTTTGGTGCCCTGATATTGCAATGGCCTGGGGCATTCAATTTCCGATCACAGCCTGCCTGCTTATTACAAATGAATCTTAGTCCTCAAGTTGGACTGAGCCTCCCGGCCGGACTGCCGAACACCCAGCCAGCGCATCCCAGCTGTCCGGATTCCACACTGCAGGAAAATCCAACCCTAAGAAAAGATAAAATTATGCTTTCTTGTTTTTTCTATGTGTTTGTAGAAAGGAACTTTCTTTGAAGTATGAGTAGTTCTACTCTGCAAAGTTCTCAAGTCATTTTTGTAAAGTGCCATTTTGAATTGTGCCCTGCTGTGTCCTGTTTCAATAAGATTAAATGCTTTCAATTCCCACTGCAACCGCCACAGATATCTAGATCTTTAAAATTTACATTAAATATCACAGATCTTTCCCAGTGACCAGCTCTGACAATGTGACAATGGCTTAAAGATTGGTGTGGGAGAAATTGGTTTTGATTCATGGGGCACTGGTACCAGTACTGGGGAAAGTGGGAGCTGTACCGTTGGGACGAGCTTCATCTGAACCGTGCTGGGGCCAGTGTTCTGGCGAATTGTGTAACTAGGGCGGTAGAGAGAGCTTTAAACTAAATAGTGGGGGCGAGGGATCGAGTATGGGAAGATGTGATAAATTAAAGAAAGAAGACAAGGCAAGAGAGCAAGGTAGCAATAAGGGAAATAATAATCAGAGAGTGGCAGGAAGGGACAAAGCATGCAAACTTAAGAGTGTGCCAGCAGATAAGGCGAAAGGTTGCAAAAATAGTAAAAAGACAGCACTAAAGGCTTTGTATCTGAATGCATGTAGCATTCGTAACAAAATTGATGAATCGATAGCTCAAATAGAAACAAATATTACGATCTGATAGCCATTACAGAGACATGGCTGCAAGATGACAAAGGCTGGAACCTGAATATTCAAGGGTACTTGACATTTCGGAAGGACAGGAAGCTAGGAAAAGGTGGAGGGGTAGCTCTGTTAATTAAGGATGACATGAGTATAATAGAGAGAAATGACCTTAGTTCTAAAGACCAAGATGTAGAATCAGTTTGGGTAAAGATAAGAAATAGTAAAGGCAAGAAATCACTTGTGGGAGTAGTTTATAGGCCCCCTAACAGTAACCACACTCTAGGACAGGGTATACAGGAAGAAATAATGGGGCCTTGTGAGAAAAGAACAGCGATAATCATGGGTGATTTTAATCTACATATAGATTGGAAGAATCTGATTGGCAAAGGTAGCCTGGAAGATGAGTTCATAGAATGCTTTCGGGACAGTTTCTTAGAGCAGCATGTTCTAGAGCCAACCAGAGAGCAGGCTATTCTAGATCTGATAATGTGTTATGAGACAGGATTAATTAATGACCTCATTGTAAAGGAGTCTCTAGGTAGCAGTGATCACAATATGATTGAATTTCGCATTCAGTTTGAGGGAGAGAAGAGTAAGTCTAAGACTTAGGGTGCCTTGGCACTTTGGATACAAAACTGGCTTAGTGGCAGAAGGCAGAGGGTGATGGTCGAAGGTTGTTTTTGTGACTGGAAGCCTGTGGCCAGTGGGGTACCACAGGGATCTGTGCTGGGGCCCTTGCTGTTTGTGGTCTACATTAACATAAGAACATAAGAACATAAGAAATTGGAGCAGGAGTAGGCCAATCGGCCCCTCGAGCCTGCTCCGCCATTCAATAAGATCATGGCTGATCTGATCCCAACCACAAATCTAAAGAACACAAGAAGTCGGAGCAGGACCCGGCCACATAGCCCCTGGGCCCTCTCCGCCACCCACAGGGCATTGACCGATCCGAACTCAGCTTCATGTCCAATTTCCTGCCCGCTCCCCATAACCCCTAATTCCCTTTACTTCTAGGAAACTGTCTATTTCTGTTTTAAATTTATCTAATGATGTAGCTTCCACAGCTTCCTGGGGCAGCAAATTCCACAGACCTACCACCCTCTGAGTGAAGAAGTTTCTCCTCATCTCAGTTTTGAAAGAGCAGCCCCTTATTCTAAGATTATGCCCCCTAAGAGGTTTAGAGGGGATTTGAGAAAGAACTTTTTCACCCAGAGGGTGGTTGGAGTCTGGAACTCACTGCCTGAGAGGGTTGTGGAGGCAGGAACCCTCACAACATTCAAGAAGCATTTTTTTTTTTTTTGTTATTCGTTCACGGGATGTGGGCGTCGCTGGCAAGGCTGGCATTTATTGCCCATCCCTAATTGCCCTCGAGAAGGTGGTGGTGTGGTTTGCTCGGCCATTTCAGAGGGCAATTAAGAATCAACCACATTGCTGTGGGTCTGGAGTCACATATAGGCCAGACCAGGTAAGGGCAGCAGGCTTCCTTCCCTAAAGGACATTAGTGAACCAGATGGGTTTTTACGACAATCCGGTCATTTCATGGCCATCATTACTGATACCAGTATTTTAATTCCAGATTTTTATTTAATTAATTGAATTTAAATTCGCCAGCTGCCGTGGCGGGATTTGAACTCATGACTCTGGATTTTAGTCTAGGCCTCTGGATTACTAGCCCAGTAACATAACCACTATGCTACCGTAACGACTTGGATATGAATGTAAAAGGTATGATCAGTAAGTTCGCTGATGATACAAAAATTGGTAGGGTGGTAAATAGCGAGGAGGATAGCCTCAGTCTGCAGGACGATATAGATGGGTTGGTCAGATGGGCGGAACAGTGGCAAATGGAATTTAACCCGGAAAAGTGCGAGGTGATGCACTTTGGAGGGACTAACAAGGCAAGGGAATACACAATGAATGGGAAGACCCTAGGCAAGACAGAGGGTCAGAGGGATCTTGGTGTACAAGTTCACAGATCCCTGAAGGCGGCGGAACAGGTAGATAAGGTGGTAAAGAAGGCATATGGGATACTTGCCTTTATTAGCCGAGGCATAGAATATAAGAGCAAGGAGGTTATGATGGAGCTGTATAAAACACTGGTCAGGCCACAGCTGGAGTACTGTGTGCAGTTCTGGTCGCCACACTACAGGAAGGATGTGATCGCTTTGGAGAGGGTGCAGAGGAGATTCACCAGGATGTTACCAGGGCTGGAGCGCTTCAGCTATGAAGAGAGACTGGGAAGATTGGGTTTGTTTTCCTTGGAGCAGAGGAGGCTGAGGGGGGACATGATTGAGGTGTACAAAATTATGAGGGGCATAGATAGGATGGATACTAAGGAGCTTTTTCCCTTCGTTGAGGGTTCTATAACAAGGGGGCATAGATTCAAGGTAAAAGGCGGGAGGTTTAGAGGGGATTTGAGAAAGAACTTTTTCACCCAGAGGGTGGTTGGAGTCTGGAACTCACTGCCTGAGAGGGTTGTGGAGGCAGGAACCCTCACAACATTCAAGAAGCATTTGGATGAGCACTTGAAATGCCATAGCATACAAGGCTACGGACCAAATGCTGGAATATGGGATTAGATTAGACTGGGCTTGATGGCCGGCGCGGACACGATGGGCCGAAGGGCCTCTATCCGTGCTGTATAACTCTATGACTCTATGACTAGTGTTTTAAACTTAAATAAGGGTAATTACGAGGGCATGAAGACAGAGCTGGCTAAAGTGAACTGGGAAATTAGGTTAAGGGATAGGTCAGTAGAGATGCAGTGGCAGACATTTAATGAGATATTTCATAACACTCAGCAAAAATACATTTCAGTGAGAAAGAAAGACTCTAGTGGAAGGATGTACCGTCTGTGGCTAACTAAGGAAGTTAAAGATAGAATCAAATTGAAAGAAAAAGCATACAATTCCACGAAGATTAGTGGCAGGTCAGAAGTTTGGGCAGAATATAAAAAACAGCAAAGAATGACTAAAAGAATAATAAGGAGGGAGAAATTAGAGTATGAGAGAAAGCTAGCTAGAAATATAAAAACAAATAGTAAGAGTTTCTACAGGTATTTAAAAAGGAAAAGAGTAAGTAAAGTGAGCGTTGGTCCTCTATAGAGTGAGTCTGGGGAATTAATAATGGAGAATGAAGAAATGGCGGATGAATTGAACAGATATTTTGTGTTCGTCTTCACTGTAGAGGATACAAATAACATGCCAGAAATAATTGTGAATCAAGAGGTGAAAGGGAGGGAGGAACTTAAAACACTTACAATCACCAGGGAAAGGGTTTTGAAAAAAATATTAGAACAAAAGCTGACAAGTCCCCAGGTCCTGACGGACTTCATCCTAGGGTCTTAAAAGAAGCAGCAGCAGAGATACTAGATGCATTGGTATTAATTTTCCAAAATTCCCTAGATTCTGGAAGGGTCCCATCAGATTGGAAAATAGTGAATGTAACTCCTTTATTCAAGAAAGAAAGGAGACAGAAAGCGGAAACTACAGGCCAGTTAGCTTAACTTCTGTCATAGGGAAAATGCTAGAATCTATTATTAAGGAGATTATAGCAGGACGCTTAGAAAATCTGAATGCAATCAGGCAGAGTCAACACGGCTTTGTGAAAGGGAAATTGTGTTTGACTAATTTATTAGGGTTCTTTGAGGAAGTAACAAGCAATGTGGATAAAGGTGATCCTGTGGATGTGGTGTACTTGGATTTCCAGAAGGCTCTTGACAAGGTGCCATATCAAAGGCTACTACACAAAATAAGAGCTCATGGTGTAGGGGGTAACATTAGCATGGTTAAAGGATTGGTTAGCTAACAGGAAACAGAGAGTAGGCATAAATGGGTAATTTTCAGGTTGGCAGGATGTAATGAGTGGAGTGCCACAGGGATCAGTGCTTGGGCCTCAACTATTTACAATCTATATCAATGACTTGGATGAAGGGACCGAATGTATGGTTACTAAATTTGCTGATGACACAAAGGTAGGTAGGAAAGTAAGTTGTGAAGAGGACATAAGGAGTCTGCAAAGGGATATAGATAGGTTAAGTGAGTGGGCAAAAATTCGGCAGATGGAATATAATGTGGGGAAATGTGAACTTGTCCACTTTGGCAGGAGGAATAGAAAAGCAGAATATTATTTAAATGGAGAGAGATTGCAGAACTCTGAGGTACAGAGGGATCTGGGTGTCCTAGTACATGAATCACAAAAAGTTGGTATGTAGGTACAGCAAGTGATTAGGAAGGCAAATGGAATGTTGTCATTTATTGCAAGGGGAATGGAATATAAAAGTAGAGATGGTTTACTACAGTTGTACAGGGCATTGGTGAGACCACATCTGTGTCCAGTTTTGGTCTCCTTATTTAAGAAAGGACATAATTGCTTTAGAGGCAGTTCAGAGAAGGTTCACTTGACTGATTCCTGGGATGAGAGGGTTATCTTACAAGGAAAGATTGGACAGATTAGGCCTGTATACACTGGAGTTTAGAAGAATGATCTTATTGAAACATATAAGATCCTGAGGGGACTAGAAGGGGTAGATGCTGAGAGGATGTGGGAGAGACTAGAATTAGGGGCCACAGTTTAAAAATAAGGGGTCTCCCATTTAAGACTGAGATGAGGAGAATTTTTTTCTCTCAGAGGGTCGTGAGTCTGTGGAACTCCCTTCCCCAGAGAGTAGTGGAGGCAGGGTCATTGTTTGACAGATGGGGATAAATGGTAAGTTATTGCAGCAGGGCATTCAGGTGTCTCAGACAAACTTTTGGCTGGGAGACCTTTGTGTTTAGACTGAAAGTTCTTGGTTTAAAGACAGAATTGTTCTGTTTACACACATTTACCAACTTTTTGGACCCCCTTAAACTGACACCATCAGGATTGGGGGCGCCATGGCTGCATTCAGCAGTACATCAGAGGACGAGCAACATCACCATCCTCGCCATGCACAGTGTCCACCTCAGCCATTTGCAGCTCCACAACACAGTGCTGCGCCACAGGGACCTGCACAAGAGCACAGAGGGCAACAACAGAGAGAGCGACATCGCAGGCGACACTACCCTCGCAATAGGGTCTACAGACCGAGGCTCAACTTCCTGGACCTCTCTGAGGAGCAGTGCATACGCAGGCTCAGAGTGAGTCGCCAGGTGGTCGAAGACATCTGCAGCCTCCTTCATGCCGAGCTGCTCACGGCTGGGCCTGGCGGCATGTCATTACCCGTCGCTGTTAAAGTGGCCACTGCCCTCAACTTCCTCACATCCGGATCATTCCAGGGTGCTACCCGGTGACATCGCCGGGGTCTCTTAGTCATCTGCACACAAGTGCATAAGGCAGGTCACCGATGGCTTGTTTTTCAGGGCCTCGCAATACTTCAACTTCCCCCTAGATGACCTCAGCCAGATATAGTATAGAGGGCAGTGGAATTCCACGCTGTGGCTGGCTTCCCACGGGTGCAGGGTGCAATTGATTGCACACATATAGCAATCTGAGCTCCTCCACACGAGCCAGGACTGTTCATCAACAGAAAGGGCTATCACTTCATCAACACTCAGCTCATTTGTGACCACCGCAAAAAGATTCCTTCACTTGTGCACCAGATTCCCTGGCAGCCGCCACGATTCCTTCATTCTAAGGGGAATCCAACATCCCAGGGCTTTTCCACGCACCGAGAACCCTTAAGGGATGGCTAATCGGGGACAAAGGATACCCCCTGCACACGTGGCTCATGACACCTCTGAAGAACCCCATCACCAAGCAACAGCGTCGATACAACGTTAGCCACATCGCCGCCAGGTCTACAATTGAGCATGGAATAGGGCTGCTCAAGATGCAATTTAGGTGCCTTGATCGTTCTGGGGGAGCACTTCAATGTGCACCAGACAGTATGGGACGCATTATAGTAGTGTGTTGCATCCTGCACAACATGTCACAACAGAGAGGGGTGCCGCTTGAGGAGGCCCCATCCATATCTGCCATCCACGTTGAGGAGGAGGAGTCGGAGGAGGAGGAGGACGAACCCATGGCCAGAGCAGCAGCTCACCTGGCTGTTCGTGAGGCCAGGGAGTCACTGATATGTGAACAGTTCTCCTAACATCAGAAAATTTGAAGAGTCCAGTCCTCAGACCATCTGGAAAGAGCAGCCTCCCCCCTGCACAAAACAGTCCTGTAAGTACAGATACACCCACTATAAAGTGACCCACTGGTTGGCATCAAGTGTTGCCGTTAATGGTGAAACTCATAAAAGCCAGCCAAGAATGGGCAAGACGTGGCAGTAGTAGTGAGAATGATAACATTTAATGTGAATATAACAAAAAACAAATATAAATGAAAAACATGACAGTCTGTCTGGCACCCTTGTGCATACCCTTCATGATCACAAAACATTAACCTTATTTCTTCCTACTACTTCTACGTGGTGCTTCCCCTGTGGCTGCAGCAGAGGTAGTGGCAGGTTGGAACCACACACCCCACATGAGTGAGTGATGGTGAAGTGGCCAACCGATGAATGCATTGGTTTGGGTGAGGCTGACCGTGAAAGAGGTGCATCAGAGGGTGAGTATGAGACAGAGCCGTCACATTGGATGAGGATTGGGGTGAGTGGTAATGGTGGGGTGACTAATGGGGAGGTGAGGAAGTGCAGGTAAGTTGAGAATGAGCGTTAAGTGGGTGTGAGGAGTGATGTGATGGAGTAGTCTTGGCAGTGCAGAATGAGTTGGGGGGGGGTGCGGTGTTGTGGAACACGGAATGCAGCAGAATCAGTAAGTATCCTCACTTTGGCTAACCTCTAGGTCATTGAAGCGTTTCCTGCACTGGACCCAGGTGCGGGATATGTTGCTGCTGCTGGTGAGCTTCTCTGCCACCTCGAGCCAGGCCTTCTTGGTGGTAGAGGCAGAGCACTTCCTTCCGTCCGCAGGGTAAAAAGCTTCCTTCCTCCTCCTTTTCCCAGCCAGTAGCTGCTGCAGTGAGACAGCATTGACCTTGGAGCAGCCTTGTCCCTATGCTGCTCCATATTGTGTGTTTTTGGTGTTTGCTGCAGCAAAAGCCTTTGGATCAATGGCCCTTTAAATAGAGCCGCTCCAGCTGACAGCCTGTCATGCGGGTGCGCAGTCCGCCCACTGCGCAGCTTTCGGACGGCAAACCCGGAAGCCACATTAAGGGCCACCAATCAACTCACGATAACGTGGGAAACGGTAAGATTTTATTATTTGGGTTACCTGCGCACCCATTGACCCACCCCACCACCCCCCCAGCTGCCATCCCGCCGCCCTTTCAAAATCGAGCCCCTGGTTTAAGTGCTAGCAGTTTTTCATCTGCTTTGGTCACAAGCTTTTAGAAGAGCAATAGTCCAGCCATGTCCCTTCAGTGTTGAATAGGATGGACACTGACATTGAAATCATTTATTATAGTGCCTTCAGAAGAAACTAAAGATGACATCTGTCCCCCAAAGAGAGAAACAGACTGCAAAGAGTGCTGAATATCTGAAATAAAAATACGTAAATGCTAGAAAAACATAGCAGCTGCTTCAGCATATGTAAAGAGAAAAACAGTTTCATGTTTCAGGCATCTACCGTTTGTCACAACTACAAGATAAAGCAACCCATTTAATGGGACTGAACAAAACAAAAGGGCGGGTACCGGGGGCTTAGGTTTAAGGAGTGTGGATAGCAAATGACTGTCCAAACAGGTTTTATTGAAAAACGATAATGAGGTGAAAATTAAGAAGGTACATATGAAAATATGAAAATACATTAAAAGAACAAAAGGGCATGAAGATAGCCAATAAGAAATAAACTGCAGGTGCTAGAAACCTGACAGTGCTAGGAACATACAGCAGGCTGTTAGCAGCCAAAAAGAGAGAAGACAGGCCAACACCCTGAGTGCAGATGAAATCTGTCCCTTTGTCCCAGAGGCCTTGCGGATTCTCTGGCACAGTGTAGAATAGGAGTTTCCTTGGCTTATTCCATTCCTAGATTTTAGGGAAAGAAAAGTAATTGAGAAATATTGCTGCCGTAATGGAAGAACATGGCACTTTCTCCTCAGTTATAACATTAATGAGCTACCTTCTACCAGAGTTCTTGAAACAGAATAGTCCGATGACCAACAATGAATAACACTCCGTCCTGCAGTCTGTGTGCACCTTTCTAGATGTGGACTACAGAATCAGCTCTGAAGATTGAATTACAATGAGCGGAGATGAATTGAGCAAAACTATCCTATCTTCAAATATTTCTTGATAGTTGCTTTGGAAATGCGCAGGCAAACTTCACTGTTCAAAGTTTTGCATTGATGGAAGACAAAACATTTTTGATGACCATTAGTTGCTGGAAAAAAGAACCAAATTAAAACATGCATAATTCTGAAAATTCTTTTAAGATAAAATAAGAATGATGACAAAGTTTCACTAGTTTGTATCAGCCAAATATGCAGCAGGTAAGTTTGTTTGAGAACATTTCCTGCTGGTAAGAACAGCTGCTGACAACAAGAGCAGAAAAGCCTGAGGATTAGTTTGTGGACATAGCTTTTCAAATAATTCATTCAAAACTGTGTAAAGGCTTCCTGAAGGATACTGCTTCGGTAATTTATGTGATAGACGTGATGGATCCTTCCTAAGGTGTGTGCAGGGTTAGCAAATGAGAAACATGCCAGTGATATGGGTTACTCCAGCCAGAAGAGTTAGCTTGTGGCTTGCTGCACATAAAATGCAAGCCAAACAACAGATACACCCAAATGCAAAGGAAAATGACTTACCACGACAGTGTAGTTAGGGGGATAGACACTGTTCTCTGCAACCAGGAGCAACCTGAAGGCTATGTTGCCTACCTGGTGCCAGGGTTAAGGACATCTCCTCCGGGCTGGAGAAGAACTTGGAGTGGGAGGGGGAGGATCCAGTTGCCGTGGTCCACGTAGGTACCAACAACACAATAATCTGGATTATTACCTGAGCCACGAGCAAATTGGCATAGGGTAAATAAGATCAGAGAGATGAATGCGTGGCTCAAAGATTGGTGTGGGAGGAGTGGGTTTCGATTCATGAGGCACTGGCACGAGTACTGGGGAAAGAGAGAGCTATTCCGTTGGGACGGACTACACCTGAACCATGCTGGGACCAGAATTCTAGCAAATCGAATAACTAGGGAAGTAGATAGGGCTTTAAACTAAATAAGGGGGTGGGGGGGAGGGTCCCAGTGGAGAGAAATCTAGAATGCTAAAAAGAAAAGACAAAGAAGCAATGCAGGAAAGTGATTGGGGTAAGGATAACCAGATTGTGTCAGGATGGGACAGAGCGTACAAACAAAAGAATGCACTAACAAATAGGGTCTGGGTAAGAAAAAATATTAATAAGATAAATAGGGCCAAAGTACAAAAAATTGTTAAGATGTCTAAAAATGTTTAAAAGACAAATCTAAAGGCACTGTATCAGAATGCACAAAGCATTCGTAATAAGGTAGACGAATTAACAGTGCAAATAGATGTAAATGGATATGATATAAAAAGACAAGACTGCAGGGTGACCAAGACTGGGAGCTGAATATCCAAGGATATTCGATATTTAGGAAGGACAGGCAAAAAGGAAAAGGAGGTGGGGTGGCGTTGTTAGTAAAGGATGAAATCAGAGCAATAGTGAGAAAGGATATTGGCTCAGAAAATCAAGATGTAGAATCAGTCTGGGTGCAGTTAAGAAGCACCAAGAGGCAGAAAACATTGGTAGGAGTGTCTATAGGCCTCCAAACAGTAGTGGTAATGTAGGGGACGGCATCAAACAGAAAATTAGAGATGCATGTAACAAGGGTACTACAGTAATCATGGGTGACTTTAATCTACATATAGACTGGCCAAACCAAATTAGCAATAATACTGTGGAGGATGAATTCCTGGAGTGTGTACGAGATGGTTTTTTTAGACCAGTACATTGAGGAGCCAACCAGATTACAGGCTATCCTAGACTGGGATTTGTGCAATGAGAAGGGGTTAATTAATAATCTTGTTGTGCGGGGTCCTTTCGGGAAGAGTGACCATAACATGATAGAATTCTTCATTAAGAAGGAAAGTGAAGTAGTCCAATCCAAAACTAGGCTCCTAAATCTAAACAAATGAAACTATGAAGGTACGAGGAGTGAGTTGGCTATGATACATTGGGAAGCTTCGTAAAAGGCATGACGGTGGATAGGCAATGGCTAACATTGAAGGAACGAATGCATGAATTGCAACAATTATACATTCCTTTCTGGCGCAAAAACACAAAAGGAAAAGTGGCCCAACCATGGCTAACAAAAGAAATTAAGGATAGTATTAGATCCAAAGAGGAGTCATCTTAAGCTGCCAGAAAAATGAGCAAGTCTAAGGTTTGGGAGCAGTTTAGAATTCAGCAAAAAAGGACCAAGAGATTGATTATGAGGGGAATAATGGAGTATGAGAGTAAACTTGCAAGGAACATAAAAGTGGACAGTAAAAGCTTCTACAAGTATGTAAAAAGAAAAAGATTAGTGAAGACAAAAGTAGGTCCCTTACAGTTAGAAACAGAAGAATTTATAATGGGGAACAAGGAAATGGCAGAGCAATTAAACAAATACTTTGGTTCTGTCTTCACAGAAGAGGACACAAATAAATTCCCAGAAATGCTAGGGAACCAAGGGACTAGTGAGAAGGAGGAATTAAAGGAAATTAGCATTATTAAAAAAAATAGTGCTGGAGAAATTAATGGGACTGAAAGCCGATAAATCCCCAGGGCCTGATGATCTGCATCCCAGAGTACTAAAAGAGGTAGCCATGGAAATAGTGGATGCATTAGTTGTCATCTTCCAAAATTCTATAGATTAAGGAACAGTTCCTGCAGATTGGAGGATGGCAAATGTAACCCCACTATTTAGAAAAGGAGGGAGAGAGAAAACAGGGAACTACAGGCCTAAAATCAGTAGTAGGGAAAATGCTAGAGTCTATTATAAAGGATGTGATAAACAGGACACTTAGAAAATATCAACGGGATTAGACAAAGTCAACATGGATTTATTAAAGGGAAATCATGTTTGACAAACCTACTGGAGTTTTTTGAGGATGTAACTGGTAGAATAGATAAGGGAGAACCAGTGGATGTGGGTTTATTTGGATTTTCAGAAGGCCTTTGATAAAGTCCCACATAAGAGGTTAGTGTGCAAAATTAAAGCACATAGGATTGGTGGTAATATACTGGCATGGATTGAAAATTAGTTAACAGACAGGAAACGGAGAGTAGGAATAAATGGGTCTTTTTCGGGGTGGCTGGCAGTGACTAGAGTGGCAACGGAGGGATCAGTGCTTGGGCCCCAGCTATTCACAATAAATATCAATGATTTTGTTTAGGGAACCAAATGTAATATTTCCAAGTTGACTGACGACACAAAACTAGATGGGATCGTGTGTTGTGAGGAGGATGCAAAGAGGCTTCAAGGCGATTTAGACAAGTTGAGTGAGTGGACAAATACAAGGCAGATGCAGTATAATGTGGATAAATATGAAGTTATCCACTTCGGAAGGAAAAACAGAAAGGCAGAGTATTATTTAAATGGTGATAGATTGGGAAATGTTGATGTACAAAGGGACCTGGGTGTCCTTGTACACCAGTCACTGAAAGCAAACAGGCAGGTGCAGCAAGCAGTTAGGAAGGCAAATGGTATGTTGACCTTCATTGCAAGAGGATTTGAGTACAGGAGCAAGGATGTCTTACTGCAGTTATACAGGGCCTTGGTGAGACCACACCTGGAGTATTGTATGCAGTTTTGGTCTCCTTACCTAAGAAAGGGTATACTTGCCATAGAGGGAGTGCAGCGAAGGTTCACCGGACTGATTCCTGGGATGGGCAGAACTTGTCGTATGAGGAGAGATTGGGTTGACTCAGCCTGTATTCACTCGGGTTTAGAAGAATGAAAGGGGATCTCATTGAAACATATAAAATTCTGACAGGGCTAGACAGACTGGATGCAGGGAGGATTTTTCCCCTGGCTGGGGGTCCAGAACAAGGGGTCACAGTCTCAGGATACGGGATAGGACATTTAGGACTGAGATGAGGAGAAATTTCTTCACTCAGAGGGTGGTGAACCTGTGGAATTCTCTACCACAGAAGGCTGTGGAGGCCAAGACACTGAATATATTTAAGAAGGAGCTAGATCGATTTCTAGACACAGAAGGCATCAAGGGGTATGGGGAGAGAGCGGGAATATGGTATTGACATAGAGGATCAGCCATGATCATATTGAATGGTGGAACAGGCTCGAAGGGCTGCATGGCCTACTCCTGCTCCTATTTTCTATGTTTCTATGTTACAAGCAATGGGCTCCATATTAGGAGGGAGGCGGATTGGCAGCTGGGGGTCGACCGGGCGCGTGGGTAACGCGCCCAGTGAATTCGGGGTGCTCTGCACGCGATCGCAGCCTAATTGAAGGCACTTACCTTGACTTCCGGGTTTCCCGTTCTAAACCTGCGCAGCGGGCGCACTGCGCACCCGCATCACAGGCTGTCAGCAGGAGGAGCCCTATTTAAAGGGGCAGTCCTCCAATGCTCCTCCTGCAGCAATTTAGGAGCATGGAGCAGGCCAGAGGCAAGGCTGCTCCAAGGTTCTCTGACTCCTCACTCCAGGTGCTGCTCGATGGGGTGAGGAGGAGGAGGGAAATATTTTTCCCATCGGATGGGAGGAAGTGCCCTCCCTCCACCACCAAGAAGGCCTGGCTGGAGATGGCCGATGAGGTCACCAGCAGTGGCAATGTACCCAGAACCTGGGTGCAGTGCAGGAAGAGATTTGATGACCTAACCAGGTCAGCCAAAGTGAGTATAGTTACACATTCTCGCACACTCCGTCTTCCACATCACCTCCACCACCACACAACTTCTCTGCACTGCCACCACAACGCTCTCGCATCACTCCTCACATCCACTCAACTATCATTCTCACCTTGCCCGCGCGTACTCACCGCCCCAGTTCCCATTCGAACACTACGATGCAACCCAATCCTCATACAATCTCATGGCTATGTCTCACACGCACCCTCCCATGCATCTCCCTCACGCTTTCCCCCACCCACACCAATGCATGCAGCGGGTCACCATGCAACCATCACTCAATCACGCCTCTGTATTTTGCCTTGATAGGAGAAGAGATGCCAGAATGCCCGGGAGAGGGCAAGGACCAGAGGGGGCCCACCACACCAGGTGGCCTTATCAGATGCGAAGCAGCAGGCACTCGAAGTAAGCCAGACGCAGGAGTGCCTGTCCGTGGCGGACGCTGAGACTGGGAGTGCACAAGCGGCTGGTGACAGAAATCTAACACTCAGCACTCATGATAGCGAATGATCTTAGCATCACTTGGCATCTGCAGCACCTCAACATCTGTCCACATGCTTAATATTGCTTTCAGTTCTCTTGCAGGGCCATCTGCAACCGCCGTGACTGCGGAGGGTGATTCCTCAGAGGACCTGCCGGCCTCAGAGGGTCCATCGTCACATCTGAGCCAGCCATCCACCAGCACAGATACACACACCTCGGTGGGTCCCCGTCCTCACTTAGTTGGGCTTGCACATGGTGAGTCACCACGCACATGTGAGCACGAGCAGACCCTGGTGGCAGGGGCAGCCGTGGAGAGTCCGTGTCAGTGGGAGCACTCTTCTCCGGGCTCTGCTCAGCTGGACCCAGATGCTGAGTCCTGGGGGCCAGTCGTGAAAAGGAGAGTCATCGAGGGGCGGCAGCACATTGCTGAGGTACTGGAACAGTTGCCATGCGCACTCTCCACAATCGCGCAGAGGATGGAGGAGTCCAACTCCTACATGAGTGGAATACTGTCACAGGGACATGAAGGCATCTCTGAGCTAGTGTCGCGGGTAGGTGCAGGAATGTCTGTGATGGAGAAAAGGCTAGCCTCCATCGAGCGTCAAGCACGGCTCAACAATGAGTCCATTCAGGCCCTGACAATGGCCGTTCGGATTCAGGGTGAGCAACATTTTGCCGCCTGAAACAGGCTGACAGATACCTTACAACTGGCCTTCCAAGGCTTCACACAAGTCCTTCAAACTGTCGTCCAGCAGGATGGAAGGAGTGACGTGGGCCTGGGCCAGGAGAGGGATGACGGTGAAAGGGGACACGGAAGTGGGGACGCCACTCAAAGCGCTCCCACGTCTCACCCGTTGACCCCTTCTCAACCTGTACCCGCAATGCTGCCCCGTCTCCAGGAGGCCGAGTCTGCCCCTGCACAGGTGCAGGTGGAGCAGTCTTTGGAGGGGCCCTCATATGCACCGAAACCCAGAGGGCATCCGCGCAAAGCATCTCATCAGTCAGGGCATGGACAAGAGCATCCTGCCACTACTTCTGCTGAAGGCACAGGGGTAGCACCACGTAGGGGTTCCTGCAAACGTAAGGCGAAGGATTTGTGAGCACAAAGGGGATGCACAAGGGTGTAAGGTGAAATGTCATGTTTTTGATTTATTTTCCTTTGTTTTGCAAAAAATCATTAAAAATTGTTATCACCACTACTACCACGTCTTTGAAAATCTTGTCTGGTTTGCGCAACAATTCCCTTTCCTGAGGATCACCATGAAGACCCACACCTGATGGCACCCATTGTGTCACTGCAGAGTGGGTGTAGGTGTATTTGCAGGGCTCTTTTGTGCAGACGACTGAGAGATGCCGGCCATCTCCCCGGTAGCACACTGAAAGGATGCAGAAGAGAAGTTGTTGAGGGCAGTGGTGACTTTGACAGCGACAGGTAAGAAGATGGTGCTCGGGCCAGCCGGGAGCAGCTCGCCATGAAGGAGGCTGCAGATGTCTACGACTACATGTCGAGTGACTCTCCGTGTGCACTGCTGCTCAGAGAGGTCCAGGAAGCTGAGCCTCGGTCTGTAGACCCTGTGGTGAGGGTAGTGCCTTCTGCGACGCATCTCTCTCTGCGGTTGCCCTCCCTCCTGCTGTGCAGATGTATGTGTCACAGCACTGTGTTGTGGAGCTCCACGTGTCAGAGGTGGCCGGCGAGGCTGGTGATGCTGTTTGTCCTCCGAGGAGGTCATGACTACAGTTATGGCGGCCCCCATCTGGAAGATGTACGCTTGAGGGGGTCCGCAAGGTAGGTAAATGTGTCTGCACACCGGGGTTGAGGTTCCAAGTTTGTGAATTTTATTGTTAGGAGGCGGGTGGTGGAGGCCAAACTTTGTCCAAAGTGACAGAGCGGCCTCCTGCAATGAGTGAGGGTCTCCCCCACCCCTGCTGTCAAATGGACCTTTGCAGCTGCCACAGGCTGGTGGCTGCAACACGTCCATTTCAACTGGGAGTGTTTCCCCACTGGGGGAAACACTCTCAGTTTAGTTGAAAATCCCACCCCTCCTAAAATATCCTACAAATCAGGTCTGCTAACAACCTGAACTAATAAAATTAATTGCCTTAAGTGGGATCCCACCGGCTTTAATTGCCACGGGAGTCCCGCATGCGGGGGCTGCGCGCGCATCTAAGCGCGTCACTGGGGAACCCGGAAGTGGGTGGGTTGGAGCCGGGCTCCGGACCCGCCCCGGGAATCCCCGATTTTCGGAGCCCCCCCGCCACGATCCTGCTGGCTCGGACGTCCAAAAATCGAGCCCAATCTCTTCATCCTCTGGAAAAGTACTGGATTCCTTTATTACAGTTGTATTAATAAAATGTAGATATAAACACTGGCAAAACAAAGTGAGGTATATAAAACCTTTTTCAGTTATTTCTCCCTATTACATGCATTTTAACTTGTATCCGATGCAGTTTGATTGATGGATGTTTATCCTATCATAGATCAATATTCCTTTATCCTTTTATCTACCTGTCTTCCTTTAGTATAATCCAGAATTTGTAATGTAATTATTCTCCTTACAAAACTACATGAATTGTAATCTGAAAGACAAGTTTAAACTTTATTGCTGTCATGTTTTGGGATTTCTTTTTGACCATTGTCCCACAGAAAGGATTTATAAAAGAGTTACATTTAAATATTTGGTTTTAAAAGCAAAGTATTCACACAATTTTTTTTTTAAAAGCACCGGGATGAAGGTGGTTAAAATGCCAATGGGCTAGGCATTGAAGTTGTTTCCCCAAAGACAAAGAACAATAAGCAATTTGTTAGCCTGTCTTAGTAACTGATAAACTTTGTGCTGGTAAGTCCATGGCCACTGGAAAGCAGTTCTGATGAAAGGTCTTCGACTGGAAACGTTAACTCTGTTTCTTTCTCTACAGAGGCTGCCTCACTTTCTGAGCTTTTCCAGCATTTTCTGTTTTTAGTTTAGGTCTATGAATACAACTGGTAGTTTATGTACCCAAATCAGTATAGCTGTGAGGTTGTAGTACTTGATTGTTTTATGTTCTTTTCATTTTGGATGAATCAAGGCTCTTCTTGCCATTGTAACTGGATTAAAAGTCCTTCTATAAATTTTGAGTATGCTTGTGTTGTGTATTAGAGTCTAGAATTTGCCATTCACATGCGGTGTTTTGGGTAACTCACTTTTTGTTGTGAATTCACACCTGGATGAAGGATGTGTGAGATCTACACATTGTATCAACACTAAATGACAGTGGGCACAAGTGTTATTAACAAGTAGAAGGAACTGTCTCCTACCATTTGTGGTTCTGCAAATGTTGGACCAATTGAACATATGTACCATCCAACAAATTCATATTTTACTGCTTTTTGAGGTGTGGTGCAGAGCAACATGAATGGAACTGATGCATTTCTGTAACTTAGACATCTCTGCACCTCCTTAACTCACAATTTAGATGCAGTACTAGGGAGGATTATAAGCATCCAGAGAGAAAGAGGCCGTGTGTCCTTTGTGGGAACAGGAGTCTCTTTTTGTACCATTTCTAAAAAAAATCAGAACAAGATATTTGTGACATGGAGATGAGGCAATCCAGACAGACCCTGATTTTGGACATGTGTGGATAAAAACCTTTACATTGAAATATTTCTAAATAAATGTTGGCCTTGGTTGCAATGACCCACCTAAAATCCCTCAAGCATAATTATCTATAATATCAAAATTCATTTATATATTTATTTGCTGGCACAAAATTGATAGATGCTAGTGGCATAGACAAGGACCTTAATTCTAACTTCTTGACTCATGGAAAATAAATGTTCCCTTTCGCTGTGAAGCTCATTTTAGGCTTTAATGTGTTCATTTCTGCAACCCCCCCATCTCCCCACCTATTTGATGTGACTCATTCATTTTGCAGTGTACTACAGATGGATAAGAGGTACAGCCTGTATCGATGTGGATCCCACAATATTGCACCAGTATGTCAGATATCCTAAGACATAAATAGCTTATACAGTTCTTAAAAAGTTACATTTTCCCTCAGCCCAAGATGGAAGTAGTTCCTTTTTTAATGAATGTTTGAGGCTATTTCCACATTGATGCTGCAAAGAAATTCCAGTATAGTCGCACACCAATAACACATTAGACTACCTGGATATTCTGATTTATTTTTGTGATTGCATAAAGCCTTGTATTTTCACCTCAGTCTCCTTGGTGTCCTTTCTCCATAAGCATCCTGCAAGCAAGGGATAAGGTAGATAGGCGGGCAACCTGCTCTGAGACCTTCACCTGCTTTCCTTATTGCTGTGGCAATTGCTGTACTGCCCTGCACCTGTTGACTTCATTAATATATATTTGGCTGCATAAAATGGTTCCTCTTGCTACTACAATATAATAGATGTTTCAGTACTTTGCATTTTAGGGTGTTCATTGCTGATATATAGCAAAAATGAATAGAATACAGCCTATTCTTACAGTAGATTTGTAGTATTAATTTTAAGTCCATTTATTTTAAGTCCACTCTTTAATATATTTGGTTCCAAACCAAACCAAATTGTGGAGGCTGAATATTTAGAATTGTACTGATACTGAAGTGTATACTTAAATAGACATTTGTTTCCACCAGGGGGCGATAAGAAGATGGAACTAGCAGCTCTGTATCGTGTGGCTTTAGGTTACCTTAGTGCCGGTGATCCAGACACAGCAATAGGTGTAAGTATGATGCTCATGTTTGGTCCTTTGCTTTGTCTGTGCTGTTTTTATTCACCGCATTAACCATTTTGAGTGACGAACTGGCTTTGTAACTTTGAAGACATGAATGTGTTTTCTATCCCATTGAAATTGTGAACCTTTTAAAGGGGGGTTCTAGGTAAAACTGCACTGAACTCCCATTAACTGCAAAATGTACTCGAATTCTTTAATTTTACAATTACATCTTTAACTACTGCTGCAATCTTACATTCTGGGGATGCAATTAGTAGAACACAAGAAAGGAACAAGAGATGGAGGGATAATATTAAGATGCAAGAGAAAGCTCTGTAATTAATGCTTATTTATCAGACTTCTGTAGGATGTAACTGAAAATATGTCCATGTGTGTTATGTTATAATAGCTTGGTAACATCATCTGATGGTTTACCACGATATTATTTTTCAGTCTAAAGTGAAAAAAAGTATAAACCTTAAAATTAGGTATTTCAAACTAAGAAAGACACTGGATTTGATAAATAAAGTATCCGATCATGGCTGTGTAATGCAATTTTATTTCCATTCATAAGACTGATTCTAACTAATTTTACCAGTCCCATGCAAAGAAAATCATGTTTCACAAGAAGGGCCCTGAACATTCTCTCCTTGCATATTAAAATATGAGTATAATATTTTTACTCTAGGGTAACAAAGAAGTTCAAATTAAAGTGATGTGCTGTTTCAGAAAACACTGCTAATGTATTTTCATGTTTTGGTTAATAAATCATACAAACAATTAAAAACATTTTTATTAAGTAGTGCTATTTGTTTTCCCCTCAAAAATAAAGTAGTAATGTCCCATATAATGTTAAAGGGATTTACAATATGCTAACTGTGACACTGCCATAAACACCTGGCATGATAGTTTATTCTTGATTTCAGAAATAGCCTTCATCATGTTGTAATCAAGTATGTGTAAATTTCTGTATACCATGTAAACATTGATGATAATTGTTGTACCATTTGAATTGGATCATGTGTAATGAAAAAATATAGCAATTGGAAGAGTCTGGTGTGCATATTTGTGTAAATGTGTGTATTAGAGGAGGCTGTAGTTATGTGCTATTATTTTTCTGTTCAAAGTTTCATCATCAATATATTTAAGAGTAATTTGTATCATATGCCAGCTATTTTTACCTATATTGTTGAGATAGGGTACTTCATTTTGTTTGCATTTTTTATTACACTTCATGTTAAGAAAATAAATTTTATACCTCCTTTTTTATTGCACTTTGTAAATCTACATTAACTTTTTTATTAGCGAGAGCTTATTGACATGGAAAGAGAAGGGGAGACAGCCCCAGTTTCTCTCTCCTGCACTCACATTTGTTGGAGCAGTTCCCTGATGGCCTCTGCATTGCCAACCCCCGGTCCTAGCTTCTCCCTACCTGGGCCCAGTACCCTCTCCAACTTGGTATATATTGGTTACGATCGTGGCATTTTTTAAAAGATACAAATCAAGTAAATCATTAAAGGAATGTATATGTGTGAGCAATATAGAGAGATTGCGGGAGACAAACAGAAAAGAAAGAGACAGAGGAAAGGAGAAATCTATGGAAAGAGAGAGAGCGAAAGAGTTAGAAATAGGAGTTGGAGACAGAGAGATACAGAAACAACAATGAGAGTCAAAGCCATACAAAGAGAGAAAGATAGAGACAGAATGGAAAACAAATAGAAAAACAGGGAGGGAGACAGAAAAGATTAGGGAGGGAGAGAAGCAGACAGTTACAGGAGAAAAAACACAGCACAATTTTTTTTTAAATTGTCTGTGAGCAATATAGTAAGTGATCAATTACCATATCAAAAATATGCTCTTTTTATTACAAATACAATAAAGAAATGTCAATAGTAAATACTAACATAAATTGAACATCTTAAATCACATATATTTTACTCAGTTGCTAGTTTTGTAAAAAAAAAATCAACTATTAAGATTATTTGGGAAATAATCTATGTTTTGTTAGTAGAGAAAGAATTTAAAGCTTAAATTAAGGAACTGTAGCATTGTTCACACATTAGCGAGCAAGAAAACAACCTCCACCTTAAATATTGTAATGTGTAATTATTTTTGATCACCTCTTCATACCAGAAAGACAAAGCTGGGAATTGGTCTGTAAATATTAGTATGCTACATATTGTTATTTTACTACAATCTTGCTATGTTTGCATTGTCCAAAGTTGCTCACGTACACTTAAAAAAATTAGCAAAATAAAGACGAAAGCTAACCGATATCTGTCAACACAGGAAAAATAAATAAAAGCTAATGTTTGCTTTTCTTTTTAAGAGCCATTGCTTACGATTTACATTTCCGTTTTATTATATTAATCGTCTCTCCATCTGAGAGGAGCTCAGATGTATACAGGCCTCAGATCATACTTTTCCCCTCCCTTAGGACGTCTGCTTATCATTATACTGAGCTTGCTAGCTTTCTGCTTTGCCTTGTGGTAATATGCTGTTCATTGCCAGGCCAAGCCTCAGAGACATGCTAAAGAGGTCCTGCCACACAGCTCAAGACTCCTGGGGTCTGTGCTCTGGGGTCTCAGTGGTTGTTTCCCTGCTTTTCCGTCAGAGTTTTCATCTCCTTTATCCTGTTGTAATGTGCCCACCTCGGGCTGTCTTTCTACGGAAGACTATAGCCGGGATCTAACAGCAACAGCTGCTGTAAAAGACAACCATTTCCTCCCACTGTTACCTCATTAGTGTTTTCTCATTCAAGTACAAATAAACTTGTGGCTACTATTGGACATCAGGGAAGGAAAATGTATTTCAGCGAACAGAATGCTTACAATACTTTTGTTCATAGTTTTCTTAAAATTATGATATACAATTTGTCATGTAATTTTTTTAAATTACTGCAATACTTTTGTTATGACCCATTATTTTCATTGTAGACAAAACCATTGAGTCAGATATCAATAACATCTGAAGCATATGCCTGTGCTGTTGAATTCCATTATTTAACTAAATTCAAACCAACCTACTTGACATAGAAAGATGTTTGTAATTAACCCATTATGTGCATTTCAAAACACACATTTGCATCTGTCAAACAAAAAATGACAGAAAACATCTCACACAGATTTAGTGACGTAAAAATATTTAAGCTTTTACATTTTTAATTTTGGTTCATCCTGAACTTTTGTGTGAAGTACTTAATTTCAATATTTGAGTAACTTTTATTGCTATTCCAATATAGCATAAAACTGAACATATTGAATTGCACTTGCAGGATTCAGCAATTCTAAACTTTTGTCAGTTTCAGATCAAAATTTGGGTTACATAAGCCAATATTTCATAGTTCTTTCCATAGAACAACAATAACAACAACAACTTGCATTTATATAGCACCATTAACATAGTAAAACGTCTCAAAGTGCTTCACAGGAGCATTATCAAACAAAATTTGACACTAAGCCACAAAAGAAGATATCAGGACAGGTGACCAAAAGCTTAGTCAAAGAGGTAGGTTTTAAGGAGAGTCTTAAAGGAGGAGAGAGCAGTGGAGAGGTTTAGGAGGGAATTCCAGAGCTTAGGGCCTAGGCAGCTGAAGGCCCGGCCGCCATTGGTGGAGCAAGTAAAATCGGGGATGCGCAAGAGGCAAGAATTGGAGGAGCGCAGAGATCTCAGAGGGTTGTAGGGCTGGAGGAGGTTATAGAGATGAGGAGGGGCGAGGCCATGGAGGGATTTGAAAACAAGGATAAGAATTTTAAAATCGAGGCATTCTCGGATTGGGAGCCAATGTAGGTCAGCGAACACAGGGATGATGGATGAACGGGACTTGGTGCGAGTTAGGATACAGGCAGCAGAGTTTTGGATGGAAGGTAGAAAATGGGAGGCAGGCCAGGAGAAAATTGGAATGGTCAAGTCTAGTGGTAACAAAGGCATGGATGAGGGTTTCAGCAGCAGATGAGCTGAGGCAGGTGTGGAGACGGGCGATGTTACGGAGGTGGATGTAAGCGGTCTTGGTGATGGAGTGGACATGTGATTGGAAGCTCATCTCAGGGTCAGATAGGACGCCAAAGTTGCGAACAGTCTCTGACAGTGGCCAGTGAGAGGGATGGAGTCTGTGGCTAGGGAATGGAGTTTGTGGCTGGGACCAAAGACAATGGGCACGATTTTAACAATGAAAACGGATGGTTTGGGGGCAGGGGGGCATTCAAAATCGCAACCATTTCAGACCCGCCTTCAACCCACCCATTTCCGGTTTTCACCGGACGGGACGAGGGGCAGGTGACCAACACGCTCTCAGAAAGCGGGTTGGTCGCCAATGATCGCGGACCCCCGCGATGACGTCCCAGGAAGCGGGTTGGTGACCAATAACTTTCGAGGAGGCTGCGGGCCTCCATTTTTGCAGAGTTTGCAATTTCAACCCCTGGGACCGGGATTCCCAGGCCTTCTCCTTAATGCCATGTGAAAGGAGGCGAGAAGGCCTGAAACCGCAGGTAAGTGCCTTTTTGGCACAGCTTGTGGGCCCAGAGGAGCAGGAGTGCTTCCCTCAGGCCCAACAAGCCTACCTGTAGCGACCTCCCAAGGATCACAGACCCCCACGATGACCTCCGACCCCTCCCCAATGATCGCGCACCCCCGTGATGACCCCCGATCGCAACAACCACCCCACCCCCCACCCCCCCCCCCCCCGTGACTGACCCCTCCCCCCACCCCATGACCGACTCCCACCCCCCCGGGACCCCGTGCCCATTGGTGTCCCTACGCCCAACAGTTCCCCATGCCCACCCATGCTCTAGTGCCCACCCATCCTCCCCATGCCCCCTCCCCCATCCATACAATGTGGATCAGGCCGGCCAGTTGGACGACAAACCGACAAAAAAAAAGACGTCCTTATGTCAAAATCGTAAGGACGTCCGGGAAACCTGTACTTCTGGGTTTCCCATCTGCAATTTGACCCCCCACTCCCTTCCCAGCTCGGGGTCAAAATCATGCCCCATGGCTTCGGTCTTCCCAATATTTAGTTGGAGGAAATGTTTACTCCTCCAGTACAGGATGTCGGACAAGCAGTGTGACAAATTAGAGACAGTGAAGGGGTCGAGGGAGGTGGTGGTGAAGTTAAGTTATTTTACTTATTACAACATCCAAAGGAATGAGCTTTATATTGACAAGTATGACTTTTTGTTACATTAATTGACAAGCATATTTTTATTTCAATAAAAACAAGTTGAGGAAACCAAACATTCAAAACCCTACAAAGTCAATTATGTCAGGCCACACAAAATCCACCAGTAAAACGAAATAGGAAAAAAAAGTGTTGAAAAATCTTTAGAAGCATAGCTGCAGCACCTGCTGTTGAGATAGCCGACATGCCTGTTAGGCTTAATCCTGCTGTGGCATTTATTTATATAATACAGAAAAATACTGTCATCTCTTGTTTATGCTTTATACAATAAAGCCATAGTTTAGCCAGTTGCAAAGATAACACATCATATATTATATGATATTTGACTGTGGATTTTCAGGAATAGAAAAGGCACTTGAAAAGGTTTTCTTTACTATGTAAATGATAATAGTTGTTTTGGCCTTGTGTCTTGAAGTCTTCCCAATTCTAAGAATTTTTTAATCATTTCATTCAATGTAATAATTACAAATGAACACACTTCAAAATAAATTATTAATATGTATCACTACTAATAAAGTTTTTTTTAAAAAAAATTTGCCAATTATTTTATATTTGAAAGTTTCTCAACCATAGTAGGTCCTCAGAAGATGCCTTAGGTATTTAATTCTAGTGTATAATGTGCTCAAAAGAATGTGATATTTCAGTTCTTTTTCATGTAAAATTCTATCCAGCATGAAAAAATCTTTTTGATATGTGAGAATAAAGGTATTTGCTATTGTTCAGCAGCTCACTAATGGAGCCCTATTTATAGGTACTTGTTGGTGCTGAAGCATGCACATGCACATACTATGATTCCGGGGTCTTGGAAGGATACTGGAACTTGACAACCAGGTATATTGCCATAGATATAGCTGTGAGATAAAAGGCAGACATCTGGACCAGAGCACTATTTTCAAAAGGCAGCTCTGAACATTTTCTGCATTTGCACTCACCAGTCTCTTGCTTTTCCAGCTCCTTCATTTTCTCCTGTGCCTGCTATACTCCTTGCATCATTCATGTTCTCTAGGACCTCCATTTCCTCCATGTCATCGTGGCCCTCCATGCCAACAAAAAATATAAGTACATCCAAGATTCTCCATCTGAAGTGCTGTACACCCCCTTCCATTACTGCTCTTGTCGCTGCTGGTTTCATGTACGTCATTGCACTGCATTCAGTACCACACTGGCTTATTTTGTCAATAACCATTTATTTGTTGCTGAAATAGTAGCAGCCATTACATCTGACCTCCCTGTTTCATCAATTATGGATAGATTATTGGATATGAACATCTAAAAAAGCTTGCAGTTAGAATCACCTTCTGGCTGGGATTAGATAAAGTATTAAACTGGTGTTTGTTGTCAGACCAAACCCTAGTGGAAAGACTGAGGAATTCAAGGAAACAGACAACTCCCATCAGTAGGCACATAAAATTGTTTAGAGCCACTGCTGTGCAGTACTGACTACTTCAGAGTTTGTTCATTTAATCTTGTTATGTACTGAATTCTGTAACACCTTCATGAAAATAAACTCTAACCCACGGACCAGTGAATTATAACAATATGGGATCACTGGATCTTGTCTGACAAAAAAACAAACCGGCTACAGAATGAGCTGCATATTAACTTGTGGGGTGAAATGTGAAAGGCTCAATTGCTCCCCTCACCCTTTGGATCAGACAGAAACACCTTCTGAAAACAAACAAACAGCATTTGCACCTAAATTTCAATGTTAGCAACTCCTACCCCTCTAGCACAGCATGTGTATGTTAATGGCTAAACGCAGCAAAGAAGCAATAACATGTTGCTACAGCAGTCTGTTTGGGTGCAAGATGATATCAAGAGAGGGTGTGAAGATTATTACAGGGGTGAGAAGCTTTTGCTATGTGAAGTTGCTAGCGAAATTGGGGCTCTTTTCATTACATAGAAATACATGGAAGTTACAACATAGAAGCAAGCCATTCAACCCAACCAGCGTTTACCCTCCTCACGAGCAATTAGTTCTAATCACATTTATCCACCCTATTCCCATATCTTTTCAACCCCTTTTCCTTAATCCACCTTGAATGTTGATAGTTTCTGCCTCAACCACTGACCCTGGAAGTAAATTTCACATCCTCACAATTTTCTGTGTGCAGAAGTTTCTCCTGCCCTCTGTTCTAGATCTCTTACATGTAATCTTGTATCTATGGCCCCCCTTCTTGACTTGCTGAACTACTGGAAACAGTCTGCTTCTATCTAACCCGAATTATTCTTTCATAATTTTAAATGTATTAGAATTGAGAAAGTTAAAATGGGGCCAAATATCCCTGGCCAATCCAGTGGATTCCTGCTGTAAGTTCGTCAGGAGCCCGGCAGGATGGCCAGAAACTCGGCCGGATATAATGGGTCCTGACCTTAAGCCAGGGTTTCTGGGATGACCTTGTCAGGGCGGAACCTCCATCTGCCCCTACACGACCATTGATGTAAAGGGTTGTGACTGGGGGGCATGGAATCCCCAAATCATAAGTTCCTGTGCCCAGCCCTCATTCCTTGGCGCGCACTTGGAGGTTCAAGCTGGGATTGGCAAAATATTTTAAAAACTTTTTTGAAAGTGGCCCTCTGACAAAGGCGACTGAAAGGACAGCCTCATCACCTTTCCCCAAACTGCCAAAGGCTCGGTCCTCAAGGCCCTCCCCTTGATCCATTGAACTTCAGCAAAGTCAACAGCAGAGTTTAGAGCAGGCGCAATTATCGTAACTGCCAAAATCAGACCCCCACAAATTTTCAGTGGTCGATGAGTCAGTAACTAGAGGGTATAAATTTAAGATCATCATCAGAACAATGAAGGGAGCATTTGAGAAGTTTTTTTGCACAGTGTTGTTAGGACAGGGAATGCCCTGCCGGATACATGGTGGTAGCCAAATCCATAATAGTTTTTTAAAAAGAAATGGATAAATATTTGAAAAAGCAAAATTTAATATGGGGAAAGGAGGGCACAGGCTGTGCTGTAAAACTCTATTGGCTTGAAATTCTGATTTTTTTTTTAATGCAAAAATGGTGTAGTTCTGGCAGAGAGGTTTAATGAGGGGGGAACCTGTTGTTCTAAAAATTCTGCCATTTACATCAGAATTGCATCTGATTTACGTTAAGCTTGTAGCAAAGAGAGGTTAATTACCTGTATGACTTCTCAAACCGGAAGTGTTTGAGCTTACAAGCTTTGAATGTCCACAAACTTTGTCTGAAAAATTAGCTTTGACTGTAATGATTAGAAAAATATTTTCTGAGCTATCTTATTAAGATAGTATACTGCAAGCTGTTTCTCAACACTCTCAGGCACAGAGATCTTTTGTTTTCCACCCTTCTGTCATGGAGCCCTCACCATTGGATTTGCTGTGGCCATTCCCGTATATGTCCTTATAATGAAGGCAGAGCAGGATCAGAGAAAAGAGGAAATGTCAGAGGAGCATAGGATACAGCTACACCAAAGGAGAAGAAGACCAACTAGGAAGTGCCTTCCACCAGATTCTACATACTACACTGATGTCTTAGAAGAGCTTTGTTTGAGGAGGCAACAGTTCAGCAAGGAAGCATAGAAGGAACTGTGCCTCCCATTGCAAACTAACTTCCAAATAGCCTTTAAAACACAAAGAACAAACTAACTTCAGAATGCTGGACACTGTTATCAGAGAAGCCAAGGTAAGCTACCTGCTTCCCCTGATCCTTCCTTGCAGTTTCTTTGCATGTGTGGCATTCCTTCACCTCACAGTGCCAGAGAGGTCAAAGGAGAAAGTGGGATCTGACAGTGCAGAGTTGAGACCCCGAACCTATGGACTCATATATCTGTGGTCCTGCTATAAACAGAAGGATGCTGGATAAGTATCACACTTATATGGAGGCACTGAGGACCATCTAGGAGGACTTGAGACAGATGGGAGCGATCAGAACGAAATTCAATGACATCCCAGTGCCAATATCTGAGAAGGATTTGACACAATACAGCGCTACCTGGAGTGGGTTGTGGTTTGCATGTGTGGATGCACTGACTGTTCTGGAGGTCTCTGATACCCCAGGACCAGGGACGCCAATGTTGCTTGGCTGTGCTATGGTATAATAAGCCTCTTGTGATTGACATGGACCTCATCTCAGGGCTTTTGGGTCCCAGGATGACTGTTCAGCAGGCTGCATCACCATTTCAGGCATCCGAGGGGGCTGTCATTAAAGGTCACATGAGCCATCACCTAGAGAGGGGACGACATAATGAAGGCAGATTCTAGGCACACCAATTGTGCTGGGTGCTGCCCATTAAACAGCAGGAGGGCAGACCTGATGGTATCAGTTAGAGCCTGCAGACCCTGAGAGATTGTACCCCAAGAACTTAGAAGCCACTTTCCATGGATCTCTGCAAACAGTCCCCCAAGGCCAGAGTTAAAGTATCTACAATGGATGCACTGACTATTCTGGAGGCCTCTGTGTCACAGGGGATAGATGCAGATGTTTGTGATACCACAACCCACTCCAAGGTCTCTACTCTGCACTGTCAGATCCCACTTTCACCTTTGACCTCTCTGGCACTATGAGGTGAAGGAATGCCACACATGCAAAGAAACTGCAAGGAAGGATCAGGGGAAGCAGGAAGCTTACCTTGGCTTCTCTGATAAGATTGTTAATTTTTTTCCTGAACTGCAAAGGAGTTTGGGGGTCAAGGAGGTGGTATTTACTACCACAGCCACTCCCTTCCCATCCCCAAACAGATCTTCCGTTCTACTCTGTATCTCCATTACGAGGTCATGCTGTGGTTCTGTGAAGTTTATGACTTTTTTCTTTGATCTAGCTGCCATTCTTGTCACCCAGGTTTCCTGCTTCCTGCATTGCTGCCATTGCCCCTTTAAGCAGTGAGGTTTCATATCCTGCTGCTGCACCATGTCTGCCTCTCAGGTATTTTCTGGCACCACCATCACTCCATGTCCCTACCTCCTGCCCCCATCACTCACCCCATCCCCCCTCAATTACTCTCCCTCCAGGTATTTTCTGGGCCCTCCCCCTCTTCATGGCCCATTTGGGGTCTGACTCCTGCCTGCAGTGCACATTTAGCAACTACTGAGCACCCTAAATTATGTCAACCTGGAGCCTGGACATTGCAAGTTAGCCAATTTTCTGCTGACAGTTTTCTTTGTGAGCTAAAGTTTGAACTGCTCTGTGCAAAATATTGCTGTGCCCCATTGCAATTGTGCCCATCACCTTCTGTTGTACAATGCATGTAAGAAAGGGTAAATGGTCTCTGTATGCTAGCTCCCTAAGGCTACAGAGCAGAAACAACATTGGTGCCATAGTTTCTATGGAGGAAGAAGAAGCATGTACAAAAATATGGGTACACTTACCTTGGAACTTCTGATGCCAGCAAACTTCCTTCTCATTTCCCCCCAGGTATGAAGAACCTGGCAGACTGCATTGACTCACTTTGCTACTTTCTTCCAGAACTTTGGACCTCAGCATTAACAATTGGATGACCTTCAGCTCCAAATGAGGCCACCATCCTCTCAGCACCACTTGCAATAAAGAATCACAGCTAATTGGCAGAGACGTCCCCATTGCCATCATCGCACACAATACACAAGGAAACCATGCTCAACTTCTTGCCAGCTACTGTGCTCCATTAGCACAGAACTTCACTTTAATTACGAGCAGCATCCCTTTAAGATTTGCTGGCTTGCTCAGTTTTGCACCACTGAGCCAATCAGCATGCAGCCCAATTACCTGCGCACATTCCTCGCAAAATTCAATGATGCCAGCGCTCCATACTCCCAGCGTGGATGCGCTTGCAGCCATGGACGAGCATAGCACAGCTCCCATTTTGTTGGACTCGCAAAATCTGGATCTATAGAAATAAGCCACGAAATTCCTCTGCTTTTTGAGCATGAAAATCATGCAATCTGGGCTGGGGGTGCGACGGGGGTGGGGGGGTGCGGAATTTGTACCAGTGCACAAATCCATCAGATCTCTGACCCTTTATGACCATGAAGCAAAATTCCATGTGGGAAGGGGACCAGGCACTTGTTGCGCTAGCCCCCTTCCCCCCGCCTCCTGACAGCATTGTGAGAGGTGGTAATGGCAGAATGACACCCCCCCCCACCAGAAACCCCCTCAGTTCCACCAATCCTGCGGCAACATACAGTTTGCCTGGATGATGTAGATGCACTTGCCATTCAGCAACATAAGTAAGGCCCACAGTGCTATTTCTCACTGGCAATTGATCTCCGAGCAATCAATTGCCATTGGAAAATGCCAACAGATACTCTTGGATGTGTCAAAGGATTTCTTCTGTCTTCAGCTGCAACAGCCTTGCCCTAATGGAACGGCAAGTTGCCGCTCTGATTTTCCTGGCCGCAACAAGCAGGCGCCTAGCAAGTGTTGTGAATAGCGCAGGCACCTGCCCCTTTATGTATGTGACCCAGTCCCTAGAATTTAGGTCAGAATCAATACTGGAACCAAATGGTGAATATAAGACCCACCCTGCCATACGTCTGATGGTGTAATGACCTTCCATGAATTTTGGGTCTAAGATATTTAGGACTTGCAAATGTTTGTTAGCTTTTCTCAGATTCCCCTAAAGGTTACTGATTTAAATCATGGCCTCTGCATGTTGCCAATATATTCTATGAAAGTTTGCAATTTTTTTCTTCATGGTTATCTCCCATTTTTTGAGCCAAATCAGTAATGAATGCAAACCCAGAGTTACATCGAAACTACAGCACAGAAACAAGCCATTCAGCCCAACTGGTTTATGCCGGTGTTTATGCTTAACACAAGACTCCTCCCTCCCTACTTCATCTAACCCTATCAGGATACTCTTCTATTCCTTTCGCTCTCACGCGCTTATCTAGTTTCCCCTTAAATGCACCTATGCTACTTGCCTCAATTATTCCTTGTGGTAGCATGTTCCACATTTTTACCACTCTTTAGGTAAAGAAGTTTCTCCTGAATTCCCTATTGGATTTATTAGCGACTATTTTATATTTATGACCTCGAGTTTCGGACTCCCCCACAAGTGAAAACATTTTCTCTACATCTATCATCCTTGTGAATCTTTTTTGCACCCTCTCCAATACCTCTATATCCTTTCTATAATATGGAGACCAGAACTGTGCACAATACTCCAAGGTTGGTCTAACCAAGGCTCTATACAAGTTTAACATAACTTCTTTGCTTTTCAATTGTATCCCTCTAGATATGAACCCTAGTGCTTGATTTACCTTTTTATGGCCTTATTAACCTGCATCACTACTTTTGGTGATTTGTGTATCTGTACCCCTAGATCCCTTTGCTCCTCTATCTCATTTAGACTCTTATTATCCAAGCAGTCTGTGGCCTCCTTATTCTTCCTACTAAAATGCACCACCTCACACTTACCTATATTGAAATTCATTTGCCAATTAAACGCCCATTCTGCAAGTTTATTAATGTTCTCATGCATTTTGACACATTCTTCCTTTGTATTAACTACATCCCCCAATTTGGTGTCGTCCGCAAATTTTGAAATTGTACTTCAGATTCCCGAATCCAAATCGTTAATGTAAATTGTGAACGACAGTGGTCCCAGTACCAATCCCTGTGGAACACCATTTCCCACCTTTTGCCAGTCTGAGTAGCAACCCTTAACCCCAACTCACTGTTTTCTGTTTTGTAGCCAACTTGCTATCCAATATGCTACCTGTACTCTGATTCCACATGCTATGACTTTAGCCATGAGTCCACATTGCGGTACTTTATCGAACGTCTTTTGAAAATCCAAGTATATTTCATCTACTGCATTATGCTTGTCAGCTCTTTCTGTTACTTCAAATAATTCATAAGGTTGGCCAAGCATGACTTTTCCTTCTGAAATCCATGCTGACTATTCTTTATTATATTTTCATTCTCCAGATGTCTTTCTATTACATATTTGAGTAAAGGTACCATTATCTTTCCTACCTCCGATGTTAAGCAAACTGGTATATAGTTCCCTGGACTTGTTCTATCTCCCTTTTTAAATATAAGAATAACATTAGCTGTCCACCAGACCTCTGGCATTATTTCCCTTTCTAGTGATTTTTTCTATACATTTCAGAGTATCTGCTATCTCCTCCCTAACTTCTTTTAATATTTGCAGATGCAATCCATCCGGACCAGTGGTCTTATCCTCCCTAAGTTTGATTAGTTCATCAATTATTTCCCCCCTTTCTATCTTAAATGTTTTAATATATTTTTCGATCTCTTCTTTTAATGTCCTGACCACCTTGTTCATGTCCCTGGTAAATACGGAGGCAAAGTAACTATTCAATATTTCTGCCATTTTGCTGTCGTTACCTGTGAGTTTATTGTGTGCATCCCTTAGTGGCCCTATCCCTATCCTGATTTTTCTTTTGTTATTTATGTGTCTGTAGAATACTTCACTGTTTCTTTTTATATTCCTTGATAATTTAATCTCGTAGTTCCTGTTTGCTTTCCTAATTGTTTTTTTGACTTCTTTCCTGACCTCTTCATATTCCCTTTTGTCATCCTCTCCTTTATTGTCTATGTACTTAGTGTATGCCTTTTTCTTCAGTTTTAATTTTACCCTTATCTCTTTATTCATCCATGGTGTTTCATTATTGGCTAGTTTGTTCTTGTTTTTTAGAGGAATATACTTCTCCTGAACTCTATTAATCACTGTTTTAAATATTACCTCACTAAATAGGTTCTTAAATGATTGTTTTTTTGCAGCTTTTTTTTTCTATCAGACCTCTTGGGTTCATTCTAATAGGCAGTCCTTAAGCAAGCATGTCTTATTTGAAACTGAATTATCATAAATGTACAGTCCTCAGACAACAACTAAACGTGTAGTCCATTTTAAGGAGTAGATTTTGCAGCTACACTCAAAGAAAAGTTGACTCAGATTAAATTGAAAATGAATTGCCCCATATACTATTTAATCCTGATTTAAGTCTTTTTACTGTCTGGTAAACCACTGTATATTAGTTCTGCAATTAGTTGTCGATCATGTTAACTGGATAGCAGATGCCTAAGATGCATAAATTTAATGATAATTGCCATTTACAACCAAGGACAGCAAACTTTGATTCTTTCTTACACATGTACTCATTGAGGGAGATTTTTAACTTACGCCCAAAGTAGACTTGAAGTCGATGGAGCAGTCGTGCCGCCTGCCCAAAGTCAGTGTCAGTAGGTCGGAACCATTTTTGGGTTCGGGCCTCAACAGCATAATGTAGGCCAGCTGCTGAGCTATTGAATGCTAAGAGGCAGCTCGCCACATCAGGGACTCACAAATCCAGTGGCTCCATGAACAAACTGAGCCAGAAGTCAGCACTGCAAAGGGGGAAGGAGGAGTGGCCTACCCAGCTGCCGGCAGTGGGTCACTGTACTTCTGTGGGGCCAGGAGGAGCATTCGTACTCCACCTGGCCTTATAAAGGTTCAACCAAAACATGTTCCAGGCTGTTTCTGAATTGGCCCCCAGTGGTCCCTTTAAGGACTGCTGGTTAGGCTGCTCACTGCCTGGTACAAATGGGCGGAACATGTGTGGTGAACGCTCCACCTCTTTGTACCTGAATATTGCAAGTAGGGTCCTACAAATGGTGTAGAACCCTGATTTTCATATGTAAGTAGCCTCTGCTTGTTTCAGGCAGGCATGCTGTGCACTCATTTATAGGCCTATCTGAAAATTGCATTAAACGGGCTTTAGGTATCCAGGGGGCAGCCTAGGTACTCCCCTGATTTTCCTCTGAAGGCCGATTGTTTTTTAGGTGAGAAACTGGCGGGCAACAGTTAAAAATCCTCCCTATTCTATCTGTCTTCTACCATGAGCTGTATTTATAAACACTTATGGCAAAAATAACTTTGGCAGTAGCTAAAACATTAACATACTTATTAATATTCCATTTCCAGTAGTGGTTCCAGTGGCAGTAAATATTAGTGCACTGTTGCTCTGTACTGAGCAATAATAATACACAGGTTCTAGCCCCACTGTCACCCACCACATTCTGTAAGTTCCCAGTTTCAGATAGAGCTTCCTGGAGAAGAGTTCAGCAGAGGTACAGTAATTTGACCTAAAGGAGGGAAGGAAAAGTTTAGAAGCTACTCCTGTATAGCTCTTACCAATGGACTATGGGGTAGAATTGGTAAAGACTAGGAACAGAATGCTGGACTCCTTGTTTTGAAAGAGGGCATGCAAATGGGAGAAAATTCAAAAGTGGACAAAAATGCAACTTTTAAAACATTGTACTTTGTAAAAAAGGAATGAAAATTGGAGAACTCCATTACTGTCAACTTTCTGGATAGTTACTTGAGTTTGAGTACTATCAAGGTGTCTAAATTTTTTTAGCCTTGCTCTTTCACAAATCCATAATTTGTTTCTACTGTTAGACCTGTCATATTAGATGGCATGATCACAAGACCATTTGCTCTCTTAGCCACAAGTGGAGCAATCACTTATCAGTTCAGTTGTAGTTAGTGCAGCCACACTGGATTACAGGGTCATCCCTCTAATAAATGTATGATTGGAATTACATTTTAAAATGTGATTTTGCCAAGCACGTGTGACTTTAACTACATACAGTTTACTCCAAATTTAACAACAAAATTTGAAAATCATTTCTCCTGCACCTCGAAAGATTGACTCTAAAATCGGCAAGGATAATTTTCATTCACAAATTAATTCATCCTTGAGGCTACAAATTGTTAAATGCCATTGAGGTGGAATGTCGGAAGAATTGAGACCATATATGGCTGTTGACCATTAATGTATGTCTCAGTGTGCTTGATTTACTGGATTTGAAGTCCTTTCAAGTGGGACGTAAATTGTACTATTTGAAATGAAGATTGTTAAAATGAATTAGTATTAGAACATATGAAACAAATGTGTAATTTATACCAGACGGAAGGTGACCACTGCATTCACCATTTATGCAGCATAACATATTTGGAGAAAAGTTATAAATAATTATTTTTTTGGAGAATATCACAAATGAAAGAACCTTTTCTAATACTGGTATATAAAAATGAACCTCAGATGTATGTAGAATTCCCTCTGCACATGTTGTAAGGGTAGGTACTTACGTTGCAGTGCTGGCCCCAGCTGGCCCAGAGCCCAGTGCAGGACTATTGAAATCATTTATTAATGCAAATCTGTGTCCCTAAAACTGAAATAGCATTCACCGGGCCACATGAGGCCTCTTTAACCATTGCCAATGTGACAACATAGTTCACTCTCAGCCACGACTGTTCTATAATATGTAAAGCTGCAATGAAAATTTAGTGCTGAAATGGGTATTATATTATAATCTCATTATGAATGCTAATTTTAAGTGTAACATAGTAAATTGTTTGGCAGTGAAAATTGTAAAATAACAATAACAAGATATCAACATTTATCCTGAGACCAGTAGAAATTTGAAGGGCTATTGGAATATAAATTTTGATATTCTACAAAACTCAGACCTTTTTACATCTCGCTTTTGCTGTCTGGTGAAAATATGGCAGCAATTGCTCTAACCTCAGTTCTGTAATCACCGCTGCAAGGTATTAGAAAGAAGTGCGATGACCTGAAGAGACAAGCCAAAGATAAGCTGGGCTGGCTTTCAGGAGCGCCAGAGCTACAGGTTGAGGAACCATCAGTGGAGGAGCGGCTCTCCTCCAGGGAGGAACAGATTGTCTAATCGATAAATTCTGAAATCATTGGTGTGGATAAATATAGCCAGATGGATTGGTATCTATAGTCCAGTGGAACCTAAACAGGTTTTGTGAAGATTAATCAAACAACTGTGACTGTCATTTTCAGAATGATTCTTTTTACTTTTGTACTGCCTATCTAACTTATTCATTGGTATTACATGGTGTTTTACATCACTGTATTAATATTTAAATCTGTTTCTGCATAGTAGGAATGCCAAGTTACAGCAGTGTTGGTAAAGGTCCTTCTCTTCGCTGACAATGAGAAAAGTAATTTTTTTCAATTGTGAGAAAAGGAACAAAGAACATTATTTTTAACTTAGCTACCAGTATTAGAAATAACAGTGTGAGGGTAAAACAACCTTCTTTCATCTTAAGCATAGGGTATTAACATCAAAAACCATTAGCATTCATTAATCCTGAACACATCCTCCCCAACCAGCAAGGAAAAGGAAACACAGATAGATAGATTTTTTTAAAAACACAAAGAAAAAGGTACAGCTTAGCAGAAAATAGGTCATTCCGATTTTAATTGTACGCTTAAGGGGTGATTTGGTGATCTGGCACTCTCAGGAATGCACACAGGGAGCAGGTCTTGAGAAATCAAAGGCACAAAAACCATGAGATCCCATCCATTAATTTTAATAGCATAGATGGGAATGACACAATGAGCCCAACAAAAATATTGTGAGTCTGACCCCGGAAATTCCTCCAGGGTCAAAGGCTTTCGCAGCAAAGAGGAAAATCTAGGCAGTCAGTTCTAAAGGCCATCTATTTCATTGTGTCAATGGCAGATTCAAAGGGCACAAGTAAGAAACTTGAATCTTTAATATTTGTCCTTTTTTGAATATTTTTGTGTTTTTTTAGGTGGAATGTAGGTTCTTATGAACATTTGTACCAGTTGTTAAATTCTGTTTGCCCCTGCCATTTTTACTGGTACCAATGGGTTTCCCAATGGAAATGACCATATATGAGTTGTTTCAAAGAAGAGAAGGAGGATCAACAAATGGCTGTCAGGCAGGTCAGGCCACAGAATAGATGGTCTCTGCCACCCTCCCGGACCTTTACACACATCTGTAACAGTTGTGGCCAAATCTCTTTTTGGCAGACAATTAGTGCATGCAGAGGCTCCTCTTGTCAAAGAAAACTAGGACAGCATACCCAATGGCATGACCAAAGATATGTGAACACCTGGCTAACCATGATGCTGGATGCTTTCATGGAAGCACCATCATCACAGTATGTCATGCATTCAGTGGCATTGCATCCAGCATGCTGGCTGTACCCACCAAGAGGCTATTGACCATATCTGCAGACTCTGACACACTTACCTAGCAATGAAAGTGGGGAACTGTCTGCACAGGATTCGGGTTAGCAGAGAGCCAGATACAGAGTTGTACCATTTGCTGCAGTATTGACAAATGGGGATTTTTTTAAAATTCATTCATGGGATGTGGGCGTTGCTGGCAAGGCCAGCATTTATTGCCCATCCCTAATTGCATTTGAGAAGGTGGTGGTGAGCCACCATCTTGACAACTGAGTGGCTTGCTAGGCCATTTCAGAGGGCAGTTAATAATCAACCACATTGCTGTCCTAATTTTTTTTTTTATTCGTTCATGGGATGTGGGCATCGCTGGCGAGGCCGTCATTTATTATCCATCCCTAATTGCCCTTGAGAAGGTGGTGGTGAGCCGCCTTCTTGAACCGTTGCAGTCCATGTGGTAAGGTTCTCCCACAGTGCTGTTAGGAAGGGAGTTCCAGGATTTTGACCCAGCGGCGATGAAGGAACGGCGATATATTTCCAAGTCGGGATGGTGTGTGACTTGGAGGGGAACGTGCAGGTGGTGTTGTTCCCATGTACCTGCTGCTCTTGTCCTTCTAGGTGGTAGAGGTCGCGGGTTTGGGAGATGCTGTCGAAGAAGCCTTAGCGAGTTGCTGCAGTGCATCCTGTGGATGGTACACACTGCAGCCACTTTGCACCGGTGGTGAAGGGAGTGAATGATTAGGGTGGCGGATGGGGTGTCAATCAAGCGGGCTGCTTTGTCCTGGATGGTGTCGAGCTTCTTGAGTGTTGTTGGAGCTGCACTCATCCAGGCAAGTGGAGAGTATTCCATCACACTCCTGACTTGTGCCTTGTAGATGGTGGAAAGGCTTTGGGGAGTCAGGAGGTGAGTCACTCGCCGCAGAATACTCAGCCTCTGACCTGCTCTTGTAACCACAGTATTTATATGGCTAGTCCAGTTAAGTTTCTGGTCAATGGTGACCCCCAGGATGTTGATGGTGGGGGATTCGGCGATGGTAATGCCGTTGAATGTCAAGGGGAGGTGGTTAGACTCTCTCTTGTTGGAGATGGTCATTGCCTGGCACTTGTCTAGCATGAATGTTACTTGCCACTTATCAGCCCAAGCCTGGATGTTGCATTTTTTTCAGTTTGTGTTTTGCATTATACTTTTTCAAGTAAAGTACATTTTGAACAAGTACCTCACACTAGAAGGACCAGTTTTGGAGTTGCTTTCACTTAGTAAATATCCCAAGTGGTGCACTTAGCACAGCTCCCTGCTTCTCTGGCATTTAACACTAGATAACTGATCAATTCACATTTAACTTTTTCTCATTGCTTAACTACAGTGGTAACTAATCATTAAGGAGCCTGTCCCCCCACCGCCTCCAAAAAATTTTATTTCTCCAACCATCCTAGCTTACTCTATACCATTCAACATTTCCCAACTGAGCTCCTCTGACATGTCTAGGTGCAGTCCCAGCATAATAATGAGTGTGGTCAAAAATGTCTCTGGGGATATTGAACCTTTATTTGTTGGCCAATATTAAAATCTTCTTCCTTGTTTCAATTATCCAACATGCTCAAAACCTCAAAAGGAATAGCCATCCTCACTTCTTTGTAAAGTGTAATGTCAAAGCCAGCAGAAACCAAGAATGATGAAACAAAGTATTGGCAGAGAAAGAAATCCAGAAGTACAAAAATGGAAAGCAACTCAGCAAAACAACTAAAGCATGGAGAAAATGCAACAAATTAAACATAAAACCATTTTTTAAAAATTTAAAACATTTTAAAAAGCCTCCCTTTTCCTTTTAAGAAGCCTGGTGCAACAGGTGTGCTCGCAGAATTCCAGTTGTGCCCAGCTTCAATAGGTGTTGCTTGTACTTAGTCCAAAGTCCCCAGAACTTCTAAAATTCATCCCAAAAACTTACAATTGCATTGTAATATTTAAATGAGACCATGCATGATAGTAACAGAGCCTCATTATTTGGTCTCAAATTGTACCTCATAAAATCAGGCATACAACAAATCAGGTGCACCGCAGACTTTGAAACCCTGCCAGTGCTGCGGTGCCTCGAAATATTTACACTATGGTCTTTCATTGGAATCTGACTAGAAGGTATTATAGGATGCATTTTCCTGACCCTTGCCAGGTCTCTGCCCCTTTTACGTAGACCCAGCGTTTCTATGGCATCGTTGGAAGGGTAGCTTGGTCTGCATCTACAGTGGGCAGAGGCATATCACACCCATGGAATTCCGGTGGGGGTGGGGGGGGAGTCCAGCCTCCTACCTCATTTGCTGTATTGAACACGGACTGCAGCGGTTCAAGAAGGAGGCTCACCACCACCTTCTCAAGGGCAATTAGGGATGGGCAATAAATGCTGGCCTCGCCAGCGACGCCCACATCCCATGAACGAATAAAAAAAAAATGAACATTTGCTGGGTGCCCCTGCACAGGGTTGCCTAAAAAACATGGCACATTCACCTGCTCTCGGGGCCATGGATCCCGGGGCAGGCTGAAGATTTAACTTTGCAAACGTTAACTTTGCAAAATTTACTTTGAATTTCCACAGAAGAGTTTTTCCAATTTCCTGCTTTAAATCAGTGAGAGATTGGCAGAATCCTCAGAGAAATGCCTTAAACAGTTATTATCAGCCATTCACATCATTTCTCTGGGGGTTCTAATGATCTGCTGAAGTTACGGCAGGAATCAGGGCAACCTCCACAGAAATTCAGGGCCCCTATTTCTCCTACCCCCACATCAGATGTTTCAGTTTAATCAGGACCTTCTGACTGCTGATCTCCAAACTCTCAAGCCTGACATACATTTCCTGTCCCTGCCAGGGGACATTCTTGTCCTGGAGTTGCACCCAGGCCACACAATGACAGGAAATCCTGGTGCTTAGGGCCTGGACAGAAGCAGTACACTTTGGGCAAGGATGGCAGGGCCAGGAAAATATGCCCTTTAAAAGTCTTGTGGATTGTTTCCCTTAATTACTTCTTCCTGTCACCTATTTCATCACACTAGCTTGTCATGTTACTACCTTTTGTATCTATCTATCTTTATATTTATCTGTCATTGAGATATCTCACCTGCATTTCCAAGACAGGCGCTGCACAATGCCACTCAGCCTCAGTCCAACTCAGTTCCAGCTTCTTGCGCTCCTCAGCCCAGGTGCAAGATTCCTACATTTTTGGTGCTTCCTTTAACTGCAGTGGGTGGGATAACCTATAGGGCTTTCCCGCTATGGTGGGAGGCATCATTCCCCTGCCAGGACCCTGAGCCCTCAATGTGCACTTCAGCGCAACCCCTAGCCCTGACTTACCTAAGCCTTGGTCCCCACACTTGCCAACGCCAGGTTCGCTTTGTGAGCGGAAACCCTACTTTACTACCTCAAATGCTTTGGGCGCTTTTAGAAACATAAAAGTCAGGGAAACAAGACATTTTGAGGATCTTTGTTCAGCACCGTGGGTTCTCGGAAACAACAGCACGGTGCCTTTGAAATTATAATTTCCCCCCTTCCACCTAGCAAGCATCCCCACATGCACTGCAAATGGAGCAGGTGCCTGCCTATTTTATGGTAATGTGCCTGACCCAGGAATTTGGACAGGGTCAGTGTAATACTGGCCAGTAGGTGGAAATCTTGCTCAGGGCCTTCCTCTCAATCATTTACTTCTTTCTTTTACATTCGTTTCTTTATTTTTAATCAAAATTCCTTTTATTCCCAACAACACCTAAAATATACCAGCAAAACATAATCTTACCTATTACAGCATATAATCCTCATCTTATTAAACTGCACATCATGCCGCCGGTTTCTTGAGATATGTGCTGCCGGCAGGCAGGAGCCTCACCTGCCCGTAGCATTTTTCAAGAAATCACGCGTGATTATCTGTGCATTGCTTTTATTGGGAATTTTACCCATAATTTCCTGATATACTCAGTGGCCAAGGCTTCCATCAGCAGAATGAGCTCAAAAAATTCTTCCTTATGTACAAATATGCACACAAACATTGAATTCAAACCTGAAAATAACATTAACATTCACAATACAATGTAGTAAAAATACAATTTGACTGATTCAATCACCATAAATCAACCGCCCCGATGTTATGTTTTATGTTATAAAACAGTGGGTTAAAATAATGTACCTCTGACTCACTGTGAGGAATGCCACTGGAAATCCACAGATATTGAATATATACTTGTTATTTTCAGTGGGAATTGGCCAGTTGAAAGGGTTAACCAACACATGTATAATTTACTGGTAATCATTACACTTCGAATACTTTCTTATACCTCTAGGGTCACAGGAGAAATTTTTTATGACATTAAGTGCTGCATCCAAAGGTGTCCAGCTACTAATTCACTATGTCACCACCTGCGCTTCAGAACCCAGTGAGCTGACTCCACTACATCATGACATGCTGGCGCCCAGACTGGTCTTAGTCCTTGTTACTGTACCACTTGTCACAAATCATTAGGCAGTGATCTGTTTGATTAGTCTGGTGGTTGATTGGCTGAGTGATGTCCAAGTCGTGTAAATTAGGCATGAATATCCACCGTGCTCACAGACTGAAAAGGCATGCAGTATTAACATGTCAAAAACAAAAGAAATTCATTATACATATGAGTACATGCTGAAGGTAACTATCTTGTTAGTTTTACAAAATTTTAACAAGCATTTAAATAAGATGAACTTAATTTTTTGGAATAAAAATTCTCTTGTGGGGAACATTATTTACATTGCCTGCACAAATGATAACCCACTTAAATGAAAAGTAAACCAAATATTCCAGCTGATTGAATTGTCATTTAACACGTCAGCATCCCTATGCAGTCTATCTGAACGAGTTCTAAGATTGAATAAACATTGATCCGGAAAATTCACACCCATTCTGGCAGATTCCCACCATAAGCCCAGCAGGAATCTGCCAAAATGGCTGCAAACTTGGTCTGGACCAGGATATGTTAGGTTACAGCCTTAATCTGGGGACTCTGCAATGGTCTACAAAGAACGGAGCCTCCACCCACCTCTGCAAGGCCACCAACATCAGGAAGGCGAGGCAGGGACGGGAACTCCAGAAGGGCAGAATTCCTATGGCCCGGCCCTCAGTCATGACCAACATACCACCTCAATTCCTGACAAAAATGGGCCCTCCTGTTGAGATCCAGGCCAAGGTTGAGGCCTGGATCCCAAAGAAAATTCTGCAGCATTTAAAATAAAATGAGTGGCAGGGTTGTAATGTTGCCAGGGGCTCAGGGACCCAGCACCCCTAAGTCCATGCCAGCCACATGCTCCTGCATGCTGCCTCTTTTTCTGGAGGAGGGGAAGTCCCACATGTTGCCTCCCCATCAGCAAAAAAGGCCTGATTCTCCTGGCCCTCCCTCAACAGAAAATGCTGGAAACACTCAGCAGCTCAGGCAGCATCTGTAGAGAGAGAAACAGTTAACTGGTTGATGAACTTTCATTAGAAATCAGCATACAGCAGCATCCCCTACAGATTTTCAGGGCCAAATGCAACTTCTAGAATCAAATGGTGATGGTGATCCTTTCATTTATCTATTATATTGGTAGTAACAGTACAATACCGTTTGCATAGAAATGAGGGAAGATTTGTATTGGTTCATTGCACTACTAGGGGCAGGTGACAAGAATCCCACAATATACCCTAAAACACATGCATGCACAGGGTGTAATTTATTTGCCTTATTTACTGCTGGTGTATTTTCTTCTAATTGAAAAGAGTTGACAGAATAGTCAGCATTGTTAAACCAAAAGAAAATTGAATAGAAGTACATGAGGCCACTTAAATTTTTTAAAAGTGAGCATTGTGCAGGCTACAGTAATACTGCAACAGCAGAAAGAAAACCGATGGAAAACCATCGCCTGTTAAAGCCACTAAAGCTGTCATTAGGCCAGTATCAGTTGAATTCTGTGCGGCAAACATGAAGAATTGCAACATGGCATCAGTCCCAAAAGTCCAATATGATAGAAGTATAAATGAGAACTTTGTGGCATCAGTAACAAGGATGACTCATCCCTGACTCTTTGGGGTCGATTTTAGGATGGCCGAGTGGGTGCATTCGTGGCGGGAGGGGCTCCGAAAATTCAGGATTCCCGGGGCGAGTCCGGAGCCCGGCTCCAACCCGCCCACTTCCGGGTTCCCCAATGACGCGCTTAGGTGCGCGCGCAGCCCCTGCATGCGGGATTCCCACCGGCAATTAAAGCCGGCAGGATCCCAATTAAACCAATTATTTTGATATTTCAGGTCGTTAGCAGACCTGATTTGTAGGATATTTTAGGAGAGGTGGGATTTTCATCCAAACTGAGCGTGTTTCCCGTACTGGGGGAAACACTCCCAGTTGAAATAGACATGTTGCAGCCACCAGCCTGTGGGAGCTGCAAAGGTCTATTTGACAGGTGGGGGGGGGAGACCCTCACTCATTGCAGGAGGCCACTCTGTCACTTTGGACAAAGTTTGGCCTGCACCACCCTCCTCCTAACACAAAAATTCACCAACTTGCAACCTCAACCCCGGTGTGCAGACACATTTGCCTACCTTGCGGACCCCCTCAAACGTACATCTTCCAGATGGGGGCCGCCATAGCTGCAGTCATGACCTCCTCGGAGGACAAACTGCATCACCAGCCTTGCCGGCCACGCCATCCACCTCTGACACGTGGACCTCCGCAACACAGTGCTGTGACACTTCCACCTGCACAGCAGGAGGGAGGGCAACCACAGAGAGAGATGCGTCGCAGAAGGCACTACCTTCGCCACAGGGTCTACAGACCAAGGCTCAGCTTCCTGGACCTCTCTGAGGAGCAGTGCACACGGAGGCTCAGAGTCACTCGACATGTAGTCACGGACATCTGCAGCCTCCTTCATGCCGAGCTGCTCCCGGCTGGCCCGAGCACCATCTTCTTACCTGTCGTTGTCAAAGTCACCACTGCCCTCAACAACTTCTCCTCCGGATCCTTCCAGGGTGCCAGCGGGGACATCGCCGACGTCTCTCAGTCATCTGCACAAAAGAGCCCTGCAAATACACCTGCACCCTCTCTGCAGTGACACAATGGGTGGCATCAGGTGTGGGTCTTCATGGTGATCCTCAGGAAAGGGCATTATTGCACAAGCCAGTCAAGAACGGCCAAGACGTGGCAGTAGTGGTGACCATATAATATGTAATATGAGTTGATCAGACATCAAATATAAGTAAAAACCATGACAAACCCTCAAACACCCTTGTGCATCCCCTTCATGCTCACGACACGTTTGCCTTACGCTTCCTACTACACATACGTGATGCATGCCCTGTGGCTGCAGCACAGGTAATGGCAGGTTGGGTGAGGATGACCGTGAAAGAGATGCATGAGAGGGTGATTATGAGATAGAGCCATGAGATTGTATGAGGATTGGATTGAGTGGTAGTGGTGGGATGAGTACTGGCGAGGTGAGTAAGTGCAGGTATGATGAGGATGAGCTTTGAGTGGGTGTGAGGAGTGATGTGATAGAGTAGTGTTGGCAGTGCAGAAGGAGATATGGAGTGGGGGCGGGGATGTGGCAGACAGAGTGTAGGGGAATGAGTAAGTGTACTCACTTCGGCTGACCAACTTAGGTTATTGAAGCGCCTCCTACACTGTATGCAGGTGCGTGATATGTTGGTGGCGCAGGTGACCTCCTCTGCCAACTCGAGCCAGGCCTTCGTGGTGACAGAGGCAGGCCACTTCCTCCCGTCCGCCGGGGAGAAGATCTCTGTCTTCCCCCTCCTCCTCCTTCTCCTCCTCACCCTCCTCCTCACCCCATCCAGTAGGAATGAGGCATCATTAAAACTGGGAGCAGCCTTTCCCTAGGGCTGCTCCATGCTGTAATTTTGGCTCCTTTCTGCAGCATCAGTCAGTGGAGGACTGCTCCTTTAAATAGGGCTCCTCCAGCTGACAGCCTATGATGCGGGTGTGCAGTCTGCCCACTGCGCAGCTTTCCAGCGTGAAACCCGGAAGCCAAGGTAAGTGGCTTCAATTTACTTGCGATCGCGTGCCAAACCCACCGATTTCACTGGGCGGGTTACCCATGCGCCCAGTTGACCCCCCCGCTGCCAACCCGCCTCCCTCCTAATATCGGACTCTTTGAATCTGAGCCAGTCTAAATTCTTAAAATGATCCACCTAGAAATTACTGATGTGATATTAGTGAACAGAAACTTAATGCATTTAGATAAGAATCCACTGTCCATCATTTTAACAGAGGCGTTAAGCCATTTGAAATAAGGAAGTAGTAGACAGAGAGTGCCATATGAACTCGTTAAGCATTTGTCCACAATCACCAACAGGAATTTCTATGTTCCTTCTGTCTTTTCAAAATCTGTTTAAGTTCCAGTTTTTCTTTCAGGATTTACAATTTTTCTTTTTATCTCTAGGTTTCCTTTTTTCACTTACAGTAAAGCAGATTGTTTTTAACCGCATTTCTATTAAATCACCCAAGGTTGTGTACACTAAGGTTTCTATCTTGTAGTTGTACTATAAACATGAAAGTTGCCAATTATCTAAAATAGTAGATAGTCGACAGTGAGTTCTATCTTCGTATTTATATATTTTCAAATTGCTCAACTTGTGCTTACTATTACATTATAGCCTCATAACTCATTCCACATAATTAGCATTCTGTATTTGTTTACTTTACAGCAGAATGCATTTAACTGGTACACAAAATAATCATAATTTTGATATAAATCTCAGGTTCCAAAAATAATATAATGCAGGATTTTGCAAGAGAGCATTATCAGGAGTTAAAACAAAGACTTATGTGCCCTTTATTCTGCTTTTTTTCAATTGGTACTTGTACTTATTGCATTTTTCACAGCAAACCTTTGAAAGGGACTATTATTATTTTCAAGATTGCTTTGAGTGCAACTGAAATAATGAATTAATGTACGCAAGTATATCTTCAACATAGTTTCTTCAGAATCAGCTTTTCATGTTTGCACAGCTTTAAAAGTGTCAAATTTCCTGACAAGCAATTATCAATTGTCTTCACTTAAGTCACGAGTGCACAAGTAAAATACTGTACAAAATACAAAAATATTGCCTGATATTGTTCAAGAAGAAAATAGGCTGAATTTTCCACTTTCTGGTGGGGTAGCGGCAGGGCGGGACTTTTGCCTGTCCCTCTGACTCCACTCTGACCCTGACCCATTTCCCAATAATAGAAAGCCCAGCTACCTTCCCCGAACTTCAATTGCATTACCATAATTAAGTCTCCTACCCTGAACATCTTGGCAGTCACCAACATAGCTAGACAGGCTATATCAACACTGAGGCTACAAGAGAAGGGCAGAGGCTGTGTTACTCTGCAATGAGTGACCCACCTCCTAACTCCCCCTCCCCCCTCCCACCCCAAAGCAATTCCAACCATCTACAAGGCTCAGGATTGTGATGAAATATTCACCACTTACCTGTATCGGTGTAGCCTCAACAACACTTGAGAAGCTCGACACTATCCAGCACAGAACATTTTGCTTATTCCGACATACTGCCTCTGGACTCAATATTCACATCCTCCATCCTTGGCACATTCAGGCTGCAGCACTTAATATATAAAGGTCAAGTTGTAGCAACTCAGCAAGATTACTTCGACAGCACCTCCCTCGCCTGCAACCCGTAAAACCGAGAAGAACAAGAGCACCAATATAAAGGGAACACCGTTATCTCCAAGTCAGACACCATCCTGACTTGGACATATATTTCAGTTCCTTCAACATTACTGGGTCAGTATCCTGGAATTACCTCCCTAAGTTCATTTGTGGGAGCATCAGCAGCACAAGGATTTCAGCAGTTCAAGGAGAAAGCCCACCACCACCTTTTCAGGGCAACTGGGATTAGACAGTGATAGAAGTCTTGTCAATGTTGTCTACATCCTAAAAATAAATTTAAAAAGAGAGTGCCCCGTGAAAATCCTGGCCTAATACTACGCATTGAAAACAAAGATCATGAGCAATGCCACCTCCCCAAAGAATATTAAAGCACATGATTCAGGTTATCATTTAGTTTTCAAATTCTATCCAAGGAAAATTGTAGCACAATATCACATCTTTCAGAAATGTTTCAAAGCATTTCACATCCAAGCTCCTAGAGGATTACTGTCTTTGTGAAAACATTTGCTTTCAAAAGAACATTGATGCATTGGAGAATGTTTAAAAAAAGGTGACAAGGCTTATTCTGTAACTTGTCTCTGAATTACGATGAGAGTCTTTGGACTAAAGTTGATTTCATTAGAGAAAAGATGATTGAAATCCAGAAGTAGAAATGATTATCTGTGATGTTATCGTAAAAACACTTAACATGTCCGTACTAAATTCCTCACTCCACTACTTTAAAAGAGACATTCACCTGCTACAATAAATTAAAATAACATGGAGAAGAATTTTGTATGAGCTCATTAAACATTTGTATGATAATATCGCAGATTGTAATTTCTACTTTCAGGTTTTTAAACTATCGAGATGCACAGTTAATGTAGATGTAAAAAGAAGAATGCAGGCTTGCGTTTATTTATCACATTGTCACATCTGTCAAAAATGTCTCAAAGCACTTGAGTGAAATATTTTAAAATGCATTGACTGTTTCAGTGTAGGCAAAGCAGCCATTTTGCACACACCACCTCCCCTTGACATTCAACGGTATTACCATCGCCGAATCCCCCACCATCAACATCCTGGGAGTCACCATTGAGCAGAAACTTAACTGGACCAGCCATATAAATACTGTGGCTACAAGAGCAGGTCAGAGGCTGGGTATTCTGCGGCGAGTGACTCACCTCCTGACTCCCCAAAGCCTTTCCATCATCTACAAGGCACAAGTCAGGAGTGTGATGGAATACTCTCCACTTGCCTGGATGAGTGCAGCTCCAACAACACTCAAGAAGCTTGACACCATCCAGGACAAAGCAGCCTGCTTGATTGGCACACCATCCACCACCCTAAACATTCACTTCCTTTACCACCGGCGCACTGTGGCTGCAGTGTGTACCATCCACAGGATGCACTGCAGCAACTCACCAAGGCTTCTTCGACAACACCTCCCAAACCCGCAACCTCTACCACCTAGAAGGACACGAGCAGCAGGCACATGGGAACAACACCACCTGCACATTCCCCTCCAAGCCACACACCATCCCAATTTGGAAATATATCGCCGTTCCTTCATCGTCGCTGGGTCAAAATCCTGGAACTCCCTTCTTAACAGCACTGTGGGAGAACCTTCACCACACGGACTGCAGCGGTTGAAGAAGGCGGCTCACCACCACCTTCTCAAGGGCAATTAGGGATGGGCAATAAATGCTGGTGTCGCCAGCGACGCCCACATCCCATGAACGAATAATAAAAAAAGCAAGACCCTCCAATTAGTGATGAGATAAAGGTATAGTGAATATGCTTCTGATAGTGTTGGTTAAGGGAGTATTGTTGGCCAGGACACCAGGAGAACTCCCTGCTCTTTTTCAAATAGTGCCATGGGATCTTTAAAGTCCACCTGAAACACCAGAACAGGTAAATGGGATCTTGGTTTAATATCATGGCACCTCTGACAATGCAGTACTCCCTCAGTACTGCAATCGAGTGTCAGCCTAGACTATTCAAAAGAAGATAGAAAGAACTGTATTTATATAGTGCCTTGCATAACCTTAAGACATCCCAAAGCCAATAAAGTACTTTTGAAGTGTAGTCATTGTTGTAATATGGGCAGCCAATTTGCAGACTCCGCAACCTTCTGACTCAGAAGTAAGAGAGTTACCACCTGAGTTTGACTATGATCATAGGACACAAGTTTAAAAACAAAATAAGTCTCATACAAGACCAAAGTTTAGAAGATTTTTTTCTTCCAGAGTGGTGAATATGTGGAACAAACTCTCACCGTAAACAGTTCATCATATGTTGATTAACTCCTCCAAAAAAGAGTGGGATAATATTTGGGGCTGATAATCCTGTAGGCCCGATTTCTCTTCATCTGCCCAGAACCTCAGGTGCTGACCCCACCAAAGTTTGTGATTCATGGGGGCCCTTTAATATTAGGGGCACATTTCAGGTGCCCACGTGTTAAAGAAAGCCATGTAGATTGCCAATTCTGATAGGTGCCGGGACATAAAAATAAAATTGCCCCATCCGCCCCCGTTGTAAGGGGCTGCAAAACTTTTTTTTAAATTACCTCCTCTTCAAGGTCTAATCAGAACCCTGGCCTGAACCCCTAGGTAGGCCCCATTTTCACCATTTAGTCTCATTTGGTGTACCAGCCACCCTTGCCGTATTGAGGACGCAGAAACTTCTAGCCTGGGAGTTCCCTACCCCAACCTCTCCTATGTCAGTTGCCTTGTAGGGGCAGGCGGAGGCCCTGTCCCTTACAAGGCCATTCAGAAACTCTGACTGGAGGCCAGCATCTGCTGTATCTGAGTCCAGGCCTAATTTGTGGCCCTTTTGCCAAACTTTCACTGGAGTTACGGTGGGAGTTTGCTGGAAGGGCTGCAGATTTTTGTTCCCTTGATACTGAATGAGAATGAAAGTTACTGGGAAAAGCTATTTAGATACTCCATGCAATACAATGGTTTTTGTGTTGCTGGAACCAAGGATGTGAGCTGTGATATTTACTTGGAGCCAGGAAGAGAGCAGAGGGGGAATATTTTCGGACGCAAAACCCAGAAATGAAGTTAGCAGGTCGGATTCTGTGATCTCAACTTGGTAGATCAATTAAATTTTTTCTTCCGGGTTTTGCGTCTCCAAAGATTCACAACCCTCTGAGTGAAGAAATCCTTCCTCGTCTTGGTCCTAAATGGCCAACCTCTTATCTTGAGGCTATGTCCCCTAGCTCTAGACTCTCCAGCCTCTCAGCATCTACCATGTCAAGCCCTCTATGAATTATATACGTTTCAATGAGATCACCTCTCATTCTTCTAAACTCCAGAGAGTATAGGTCCATTGTACTTAATCTCTCCTCATAGGACAACCTTCTTATCCCAGGAATCAATCTAGTGAACCGTCGTTGCACCCCCTCTAAGGCAAGTATATCCTTCCTTAGGTAAGGAGACCAAAACCGTACACGGTACTCCAGGTGTGGTCTCACCAGAGTCCTATATGATTGCAGCAAGACCTCCTAACTCTTATACTCTGACCTCTTTGCATTTCCAACCATTTGCCTTCCTATTTGCTTGCTGTACCTGCATGTTAACTTCCTGTGATTCGTGTATAAGGACACCCGAATCCCTCTGAAAACCGACATTTCTTAGTCTCTCACCTTTTAAAAAATATTCTGCATTTTCGTTCTTCCTACCAAAGTGAATAATTTCACATTTCCCCGCATTATATTCCATCTGCCACCTTCTCGCTCACTCATTTAACCAGTCTATGTCCCTCTGTAGCCTCTTTGTGTCCACCTCACAGATTACTTTCTTTCCCACCTTGCTTTGTATCGTCAGCAAACTTGGTCCCCTCATCTAGGTCATTGATATATATTGTAAATATACGAGGCCCAAGCACTGATCCTTGCGGCACCCCACTAGTTACAACCAGCCGTTAACCAATCCTCAATCCATGCTAATATATTACCCCCAATCCCATGAGCCCTAATCTTGTGCAACAACCTCTTGTGTGACACTTTATCAGCCTTTTGAAAATTCAAATATACTGCATCCATTGGTTCCCCTTTATCCACCCTGCTAGTTACACAAAAAAACTCTTAATAGATTTGTCAAACATGATTTCCTTTTCACAAAACCATGTTGACTCTGCCTAATAATATTATGATTTTCTAAGTGCCCTGTTATTACGTCCTTAATAATAGATTCTAGCATTTTCCTTAACACTGATGTTAGGCTGACTGGCCTATAGTTCCCTGTTTTCTCTCTCCCTCCTTTCTTGAATAGCGGGGTTATATTTACTAACTTCCAATCCACGGGGACCATTCTAGAATCTAGGGAATTCTGGAAGATCAAAACCAATGCATCCACTATCTCTGCAGCCATCTCTTTTAAAATCCTAGAATGTAGGCCTTCGGGTCCAGGGGATTTGTCGGCTTTTAGTCCCATTAATTTCTCCAGTACTTTTTCTTTACTAATATTAATTACTTTAAGTTCCTAACTCTCATTCGACCCTTGGTTCCCCACTATTTCTGGTATGTTTTTTGTGTCTTCTACTGTGAAGGCAGATATAAAATATTTGTTTAACGTCTCTGCCATTTCCTTATTCCCCATTATAATTTCTGCTGTCTCTGCCTCGAAGGGACCCATGTTTACTTTCGCTAATCTCTTCCTTTTTAAATACAGTTGCAGCTGTATCTCAATTCTCATTCTCAACGATGGCCCAGGGTTCAGCAACTGTGTCCAGCTGAGCAGAGCTTGGAGAGGAGTGCACCCTCCAATGCAGACTCTCCACAGCTGACCCTGCCACCAGTATCTGCTCGTGCTCACTTATGAATTGTGAATCACCAGGTGAAAACCCAACTAACTGCGTAACAGGACCCACTGAAGTGCGAGTGTTTGCGCTGGTGCATGGCTGTATGTCCTGTGAACGTGCACTCTCAGAAGGAATGAGGTTCTCTGAAGAATCGTTGTCATGCATCTCCGCAAACTCTTCTTGTACGCGTGAAGGCACGGGAAGACAACAGAAAGTGATATGAATTAGTTGTGGTAAAGTAACAATCTTGCCAATCACCATACTCAGGTTTTTCATAGTTCAGTCATTGACGAAATAAAGTCAGCATTCTTTCACTAGGAATCTGCGAGTTCCCAGTTTCTCCATCTCTGATGGAGAGGGAACCAGAGGTGCCACTTATCTCCATGGCATCCTCCTCTGCAACAGTGAGCTGCATTATTTTTCTCGAAATACGTGAAAAAGAAACCCATTTACTTAACTGTAATTCGAGACCCATGGAGTTGAAGTAGAAGATCAGCCATGATCTTATTGAATGACGGAGCAGGCTCGAGGGGTCATAGGGCCTACTCCTGCTTCTATTTCTTATGGTTTTTTGTTCTTAACTTTGCAAGGTGCTGGCAAACGTGCCCGCACACTCTCCACAATAGCGGGGAGGATGGTGGAGTCCAACTGCAACACTAGTGGATTGGCGTCGCAGGTAATTGCGAGGACGTCTGCCATGGAGAGGGTGGTTGCCTCCATGGAGAGAGTGGCTGCCTCCGTGGAGCTTCAAGCACGGCTCTCAAATGAGTCTATGTAGGCCATGATCACAGGCATGCAGGACATGTTTGCTGCCTTCAACAGGATGACAGATACCTTATCCGTGGCCTTACAACGTGTTACAGATCTGCAGCAAGCTGCTCTTCAGCAGAGTGGTAAAAGTGATGTGGCACTGGCCCAGGAGATGGATAATGGCGAAAGGGGACATGGAAGTGAGAATTCCACTCAAAGCACTCCCACGTCTCACCCGTTGCCCCTCCCCCCCGCCCCAACCAGCACCCGACATGCTGCCTCCTCTCCCGATGGCCAAGTCTGCAGGTGCAGGTTGAGCAGTCTTTGATGGGGCCCTCAGGGGTTCCAAAACCCAGAGGTCGTAGGCTGAGAACATCTCAGCAGTCAGGGCAGGGATCTGAGCAGCCTGCCTCTACCTCTGCTGAAGCCACAGGGGATGCACCACGTAGAAGCGGTAGGAAGCATGAGTTCAAGCAATTGTAATTCAATAATGGTATGCACATGAAGTTTCCTTTTTTTATATTGGCACATAAAATTTATTGATTAGCACCACTTCCACATCTTGCCCATTATTACGTTCTGAGGGACAACTCACCTTTCATTTGCTTCATGATGCATGTCAATACATGACGGGACCCATTGAATGGGTATGCAATGGGTATATGCATGGTTGAAGACTGTTTTATGCAAAGGGGGGATGATGGTGGTGGGAGCATGCCCGAGTATTTCAATGTTTCTTTTTCCCACTCTGACTAACTAAGTGAACCTTTTAGATGTGAGGGCATCCCTGGCATCCCGGGCAGCAATGGAAAAACAGAAAGGCAGAGTATTATTTAAATGGTGATTGATAGATTGGGAAATGTTGATGTACAAAGGGACCTGGGTGTCCTTGTACACCAGTCACTGAAAGCAAACAGGCAGGTGCAGCAAGCAGTTAGGAAGGCAAATGGTATGTTGGCCTTCATTGCAAGAGGACTTGAGTACAGGAGCAAGGATGTCTTACTGCAGTTATACAGGGCCTTGGTGAGACCCCACCTGGAGTATTGTGTGCAGTTTTGGTCTCCTTACCCAAGAAAGGGTATACTTGCCATAGAGGGAGTGCAGCGAAGGTTCACCAGACTGATTCCTAGGATGGCGAGACTGTCGTATGAGGAGAGATTAGGCCTGTATTCACTTGGGTTTAGAAGAATGAGAGGGGATCTCATTGAAACATATAAAATTCTGATAGGGCTAGACAGACTGGATGCAAGGGAGGATGTTTCCTTTGGCTGTGGGGTCCAGAATGAGGGGTCACATTCTCAGGATACGGGATAGGACATTTAGGACTGAGATGAGGAGACATTTTTTCACTCAGAGGGTGGTGAACCTGTGGAATTCTCTACCACAGAAGGCTGTGGAGGCCAAGACACTGAATATATTTAAGAAGGCGATAGATAGATTTCTAAACACAGAAGGCATCAAGGGGCATGGGGAGAGAGTGGGAATATGGTATTGAGATAGCGGATCAGCCATGATCATATTGAATGGCGGAGCAGGCTCGAAGGGCCAAATGACCCACTCCTGCTCCTATTTTCTTTGTTTCTATGTTTACACGGCTGATCTGGCGATGGGTGTCCCATAGTCATATTGCTCGTCGTCATCCTCCTCCTCCTCTTCTTCAATGTTCTCGTCATCAGAAGAATATTGACGAGCACCTTGGCCATCCTCCACCTCTATCCTGTCTGCTGCACTATGTTGTGCAGGATGCAGCACACCACTATGATTCTGGACGCCCTCGCTGGCGAGTACTGAAGGGCCTCTCCAGACCTATCCAGGCACCTGAAGCGCATCTTCAACATGCCGATAGTTTGTTCAGTGACACACCTGGTGGTCATCTGGCTCTGGTTGTAGCGCTCTTGTGCCTCATTGGTGGGGTTCCTCACAGGTGTCAAGAGCCAAGTTTGAAGAGGGTATCCCTTTTCTCCAACGTGCCAGTGCTTAAGTCTGTCTCCTGGTAGGAAGTGGTCTGGAATGTTGGACTGTTACAGTATAAAAGCATCATGATAGCTGCCAGGGACTCTGACGCGCACCTGCATGAACCTCTTTTGTTTGCACACCAGCTGTGCATTGATGGAGTGAAATTTCTTGCGGCTGATAAAAATTCCTGGTTCATGTAGTGGTCCTTGAAATGTCAGGTGCATGCAATAGATTGCACCCTGTACCAGAGGGAAGCCAGCCAGAAAGGCGAAACCGACTGCCCGTTCATTCTGGCTGATGTTGTCGTGGGGGAAGTTCACATAAGTGGACACCTGGTAAACAACCCATCCGTTACCTGCCTTATACAATTATGTGCAGCTGACTGAGAGACCCTAGAGATGTCTCCGATGATGCACTGGAAGGAGCCAGAGGCAAAGAAATTGACTTTTACAGCGACGGGCAATGTGTGTACACCAGGTCCAACAGGGAGCAGCTCTTCTTCGAGGAGGCTGCAGACATCTGCTACCACCTGCCGGCTCAATCTGATAGGTCAAGGAAGCTCAACCTCTGTCTGCATACCCTCTCACGTGGATAGTGCCTCCTATGACCTTGGCCCCTCTGTTGCTCTCCTCTCTGCTGTTCTCCTCTCTGCTGTTCTCCTCTCTGCTCTTCTCCACTCTGCTCTTCTCCACTCTGCCCTTCTCCACTCTGCTCTTCTCTCTGCTGTTCTCCAGATCTGTGTAATGCACCTCTCTCTTATGCACCTGCAGATCCCAACACAGCACAACGTCACTGCCATGGATGGAGATTGTCTTCCTCGTCCGATGTCCTATCGAGGTCATCCATGGTGCCCCCTCCATCCTGATCTTGTCCGTTTGAAAGTCTCCAAAGTTCTGAAAAAGCTGTATGAACATAATAACTCTCTGTCAAATGTTTGCCAGAAGGAACTGAGACACCAGCTGTAATCACTGAGCTTTTATTCACATCGGGCAATCATAACTTTAAAGACCCCCTTGAACTGCGGCTCAATCTCGCCTCCGTTTCACTGGCAAGTTTCCCGAGCTCCGGGAAACCCGTGCTGGAGGCGTTAAATTCTAATGCCTGTTGAATTCGATTTAAAATCACCTAATTTACATCTGATAATCAGGTAAATTGCTTCGATAAATACCCACCCGCCTGTCCTAATGATCAACCCGCCTCTGGCGAGTAAGTTACTCGTATGCAGCCAAATGACCGAAAGTGGGCACATTGGAGCCGGGTTGCGGTCGGCCGTAAAATTCCATTATTTTAACTCCACACCCGCCTCCAACCCACCCGTTTTTGAAGGTTAAGATTCCTCCCATGATGTCTGTTGAAAACACCTGCACTGGTTTGAATAATAAATGTAGATACATGTTTTCCACTGGTTTTTAGGGATCAGGATGAAATTTTGCATGATTTTTCCTCAGTTGATTAAATAGTGGGATGGAATCCATTATATGCCAATTTATACTTGGGCTATGGAAGAAATGGGCTTTAAGAGCTGAATGGCCATTTCTCAGTTTATGTTTTCTTATTGCTTTCATACAGTGATGGCATAATGTTGAAACATATCATCATGTTATTTACATGTGATCAAATTAATACATAGTTCTCCATCCTCAACCAAAAAGGCTTGTTAAATATTTCCACGAAGGAAGTACCCCTTTAAGAGTTTGGAAAGCACTCCAAAAGCAATGTATTAACAACGACAGTAGCAACTTAAAAGATATGTTATGACCCTCCTGGGATCCCAGAAAATAAAATTCACAATTCTATACTCATGTTCTACCTCATATTTCCCATTTTAAAAATAATGTAATGAAATCCCTAGTAAAAGTGATAGAAACACAATACTATGTAGAGGTCTGTGTGATTTTTTTAAATCCCACTTGGGAATTTTTTAATTCCACTTGTGAAGTTGCCTAGAACTTTTACCATACCATTGAATTAATCTTTCCAGGTTACTTCTCTCAGTATTTTTAGCATTCAGGAGCCACTGTTCTTGTTTGTTATCTTCCCTCTTTTAGCCAAATCAACCTTCAATAACTGCAATTTCGATTTGCTGGAAACCAGCCTTTAGACTGATCTTCAGCCAATAAAAAATATATTTTTTAAATTGCTCCCACTTCCAAAATGAATGGTGCAAGCCAAGCGAAAGAAGATAACAACATATGTTAAAGATAATTTTTTAAAGAAAGTTTAGAAAAGACAGCATAGATTACATTAGGAAAAACCTAAAAATTTAAAAGAACAGAAATTAGTAAAAAGAGAAAAATAAGAATAACATGTTAAGCAAAATTGAATGTTCAACAATTCTTATTTTTAGTTGAATTATTTTTTACGGGGCCGAATTTCCTCAACCGTACCTCTGGTGGAAGGCCACAGAATGGCTTGGAAGAAGTGCCAGGACCTGACAATACCAGGTCGCAACTAACCTTCGATTTCCCACTCAGCCTTCTTTGGGGGGGTGGGGGGAAGGATCCACCCTTCCATTATAAGGCCAGTGATGTGGAGAAGGCAGGGCCGGGGTGGTGACTTGCTACACTGGGAATTGCCATTTCCCCACTCATTTGGTATACTCACTAGGTATGTCCAGTGAGATGTGGTGTACCAGCCTCCAGGGGGCCAGAAGTGTGCCCCACTTTGGGGGGGAGGTCAGCCCAGACCCCCGAAGATGAGAATTTGTTTTAAAATTCCAATATTAGCTACCAGGTGAAGCAGACTGAAGGGGCCATAGGAGTGGTTACTGCAGGGAGCCGATTTCCCCTCCCCTTACCCATAATGGCCAGGCAACAGAGCAGCAGCATGAGACTGGCAGTCACCCAAAAGGTGCCCATAGTGGCGCAGTCATGTCCCAGCCCCATTCAAATTAGGCCCCTTGCCACTAACCCTGCACACTCTGGCAGGTCTGCACTAGAGTACTATCCCAGCATAACTGGAGTTTCAAGCTCTATGACCTAGAAATTAGGTCGCATTTTTCAGGTGTTAAATAGCCTGCCACGTCCCCAGTATGGCGGGCAGGAAGTGTATGCACACTGGAAGTGTGCCACCCGCCATATTGGTAGTGGAGGTTGCACTGGCAGCAGGAGCACACGCCGGCATCATTCTAAGCTCTACATAATTTATTCAAATTAGAGCCCTGTGCATCTTGCAGGATCAGTTTTCCATTTTGGATCGCCCCAGCGCTTCACTCGCCACATGTTGACCTTGCACAGCACAACATGACGCTAACTGGCAGGAAGGCCTCCTCACCAGTGCTATTTAAAAGTATCATGCAGTACTTACAGGTTAGTTGCTGGTTTAGTATTTCTACTGGTTGACTTCTAGGGTTTTTCTGCTGTGTTGTATCACTCTGGAAATTTCACTTTGCACAGAGAGAAGTTTTACTGGTCTTGCCTCAGAAATAGTCTGGCTGCAGACATTGGTGGTATTATAGGGCTGCCTCTGGGGCTGGAGGACAATGGGGAGCAGCAAAGAAAACACCCAGGGCAAGAAAAGCTGCTAGAATAGGGAGGTGGAGGGGCTGAGGCAGTGACCACCAGAGCCCCTATCTGCCCAAGCTCTCAGAGACCAGCTGATTGAGGAATGCTTCAACTAAATCATCCCTCCCATTCTCCATTCACCAACAGTCCCACAATCTTTATCAATCTTCATACAACCACCATTCAATTGCCTTTCTTCATTCCAAATGTATTGGCCTTGTCCTCATTTCACTATAAAGACAAATCCAGATCAAAAAGCAAATTTATCAAATAAATCTTGTCAGCATTGACAATTTCCTTGTGCAGGTCCTCAGTGCCTCTCTTGTGTGCTCGTTTTCCTAGGTGCTGCCCCAGTGGCTACAATTTGGGAGGTGGAAGGCTGCTGAGCTTCCGTTGAGGACACTTCAGATGGCCTTGGAGGACGACCTCAAGCAGCTCTGGGCCTAGAGGGCCCGGCTGTAGACTGCAGCATCTTGGCGTGGGCTGCAGCTGCCTGGGCTGGCTAGCTGAGTGGTGCCAGCAAGGGCACTGGCGGAGTGTCTGGCGTGGGAGCGGGCATGCTGTCATCCTGAGAGAGGATAGCAGGTGCCTCTCCCATGGAGCCAAGGCCACTCTGCTGGGGCGGCACCTCAGCACTCCTAGGGCTCTGCTGGAGAACAGAGTGTGGGAGTGACGTGATGCCCTGGAAGCCCCTTTCAACAATGGCCCCCAAGCCAAGATGGCAGCCGCCTGAGCTTCCATGCCAGCAGTATGAGCTGCCATAAAAGCTTGAGTTGCCATAAGATGCTCCATCATGGTGGGTTCTACTGTGGTGCTGATGGACCTGACCACTGTGTTGGACAGTCCATGTTGGACAGAATGGTCTCCATGCTGTGTGCAAAGCCTTGAGACAAGTTGGAGTTGGACTCCCCCATGCTCCGCGACATTGTGCACAAGCTCTCTGGCAGACTGCCCAGAGCACCAAGCATTTCCCAGTGTATGTCTGTGAGCCTTCTTCGGTAACCTGGGCCCTCAAAGTTTGCATCTGAGTCATCTGCAGCAGAACTAGTATGTGACCTCGCCCTCTGGCAAACTGGCACCCGTGGTGTCCTATCCCCCGCCTTAGGTCCTGCGCACTTGCGCCCGGTGAGTCACCAAGTACAGATCCCTCCTCTAAATTAGCCTCTAAAGACCGCATGGTGTCAGTATTTGAGCTGGTGCTTGCGAGAGTCAGATCAAGTGATGGTGCATCTTCTGCAACACTGCCCGGTTCTTTTTCCACTAGCTGAGGAGCATTGCAGCTGCAATGAAAGAAAGGGACAAGGATTAGCTTGTGGTGTGAGGAAGAGTAGAGAGAGAGAAGTGGGTGTTGAAAACATCTGCAGCTTGTCATGCAGAGTGTGTGGGATGAGGAAGCGGTCAGAAGAGACAAAGAGGATTAGGTATGAAGAAACCCTGTGCGACGTCTCCTCCAGCATCGGCAGTGGCTACGGCCTCCGCTCTAGCCTTTCCCATGATGCCCAAGCCACTCGCTTTAAATGAGCGGGTGTGCAGATTGGCTCTTCTTCCTCCGGTGGTAGCCTGTTGCCTTGTATTGTGTGCGACGTTGTCCTGCGGGAAAGAGAGGTGTGTTAGTGAGAGTCTTGTGAAGTGTTTGGAGAATGTGGCTGTCATGGTGGAATAGCTGACGGTCTGTGCGTGAAATGTGAGTTGTGCTAAGTGAGGAATGTAATAGTGGTGTATTTTTGAGCATGAGAAGAAGTAGATTTAGTGAAGTGTGGTGCAGTGTTGAGAGTGTTGTGAGTGTTGTAATTAATGAGGCTATGAGTGGTGCAGCTTTATCAGAAAGTATTTGAACAACTCTAGTTAAATCGTTGAATTTTTTTTTCCTGCATTGGAGCCACATTCTTGAGGCAATGCTCCTGGCATTGACATACTCAGCAATCTCTTTCCACTGCCTCCTGAGTAGCTGGAGGCTTCCTGCCCCCTGGGGGGAAGAAGGATGTCCCTCCTCCTCTCCACTGCCTGCACCAAAGCCTCCAGTGCAGCATCAGAGTACCTTGGAGCCTGCTTGCTCCCTCCTTCAGCCCCTCCTTCCTCCACTTGTTCCACAGTCTTTGCAGCCAGAATGCACCTCCCCTTAAGAGGTGCTGGCTGCCTTTAAGTAGTGCCCTGAACTCCCAATATCGTTCCCCTACCTGCCCCAATAGGCGTGCAGCCAATGAATAGCGTGGGTAGCGCTGAATGCACGCACAAATCATTGTAATTAGCAGGCAGCATGGATATTGCGCACTGCCAGCATTGATAGTAATTGGTCAGCTATTCTGCACCCCGTCCCTCGTGCACCCGTTTTCAGGCTTGATCTGATTTCTAGGTCTATGTGCTTTAGTTCTATAGGGTTAATTAATATTAGAGTAATAAAGCTAATGCTGATATTGGAGCCGTTTTATTACTGCAATAATGTGAACTGAAAACTGACAAAACTGTCCCAAAGAGATCATTCAACTGAACCAGTCAACTGTATAAGGGTTAAAGAAATCTTATAAATCAGACCTTTGTAAAGTTTCATTGATATAGCTTGCATTACATGATATTTAGGTGGCCATAACCATTTTGCCTCATTGTTGGAGTCACTGAAATCTTTGGACAAAAAGATTAAAACATAATTTTGTTGGATAATTGTGGATCTGAATTGAATGTTATTTAATTGTGTTGACCATTTATAACAATTTTATCGATTAGTATCAGGGACTTAGATCAAAACTATTCCTGTTCAATATCCTTGTTTGTCCAGGTAACATTATATACCTCTCAAAATAAATGAAAAATAGAATGTGCTCAAAAGTAATTGATGATGCTTGCTGTTTCTTTCTCCTATTTTTTCCAAACAATTTATGTCTCTTTCTCTCTTGTTTAGTACTTGCAGATCTATTTGTCACTGTCCCAATCCATGGATGATGATATTGGCTTAGGCAAAACCTATGAAGCACTGGCTAAGGCCTTGGTAAGGTAGGTTGCATTTTGTCACTGGGAATTCATTCAACTGTGAAAAACTAAATTGTTAGAGGTCTGTTGCCAAGCATTACAGAGTACTTAAATTTGAAGCATTGCCCTTCTTGAGTGACCCTTTCGTGAAAGTTATCCAGTTATTTTCTAGGCACAACTCAAAGACAGCATGAGGTACAGGCAAATGTTAGATATTTTATATAGCAAAGGCTTAACTAATATGTTAGTTCCAGTCAATACATTTTGTGTTTGAAGTTGCATATCCAAATGTTTCAAACTCTTCAAATGTTTTAGATTTTGGTTTCAGTTTTATAAATACATGTATTATTGCTTTAAAATTATTTTCCAGAAACATAACATTTTGTCTGTTCATTTTTTTTTTGGTCAGACTGAGATGATTAAGTGTTTTCCCACTGGGAACAAGTGTTTTTTAGTTACAAATGTTTCTACAATGTTACAACCCAAACATTATACATACTGCATTTATATTAAATGCAATTCAACAGTCCAGTAAGCATCACAATTTATTAAATTAAACTGGTTCTTTCCAAGATGAAATTTTGGAAATGACCATAGAGAAAAAATTAAATTGAAAGTGTTTACATTAATTCATGAAATGAAGAAAGTCGTTTAAATTTCCACCTGTCACCAGTCCCATTTTCTTCTTGCTAAAAGCTCTGGTCCTCAAACTTGGTGGCACAATTGGCAACCCCCCAGAGTGACTGTTTTCATCTCTGCTATATTTGATTTCTCCACACTGAACAAATGATTAAGTTTTCATGCATTGGTTCAGCCAAAATCTGTGTTCACTCAACCACATCCTTTATTGATTACTTCTACTGCAAACAGTAGGCCGTGTGTGATGTACATAATTGGACAGTTGTCAGGGGATGAGGGTGTTAAGAGTCCTGTTTCCCCAGCTGGAAATTGGAATCACCTTGATATACAAATAGTATGTGCCATCTCCTCTCAGCCTTGAGACTAAGGAAACCTGTTTTCTGAGAAAATAAATTAACACTTTAAGGCCTCCTGTGGAAGTTTCTTAAAGTACGTAATATTTTTTCTCAAATGAACAAAAACTTAATTTCAGCTCAGAAGCCCTCTATGCTGCACGGTTAAGCCATATTTATTGTTATAGTGCTAAGCTATTCTGCAAGAAGAAATTGGATGAAGAATTAGACCTATAGAGAATATATGTTTTTGTATCCTATATAGATGAAATGTGAGAAACTTTAGGAAGCCCATTTCATTTTATAAGCAAGGAAGGCAAGTGACTTCCTCATTCATGCAACACCGTACAGCTAAAAACATGCTTAAAGGTATTGCTTTGCCTTTAAAATCTTTTGTCTCCCTAACCACTATAGAGAATATCTCTTGGGCAAATATATGGACACTTCAGCAGCGATATTGAGGTGTGTAAATGTGTTCTAGTAACGAAGACACCAGTGCTAGAGACATTAGCCTGGAGATTACTGGGAACAATGTTAATGTATGAAAGCTTAATGCACTCCGAGCAAATTCGTCTCCTCTTTCAATGGAAGTGTTAACCCTTTTATTTTAAATGGTTAAAGACTCCATTGAAATAAGGGAGAAAAATTTGACACAAATATGTTAAGCATTCGTACAGTAACATTAGTCATAATAATTTCCAGGCTGTTGTTACCAGCTGTGACAAAATATGCAGCAGAAGTTAATTGAAAGCAATGGCTTGGATTTTCTGCCTTTGCGTAATTTAGCTGCATCTTTGGTGAGATGGAATATTCGCTTGTCACAAGGATGTGCCCATGACCCTGGCCAATATTTCGTGGCCAGGGTCCTTTGTATTTTTTAGGTGGACTCCCTGGCAAGGGTGAGGAGGAAGAAATTGGCAGAGGTAGGCCCCAGAAGCCTGTGCAACTTTTAAAAAAAGTTTATCCTCTGGCCTTTTAAAATTTAAATGGCCCCTCCACCACTCATAGCAATGCTGGACTCCGGATTAGGAGTAGGCTATTCAGCCTCTCGAGCCTGCTCATGGTTTAGATTATGGTTGATCTGCACTTCAACTCCATTTAACCGCCTTTGTTCCCTGTTCCTTGATACCCTTACCTAACAAAAATCTATCTCAGTCTTGAAAGTTCCAATTGTCCTAACATCCATAGACTTTGGGGGGAGAGAGTTTCAGATTTCTGCTACCCTTTGTGTGAAAAAATGCTTCCTGATTTCACTCCTGAATGGCCGAGATCTAATTTTAAGATTATGTCCCTTTGTTCTTCATTCCCCCATCAGAGGAAAGTTTCCCTTTATCTACCCTATTAAATCTTTTTAACATTTTCAACACCTCGATCAGATTACCCCTCAATCTTATATACTCAAGGGAATACAAGCCAAGTTTCTGCAACCTGTCTTGATAATTTAATTCTCTAAGCCCTGGTATCTTTCTGGTGAATCTGCGCTGCACCCCTGCCAAGGCCAGTATATTCTTCCTGAGGTGCAGTGCCCAAAACTGAACTCAGTAATCCAGATGGGTCTGACCAAGGCTGTATACAACTGAAGCATAACTTCCTCATCTTTGTATTCCAACTCCCTTGAGAAAAAGGCCAACATTCCATTAGCCTTTTTGATTGTCTTTTGTACCTGTCTACTAGCTTTTAATGATTTGTGTTCTTGAACTCACAAATCTCTTTGCTCCTTTACATTTCCTAGTTTGTTACCATTTAGAAAATAATCTGATTTATCTTTCTTGGGTCCAAAGTCGATAACCTCACAGTTTTTTTTTATTCGTTCATGGGATGTGGGCGTCGCTGGCGAGGCCGGCATTTATTGCCCATCCCTAATTGCCCTTGAGAAGGTGGTGGTGATCCGCCTTCTTGAACCGCTGCAGTCCGTGTGGTGACGGTTCTCCCACAGTGCTGTTAGGAAGGGAGTTCCAGGATTTTGACCCAGCGACGATGAAGGAACGGCGATATATTTCCAAGTCAGGATGGTGTGTGACTTGGAGGGGAACGTGCAGGTGGTGTTGTTCCCATGTGCCTCCTGCTCTTGTCCTTCTAGGTGGTAGAGGTCGCAGGTTTGGGAGGTGCTGTCGAAGAAGCCGTGGCGAGTTGCTGCAGTGCATCCTGTGGATGGTAATCACTGCAGCCACAGTGCGCCGCTGGTGAAGGGAGTGAATGTTTAGGGTGGCGGATGTGGTGCCAATCAAGCGGCCTGCTTTATCTTGGATGGTGTCGAGCGTCTTGAGTGTTGTTGGAGCCGCACTCATCCAAGCAAGTGGAGAGTATTCCATCACACTCCTGACTTGTGCCTTGTAGATGGTGGAAAGGCTTTGGGGAGTCAGGAGGTGAGTCACTCGCCGCAGAATACCCAGCCTCTGACCTGCTCTTGTAGCCACAGTATTTATATGGCTGGTCCAGTTAAGTTTCTGGTCAATGGTGACCCCCAGGATGTTGATGGTGGTGGATTCGGCGATGGTAGTGCCGTTGAATGTCAAGGGGAGGTGATTAGACTCTCTCTTGTTCGAGATGGTCATTGCCTGGCACTTATCTGGCGCGAATGTTACTTGCCACTTATGAGCCCAAGCCTGGATGTTGTCCAGGTCTTGCTGCATGCAGGCTCGGACTGCTTCATTATTTGAGGGGTTGCGAATGGAACTGAACACTGTGCAATCATCAGTGAACATCCCCATTTCTGACCTTATGATGGAGGGAAGGTCATTGATGAAGCAGCTGAAGATGGTTGGGCACAAAACGTACTCTGGGTGAGGGACTTCAATATCCATCACCAAGGGTGGCTTGGTAGCACCACTGCCTTGAGGAACTCCTGCAGCAATGTCCTGGGGCCATCTTCCTTTGCGCTAGGTGTGACTCCAGCCACTGGAGAGTTTTCCCATTGACTTCAATTTTACTCGGTCTCCTTGGTGCCACACTCGGTCAAATGCTGCCTTGATGGCAAGGGCAGTCACTCTCACCTCACCTCTGGAATTCAGCTCTTTTGTCCATGTTTGGACCAAGGCTGTAATGAGGTCTGGAGCCGAGTAGTCCTTGCGGAACCCGAACTGAACAACGGTGAGCAGGTGCCGCTTGATAGCACTGTCGACGACACCTTCCATCACTTTGCTGATGATTGAGAGTAGACTGATGGGGCGGTAATTGGCCGGATTGGATTTGTCCTCCTTTTTGTGGACAGGACATACCTGGGCAATTTTCCACATTTTCGGGTAGATGCCAGTGTTGTTGCTGTACTGGAACAGCTTGGCTAGAGGCGCAGCTAGTTCTGGAGCACAAGTCTTCAGCACTACAGCTGGGATGTTGTCGGGGCCCATAGCCTTTGCTCTATCCAGTGCACTCAGCTGTTTCTTGATATCACATGGAGTGAATCGAATTGGCTGAAGACTGGCTTCTGTGATGGTGGGGATATCGGGAGGAGGCCGAGATGGATCATCCACTCGGCACTTCTGGCTGAAGGTGGTTGCAAACGCTTCAGCCTTGTCTTTTGCACTCACGTGCTAGACTCTGCCATCATTGAGGATGGGGATGTTTGCAGAGCCTCCTCCTCCCGTTAGTTGTTTAATTGTCCACCACCATTCACGACTGGATGTGGCAGGACTGCAGAGCTTTGATCTGATCCGTTGGTTGTGGAATCGCTTAGCTCTGTCTATAGCATGTTGCTTCCGCTGTTTAGCATGCATGTAGTTCTGAGTTGTAGCTTCACCAGGTTGGCACCTCATTTTTAGGTACGCCTGGTGCTGCTCCTGGCATGCTCTTCTACACTCCTCATTGAACCAGGGTTGATCTCCTGGCTTGTTGGTAATGGTAGAGTGAGGAATATGCCAGGCCATGAGGTTACAGATTGTGGTGGAATACAATTCTGCTGCTGCTGATGGCCCACAATGCCTCATGGATGCCCAGTTTTGAGCTGCTAGATCAGTTCTGAATCTATCCCATTTAGCACAGTGATAGTGCCACACAACACGTTGGACGGTATCTTCAATGTGAAGACGGTACTTAGTCTCCACGAGGACTGTGCTGTGGTCACTCCTACCAATACTGTCATGGACAGATGCATTTGCGACAGGTAGATTGGTGAGGACGAGGTCAAGTAAGTTTTTCCCTTGTGTTGATTCGCTCACCACCTGCTGCAGGCCCAGTCTGGCAGCTATGTCCTTCAGGACTCGGCCAGCTTGGTCAGTAGTGGTGCTACCAAGCCACCCTTGGTGATGGATATTGAAGTCCCCCACCCAGAGTACGTTTTGTGCCCTTGCTACCCTCAGTGCTTCCTCCAAGTGGTGCTCAACATGGAGGAGGACTGATTCATCAGCTGAGGGAGATTCAGTAGGTGGTAATCAGCAGGAGGTTCCCTTGCCCATGTTTGACCTGATGCCATGAGATCCGGAGTCAATGTTGAGGACTCCCAGGGCCACTCCCTCCTGACTGTATATCACTGTACCGCCACCTCTGGTGGGTCTGTCCTGCTGGTGGGACAGGACATACCCAGGGATGGTGATGGAAGAGTCTGGGACGTTGGCTGAAAGATATGATTCTGTGAGTATGGCTATTGTCAGGCTGTTGCTTGACTAGTCTGTGGGACAGCTCTCCCAATTTTGGCACAAGTCCCCAGATGTTAGTAAGGAGGACCTTGCAGGGTCGACTGGGCTTGGTTTGCCTTTGCCGTGTCCGGTGCCTTGTGGTCCATCCGGTTTTATTCTTATTATGACTTTTTGTAGCGAGATTTTACAACTGAGTGGCTTGCTGGGCCATTTCAGAGGGCAATTATGAATCAACCACATTGCTGTGTGTCTGGAGTCACATATAGGCCAGACCAGGTAAGGACGGCAGGTTTCCTCCCCTAAAGAACATTAGTGAACCAGATGGGTTTTTATGACAATCCGGTAGCTTCATGGCCACCATTACTGATACTGGTATTTTAATTCCAGATTTTTATTTAATTAATTGAATTTAAATTTGCCAGCTGCCATGGTGGGATTTGAACTCGTGACTCTGGATTTTAGTCCAGGTCCTTTGGATTACTAGTCCAGTAACATAACCACTATGCTACGGTACCCTACCGTACACTTGTCCACATTGAACTCCATTTGTCATAGTTTTCTCATTCACTTAATCTGTCTCTGTCCCTTTGCAACTTCCTGCTCCCATCTGAACTATTTACTAGTGTGATTTGCAGACTTGGATATTGAACTCTCCATTCCTTCGTTCAAGTCATTAATAAATATGTTGAAATGTTGAACCTCAAGATCCCTGGGGATCACCACTTGTCACATCCCACCAATCAGAGTATGTACACTTTGTCTGCACTCTTTGTCTCCTACCTCCCAACCAATTTCCAACCCAAGTCAAAAGGCAACTCCAATTCCATGCGCGCTCATTTTTGCTGATAATCTCTTGTGTGGAACCTTACTGAATGCCTTTTAGAAGTCCATATAGATAACATCCTTAGATAGTCCCTTATCCACCTTATTTGACTTACCCTTAACAAAGCCATGCTGGCTCTCTCTAATTAGTTCAAGTGCTCAGTCACTCTAACCCTAATGACCGATTTGAGTAGCTTCACTGCAACTGACATTAAACTGACAGGCCTGTAGTTACTTGGCTTCTCTCTCCCACCCTTCTTAAATAATGGAGTGACATTAGCAAATTTCCAGTCTGACAGCACAATTCCTGAATCAAGAGGGTTTTAAAAGATGACTAATGCTTCTGCAATTTCTTCACCTTTTACTACCCTGCGGTGGAAACCATCAGGTTCTGGTGATTTATCTATCCTAAGTCCTGTTATTTTCTCCATTACCATTTTTTTACTTATATTTAATCCAATAAGTTCCTCACCTTGATTTATTTTTCGTTTCCCTTCAATCACTGCTTTTTATCCTCTTCCTTTATTGTGAAAATGGATCCAAAGTACTTGTTTAATAAATCTGCCATTATCTGGTTGTCCATTACAGTATCACCTATGTCTGTATTTATTGGGCCCACATCTCCCTTAGCTGCTCTATTACAAATGAACGAACATCTCCTGCACCCAGGGCTACTAAGGTGCAAATGATGGAAGATACATCAGATAGCATTTTCTCATCATTTGCATACCATTACAATGTTCCCATCCATATTGTATATTCTTTGTTACTTCCAATGAGAAATCCTGGAAGTGGTGTGGAGGAGGGAGCAGGGAGCCAGCAGCATGGCTCTCCAAGGAGTTTCCTCCCCCTTCCAGAAGGGAGTGAGACAGAAAGCAGGTAACTATAGACCAGTTAGCCTAACATCTGTCACTGGGAAATGCTAGAATCCATTATTAAGGAAGTAGTAGCAGGACATTTGGAGACTCATAATACAATCAAGGAGAGTCAACATGGTTTTATGAAGAGGAAATCATGTCTGACAAATTTATAAGAGGAAGTAACGGGCAGGGTGGATAAAGAGGAACTAATGGATGCAGTATATTTGGATTTCCAAAAGGCATTCGATAAGGTGCCACATAAAAGATTACTGCACAAGATAAGAGCTCATGGTTTGGGAGTAATATACTGGCATGGATAGAGGATTGGCTAACTAACAGAAAACAAAGAATCGGGATAAAAAGGTCATTTCCAAAATGGCAATCTGTAACTAGTGGGGTGCCACAGGGATCAGTGCTGGAGCCTCAACTATTTACAATATATATTAATGACTTGGATGAAGGAACAGAGTGTCTTGTGGCCAAATTTGCTGATGATACAAAGATAGGTGGAAAAGCAAGTTGCAATGAGGTCACAAAGTGTCTGCAAAGGGATATTGACAGGTTAAGCGAATGGGCAAAAATTTGGCAGATGGAATATAATGTGGGAAAATGTGAAGTCATCCACTTTGGGAGGAAAAATAAAAAAGCAAAATATTATTTGAATGGAGAAATACAACAAAATGCTGCGGTACAGAGGGATCTGGGTGTCCTTGTACATGAAACACAAAAAGTCAACATACAGGTGCAGCAGGTAATCCGGAAGGCAAACGGAATATTGGCCTTTATTTCTAGGGGGATGGAATATAAAAGCAGGGAAGTCATGCTACAACTGTACCGGGTGCTGGTGAGACCACACCTGGAGTACTGCGTACAGTTCTGGTGCCCTTATTTAAGGAAGGACGTACTTGCATTGGAGGCAGTTCAGAGAAGGTTCACTAGGTTGATTCCGGGTATGGATGGGTTGTCTTATGAGGAAAGATTGAACAGGTTGGGTCTATACTCATTGGAGTTCCGAAGAATGAGAGGAGATCTTATTGAAACATACAAGATTCTGAGGGCACTCGATAGGGTAGATGCTGAGAGGATGTTACCCCTCATGGGGGAATCTAAATCTAGGGGTCACAGTCTCAGAATAAGGGGTCGCCCATTTAAGACGGAAATGAGGAGGAATTTCTTCTCCCAGAGGGTCGTGAATCTTTGGAATTTTTTACCCCAAAAAGCTGTGGAGGCTGAGTCATTGAATTCATTCAAAGCTGAGTTAGACAAATTTTTGATCAGCAAGGGGAGTCAAAGGATATGGGGAAAGGGTGGGAAAATGGAGTTGAGGTAAAAATCAGATCAGCCGTGATCTCACTAAATGGCGGAGCAGGCTCGAGGGGCCGAATGTCCTACTCCTGCTCCTATCTCTTTTGGTCTTATGGTCTTCCTCCCAAAGTATGCTAGCTCCCAGGTATAGCTTGATTAGAAAATGTAGGCTAATGTATTTGAACCAAATTTCTCAGTTTATATGAAATAGCTTTTTTAAAGTAGAAGTGCTGTTTTCAGTTCTGAATTCAAAGCAATTTTCATAGGGAGCAATGTAAAATAATGATTACAGAAATAACAGGAGGCTTTCACTCCAATAGGATAGTCTAAAATATCCTTCATTATATGTGAAGTGACACTTAATATGTGCAATAAGGTAATGTTAAAATTCCTTCCATTTGAAGCATTCAGGTATCATTATGTCACTCCATTATTTGAGAAAGGGACAGAGAAACCAGTCAGTTCAACATCAATTGTGGGGAAGTTACTAGAATCTATTATCAGAGACAGAGTGACTGAGCATTTGGACAACTGTTAGTTGATCAAAGAGAATCAGCATGGATTTGTGAAGGGTTGTTCATGCCTGACTAATCTACATGAATTTTTTGAGGAGGTCACTAGCATGATGGATAGGAGAGTGTCTATGGATGTTGTCTATATGGACTTTAAGAAGGCATTTGATAAGGTTCCGAACAAAAAATTATTAGCAAACAGGAGAGCGCTGGAATTGGAGGTAACCTTGTGACATGGGTCAGTAGTTGGTTTGGTGACAGGAGAAGTAGAGTAGGGATAAAGGGTTTGCTCTCTGATTGGCGGGATGTGACAAGTGATGTTCCCCAGGGATTTATACTGGCGCCTCAGCTTTTCACTGTATGAGCATGATTTTAGTCTGGGAAAACAGGTGGGTTGGGGGCGGGGGGGCAGTAACAATTGCAAAAACCTAAAACCTGCCCCCAACCCACCCATTTCCGGTTTTTACAGGAGCAGGACGAGAGGCGGGCATCCTTCCCGCTCTTAGGAGGTGGGTCGGTCAGTGAAAGCATTTAAGGAGGCTGCAGGCCTCCACTTTCAAAACTTTTTTGATTTTCGTCCCTGGGGACCAGGATTCCCAGGCCTTCTCCTTCACTCCACGTGAGAGGAGGCGAGAAGGCCCAGAACTGCAGGTAAATGCCTTTCTGGCACAGCTTGTGGGCCCGGAGGAGCAGAAGTGCTTCCCCCAGGCCCAACAAGCCTACCTACAGCAACCACCCACCCATCTCCGACACCCCCCCCCCCCCGACGATTTCCAACCTCCCCTCCATGATCTCCGACCCCTCCTACAATCTCCGACCCCCCCCACGATCTTCGACCCACCCCGTGATCTCTGACAGCCCCCACGATCTACGACCCCGCGACGACCCCCAACCCGACCTCCCCGTTGACTGGCAGCCCCCCGATGACTGAGCCCCCGATGACTGACCCCCCCATGACTGACCCCTCCCCTGAAATCAGGCACCCCGATGACTCACCCCCCGATGACTCACCCTCCCATGACTGACCCCCCCGATGACAGACCCCCCCCGGATGACTGACCTTCCCGATGACTGCCCCCCTCCCCGCCGCTGACTCCCCTCGATGACTGACCCCCCCCCCCCCATGACTGACAGCCTCTCGATGACTGACAGCCTCCCGATGACTGACCCCCAGGTGACCCCCAACACCCCTGTTACCCCCTCCCTCCTCTCCCCCCCCCCCCCCCCCTCCATTTAACACTTACCTGGACATGTCCTCTTCCTGACTCTTCTCCCGTCCGACTGAGAACCAGCCTGTCAATCAGGCCCAATATATTAATGACTTGGGTGAAGGAATAAAAGGGGGAATTTTAACCCCCAAAAACCGGTGATTTTAGGCAGGTCTGAGGTCAAAATGACAAAAGTTGGAAGTGGGACTGCATCCGGCTTCAAAGCACCCCCTTCCGGGTTTAACCCAGGTGCGTTTGAAACCGAAACCCGGAAGTCCTGTCCCCACTTGAAGCCGGCGGGCCGATTGTTAAAGTGGCAATTTAGGTAATTGAAACACTGAGATATATAATTTTTTTGTAGATTCTGCAACAGAAACGGAATTAACTTCTCCTGCACATATTTCCCATGGCTTCTGAACTACCCTAATATGAGTTGGGATACAATGTGCAAATTTAGAGGGCGCAGAATTCTTAAATTGCATTCAGGAGAACTTTTTTAGCCAATACCTCGTAAGTCCAACATGATGGGGGGGCAGTTCTGGATTTAGTTTTAGGGAATGAAGCTGGGCAGGTGGAAGGAGTATCAGTGGGAGAGCATTTTGGTGGTGGTGATCATAATTCAGTTAGATTTAGCATAGGGGTTTAAGGTAAACATGTTCCCACAAAGATAAAGCATGGGACTACCAAATCTAGAGCTCCCTGGATGACAAGGAGCATACAGGTAAGATAAGGGAAAAAAGGGAAGCTTATATCAGACACCAAGAGCTCAATACTGCCGAAAGCCTGGAGGAGAATAGAAAGTGCAGGGGTGAAATTAAAAAGGAAATTAGGAAAGAAAAGAGAGGGCATGAAAAAATACTGGCAAGTAAAATTAAGGAAAACCCAAAAATGTTTTATAAATACATAAAGAGCAAGAGGATAACTAAGGAAAGAGTAGGGCCTATTAAAGACCAAAAAGGTAACCTGTGTGTGGAGGCGGAAAACGTGGGTTTGGTTCTTAATGAACACTTCACAAAAGAGGGGAATGATGCAGAGATTGTAGTTAAGGAGTAGAAGGAGTGTGAAATATTGGATGGGATAAACATAGTGAGAGAGGAGGTATTAAGGAGTTTAGCATCTTTGAAAATAGATAAATTGCCAGGCCCGGATGAAATGTATCCCAGGCTGTTAAGAGAAGCAAGGGAGGAAATAACCGAGGCCCTGACCATCATTTTCCAATCCTCCCTGGCTACAGGCGTGGTTCCGGAGGATTGAAGGACTGCTAACATTGTACCATTGTTTAAAAAGGGAGAAAGAGATAGACCAAGTAATTAAAGGCCAGTCAATCTAACCTCAGTGGTGGGCAAATTATTTGAATCAATTCTGAGGGATAGTATAAACCGTCATTTAGAAAGGCACAGATTAATCAAGAACAGTCAGCATGGATTTGTTAAGGGAAGGTCATGTCTGACTAACTTGATTGAATTTTTTGAGGAGGTAACAAGAAGGGTCGATGAGGGTAACGCATTTGGTGTAGTGTACATGGATTTTAGCAAGGCTTTTGATGAGGGTCCCACATGGCAGACTGGTCAAAAAAGTAAAAACCCCTGGGATCCAAGGGAAAGTGGCTAGTTGGATCCAAAATTGGCTCAATGGCAGGAAGCAAAGGGTAATGGTTGATGAGTGTTTTTGTGATTGGAAGGCTGTTTCCAGTGGGGTTCCGCAAGGCTCAGTAATAAGTCCCTTGCTTTTTGTGGTATATATTAATGATTTGGACTTAAATGTGGGGGGCTTGATCAAGAAGTTTGCAGATGATACAAAAATTGGCCGTGTGGTTGGTAGTGAGGAGGAAAGCTGTAGACTGCAGGAAGGTATCAATGGACAGGTCAGGTGGCAGAAAAGTGGCAAATGAAATTCAATCCAGAGAATTGTGAGGTAATGCATTTGGGGAGGGCAAACAAGGCAAGGGTGTACACAATAAATGGGAGGATACTGAGAGGTATAGAGGAACAAAGGGACCTTGGAGTGCATGTCCACAGATCCCTGAAGGTAGCAGGACAGGTAGATAAGGTGGTTAAAAAGGCATATGGGATACTTTCCTTTATTAGCCATGGCATAGAATATAAGAGCAGGGAGGTTATGCTAGAACTGTATAAAACATTGGTTAGGTCACAGCTTGAGTACTGCGTATGGTTCTGGTCACCACACTACAGGAAAGATGTGATTGCACTAGAGAGGGTACAGATAAGATTTAAGAGGAAGTTACCAGGACTGGAGAATTTTAGCTATGAGAAAAGATTGGATAGGCTGGGGTTGTTTTCTTTGGAACAAAGGAGGCTGAGGGGAGATTTAATTGAGGTAAATAAAATTATGACGGGACTAGATGGAGTGGATAGGGAGGACCTATTTCCCTTAGCAGAGGGGTCAGTGACCAGGGGGCGTAGATTTAAACTATTTGGTAGAAGGATAAGAGGGGAGCTGAGGAGAAATTTTTTCACCCAGAGGATCGCAGGAGGCACTGCCCACCTGAGAGGGTATACAGACAGAGGCTGAGCTTCCTGGACCTCTCTGAGGAGCAGTGCCTTCGCAGGTTCAGGTTGATCCTCCTTCACTCAATGCCTGAAAGGGTGGTAGAGGCAGAAACCCTCAACTCATTTAAAAAGTACTTGGATGTGCACTTGAAATACTGTAACCTACAGGGCTATGGACCAAGTGTGCTGGAAAATGGGATTAAGCTGGATAGCTCTTTTTCGGCCGGCACGGACACAATAGGCCGAATGGCCTTCTTCTATGCCGTAACTTTCTATGATTCTGAAAGATGCCATTAAAATGGAGGCAAGATGCAGCAGAAGCTCATTTGGACCTTTAAACCAGTGATTGAGACATCTCAATAAAAGGTGAGGTATTGCAGCTGGGCACTCAGTTCTCTCAGGCAAATGTTTGGCTGAGAGTTCTTTGTGTTTAAACTGAGATTTCTTTGTTGAGACTGAGAATTCATATTTACCAACATTTTGGAGCCTCTCAAACTGACAAGATCAGGATGGGGGAGCAATGCATGTATTCCAAAGTAAATCTGAGGAGGAGGAAAATCACCATCCAGGGTAGGCATGCCATGCAGTTCTGGGATCTGCAGGTGCAAAAGACAGAGGTGCGCAACAAGGAGCTGAAGAACAGCAGAGAGGGGAGCAACCAGAGGGGCCGAAGTCGCAGGAGGCACTGCCCATGTGAGAGGGTATACAGACAGAGGCTGAGCTTCCTGGACCTCTCTGAGGAGCAGTGCCCTCGCAGGTTCAGGTTGATCCTCCTTCAGGAAGAGCTGCTCCCTGGTGGCCTAGCATTGCTCATTGCACTGAACGTAACCACAGCCCTGAATTTCTTTGCCTCTGGTTCCTTCCAGGGCTCCATCGGTGACATCTGCAGGGTCTCTCAATTGTCAGCACAGAAGTGTATAAGGCAGGTGACGGAATGGTTATTTGCCAGGGCGTCCGATTATGTGACCTTCCCCCACGATGAAAACAGCTAGAATGACCAGCACTGGATTTTTCCTCTCTGGCTGGCTTCCTACGGGTGCAGGATGCAATCAATTGCACACACACGTGGGAATCCGAGGACCACCACATGAACCAGCAGTACTCATTAATCGAAAGGGCTATCACTCCATCAATGCGCAGTTGGTGTGCGACCACAAGAAGAGATTTCTGGAGGTTTGTGCCAGATTCCCTGGCAGCTGTCATGATGCCTTCATTTTGCGCCGGTCAAACATTCCAGACCTCTTCCAGGTAAGAGACAGATTTAAGGGTTGGCTCCTTGGAGACCAGGGATACCCTCTGCAAACATGGATCATGACACCTGTGAGGAACTCCACCAACGAGGCACAATAACGATACAACCAGAGCCACATGACCACCAGGTGTGTCAATGAGCAAGCCATGTTAAAGATACGCTTCAGATGTCTCGACAGGTCTGGGGGATCCCTTCAGTACTCACCAGTGAGAGTCTCCAGGAAAATCGTGGTGTGCTGCGTCCTGCACAACATTGCGCTGCAGAGAGGTTTATAGGTGGTCGAGGACAAAGGCGCTCCTCAATCATCCTTATCGGTGGCAACGTTGAGGAAGAGGATGAGGAGGACAAGGAGGAGGAATATGGCAATGGTGCATGCATCGCTAGACCAGCCGTGCACATTGCTGCCAGAGATGCTCTCATCTCTCAGAGGTTCTCATTATGACATTCCAAAAATAAAGATCTTTGATCCTGGCAAAATCATCACCATGACCACCAAACCCCCGCCCCCCACGCCCCCACCCCTCCCTTTGCACAAAACAGTCCTTCAGCCACGCATATACCCGTTGTACAGCCAATGGGTGTCGCCATGCATTGGCATTGATCATGAAGCAAATGAAAGGTCCTCTTGAAAGTCTGGAAGTAATAATGTAGAAGACTTGGAAATGATGATAATGAATAAATTTTATGTGCCAACACAAAAAGAAATGTAAATTACAAAATAACTTTTGTTCAAACACCTTTGCGCATACCCTTGGTGAACTACAATTGCTTAAACTTACGCTTTCTACCGCTTCTACATGGTGCATCCCCTGTGGCTTCAGCAGAGGTGGAGGCAGGCTGTTCAGATCCCTGCCCTGACTGCTGAGATGCTTTTGGCCTACGACCTCTGGGTTTTGGAGCCCGTGAGGGCCCCGCCAAAGACTGCTCCACCTGCACCTATGCAGGGACAGACTCAGCCATCGGGAGAGGAGGCACTATTTCAGGTACTGGTTGAGGTGGGGGGCAACGGTGAGACGTGGGAGCGCTTTGAGTGGATTTCCTACTTCCATGTCCTCTTTTCTCATGACCCCACTTCTGGGCCAGTGCTACATCACTGCTACCACTCTGCTGGACAGCAGCTTGGTGAGGATCAGTGATAAAGTATAATGCCATTGATAAGGTATGACTATGGCCTGCATAGACTCATTTGTGAGCCATGCTTGAAGCTTGGAGGTGGCAATTCTTTCCAGTGCAGAAATTCTAGCACTTAACTGCGCCATCACTCCACTAATGCTGGTGTTGGACTCCTCCATCCTCTCAGCTATTATGGAGAGTGTGCAGGGCATGTTTTCCAGTACCTCACAAAGGTGCAACTGTACCGCAATCATTCTCCTTCTCTACAATGGCCCCCGGGGTTCAGCATTTGTGTCCAGCAGAGCTTGGAGAGGAGTGCGCCCTCTGACGTGGATTCTCCACAGCTGCCCCAGCCACCAATGCGCTCGTGCTCACTTGTGACTTGTGATTCACCAGGTGACAACCCAACTATCTATCTAACAGGACCCGCGAAGTGTGAGTATCTGCGCTGGTGCATGGCTATATGTCCTGTGACGGTGCACCTCAGAAGGAATGATGTCCTCCGAGGAATTGACATCATCCATATTAACAGAATCTTCTTGTAGGCGTGAAGGCCCTGTAAGACAAAAGAAAGAGAAACGACATATTTTTGGCACAATAACAGTCTTGCCAATCTCCATACTCGGGCTTCTCATACTTAAGGCATCAATTAAATAAAGTCAGCATCTTTGTGAAATATGTGTTATATTCTGTCACCAGCCATCTGTGAGCTTCCAGTCTCTCCATCTCCGATTGAGAGGACGCAGATGTCGCACTAATCTCCATTGACTCCTCCTCCACTTCAGTTAATTCCACAATCTGTGGAGGTCCACCGCCAGCCCTTGCCCTCTCTCTTGCGTTTTGCACTCTCTTCTACAAGGGGCAAGAAAACATACCTGTGAGTGACTGAAGGTGTCGTATTCACTCGATGGATGCAGTGCATTGGATGAGGATGACTATCATACAGATGCATCAGAGGTTAACTGTCAGACAGATGCATCATATTGCATAAGGATTGGGGTGAGTGACAGCGTTGGGTTAATAAATGGGGAGGTGAGCAAGTGCATAGAAAGTGAAGGATAGTTGCTGGGACACTTAAGAAGGCGTGAGGAGTCTTGTGATGGAGTACGCTTGCCAAGACAGAGTGATGAAGCGGGGATTTTGAACACAACGGGATGTGGGTGAATATGCAAATATATTCACTTTTCCAGACCTACTTAGGTCATTGAATCGCTTCCTGCACTGCAGCCATGACCCGGGCACTGTGCTCTTGCTTGTTACCAATTGTGCTACTTCCGGCCAAGTCTTTTTGGTGACAGAGCCAGGTTTCTTCCTGCCATCCCTTGGAAAAATAACCTTCCTCCTGGCTCTCAGTGCAGCCAGTAGCACATCTAGGGAGGCATCACTAAATCTAGGCACTGCCTTTGCTTTCCTTGACTCCATTTCTCCTTCAAAATCCATTGTTGAACTGACCCTTTAAATATTGCAGCTCCGATCGCATCATCTAGGTGCGCAGTACTCCTGCTGTGCAGTTTGGAGACCCGAAACCCAGAAGCAAAGATAATTAACTGTTATCGAGATGCAATCGCAGATTTAAACGCGCTCACTTTGCTTCCGGGTTCCCCACGTGTAAATCCATCCACCCGCTGATTTCCCGTCTCGATGTTAAAATCTAGGGCAAAGAGTTGTATGTCCAAGTTTGCAAATGGCACTAAGATAGGAGGCATAGCAAGTTATGTGGGTGGGAGCAGGAAGTTACAAAGGGACATAGACAGACTAAGTGAATGGGCAAAACTGACGCAGATGGCATTCAAAGTGAAGAAGTGCCAGGTCATCCATTTTGGATCTGAGAAAGACAATTTGGAATATTTTCTTAATGGTTAGAGACTAAGAGCTGTGGAGCAGTGAAAGGATTTAGGTGTCCATGTACACAAATCACTAAAAGCAAGTGCACTTATACAAAAAGTAATCAAAAAGACTAATGGAATGTCGGCCTTTATCTCCAGGGGATTGGAATTCAAAAGTGAGGAAGTGATGCTTCAGTTGTACAGAGCCTTGATCAAAACCCAATTGGACAACTGCGTTCAGTTTTCGGCACCGAACCTCAGGAAGGATATATTGGCCTTGGAGGGGGTATGGTACAGATTCACCCCCAGCATGATACCAGGGCTTAAAGGACATGTTGCATAAACTCGGCTTGTATTTCCTTGAATTTAGATGAATGAGCGGTGATCTAATCAAGGTATTTAAAATGATTGAGGGATTCAACAGGGTAGATAGATTCAGGGGGGTGGAGTTTCTGCTTTGGGTGCAATCGGGAAATTGCGCCCAAGATTTGCTTGAAATTCCACTGGTTAAGTTAGGCTTCAAGTTTCTGCTAAAATTTATTTGCATAATCACAAAATTTTCCATGAAACAGTGCAATCGGGCAGCATAATTTTTTCTTTTTTTTCTTTCCATTAAAAAGTATTCCTTGATGTATTTAAGAGTGGTAACCTGGTGCAGTTTTATTAATACCGCTGAAAATGGGTTTATCACCAAAAATAAGCATTTTTAATAAGGGTGCCCAGACCTGTGAATAATCTGATTTAAAATCACTGAAAATGACTTAAAAAACTGTATTGAACCATATAATTGTTTAATTTGTGTACACTAGTCAGGGTCTTAGTAAATTAGATATTTTTTGATATGAAAAAACTTGCCTGTGTGCCAAAGAAAATAAGTGCAGTTCGAAAAATCTTCCAGAACCAGCATAATCGGCAGAATCTCACTATGTCGACCTGGGGGCGTGGCCAGTTTTGTGGGCACGGTCTGATCCAGGCGAATTGAATCTTGAACCAGCCTAAAAGATCGTTGAAAATACCAGCGTAAGTTATTTTGAGAGTAACTCAAGTTTAAAATTCTCCGATCTTTTGTGCTGATATAACTAGCGGAAACAGGTGGAAACTCGATCCCAGAGAAACTATTTCCCTTGGAATCGAGAACAAGGGGACATAATCTTAAAATTAGAGCTAGGCCATTCAGGAGTAAAATCAAAACACGCTTTTTCACACAAAAGGGTAGATTTTGACTTTGTGTGATAGTGTAAAATGAATGATAGCAAATCGGCAGCCCGTTTTACATCTCTCCCGATTTTTATTTCCATTGAAGTCATGTAGGGGCAAAGAGGTCTGATGTGTTGTAATGTCTAGAAATGGTGTTGGATTGAAGGATTAGTTCCTTATTTGAAGATGGGGAGAAGGAGGTGCGGCAGTGGTGACAGACGTAGACTGTGTTAAACAAAGGAGTATACTTCAGTGATCAGTCATGCTCTGATGCTCCTTGAAGCAATCACTGAGGAGTCCTCTAACTGACAGCCATTGTGTTGCTCACCTCCATGTATTTCTGCTTCCAAAGCAAAAATAGCTGTGGCCATTTTCCCAGAAATATCCATGTCCAGGCCTTTTTGTGTGATGAAGATGTGTAGCCATGATGTGGAGATGCCGGTGATGGACTAGGGTTGACAATTGTAAACAATTTTACAACACCAAGTTATAGTCCAACGATTTTATTTGAAATCTACAAGCTTTCGGAGGCTTCCTCCTTCCCCAGGTAAATGTCAGGAACTCCTCGAAGCCTACGCATTTATAAATCACAGAACAATACATGGTGATTACAGACAGCCTTTGCAACTGCCCGTTGCCAAGGCAATCACCGTGTTCAGACAGAGAGGTGTTACCTACAGAACCCCCGAGTATACATTCAACAAAAAAAACAAACAGGGAAAAAAAAACAGAGAGAGAGAGGCAGAAACATCCGGAAGGCCGAGAAAGCCAGCAAATGACCCATTATATTATAAACAGACAGCTTTTGTTCGCTGGTGGGCTTACGTGTAGCGTGACATTAACCCAAGATCCCGGTTGAGGCCGTCCTCATGGGTGCGGAACTTGGCTATCAATTTCTGCTCGACGATTTTGTGTTGTCGTGTGTCTCGAAGGCCGCCTTGGAGTACGCTTACCCGAAGGTCGGTGGCTGAATGTCCCTGACTGCTGAAGTGTTCCCCGACTGGGAGGGAACCCTCCTGTCTGGCAATTGTTGCGCGGTGTCCGTTCATCCGTTGTCGCAGTGTCTGCATGGTCTCGCCAATGTAGCATGCTCTGGGGCATCCTTTCCTGCGTGTGTAGGGCACAGCAAGCTACAACAACACAGGACACACAAGCTGCAGCATACTACAGAATGTTTCCTGACCTATCAAAGCAGCAAAAGCACCCTTTTAAGGACCCGATAGTCCTTTCAATGACCACTCTGGTAGAGGCAAGTACCTTGTTGTACTACTCCTCCGCTGCTGTTCATGGAACTCTTAATGGGGCCATTATTCATGGGAACGGGGGCGATCCCAGTTCGCTGCATGCACCTAATGAGGCCATTCATAGGACCACAGCAAATTGGGGGTCGCGATCGGGCCTCGGGGGAGATCGCGATGGGGCCTTGGGGGAGATCATGATCAGGCCTCGGGGGAGGGGAGCGATCGAGCCTTGGGGGAGATCACGATCGGGCCTCGGGGGAGGGGAGCGATCGGGCCTTGGGGGAGACAGCGATCGGGCCTCGGGGAAGGGGAGCAATCAGGCCTTGGGAGAGACCGCGATCGGGCCTCGGGGGAGGGGCGTGATCGGGCCTTGTGGGGGGTATCAGTAGACCGATCGGTGGCCCGGGAGCAGGGAGATTGGGGGTTGGGGAGCTTGGAGGTTGAGGCCGGATGGGGGGGCGGGTGGGGGGGAGGAACATCGGAGGTCAGGGCCAGAACTGCCTCTGGGCAAACCAATGTTGTAGTGGGGACCTGAAGTAGGCGTTAGGCCCCTTATTTGAATGTGTAAAAGCCCTAATACCTACTTCAGGCATGGATAAAGGATGCCTTCTGTTTGTCCTTACCCAATATGGTAGGCAGCGTACTTCCAGTCGGAAGTGTGTGTGTGTTTCCTGTCCACCATTCTGTGGCCTGAGGAGGTCGCGTCGCGCCTGACAAACAGGCCGGAAGTGTGCTGCCTACCCTATGAAAAGTACTCGCCCCAATTCTGCACTAAAGGCATGCTGAAAGCAGCATGGAATTGTGGGGCCTTTCTGTTTTTGTTTCAGATGGAAGTGGGCTACTTGCACTTTATTTTCCTAGATCAGTTAATTCCCATAAATTCAAGTTCCTGAATTTCTACAGGGTTCTCCCAACCTCCTGCCATAACTTCGGCGGAAGATCAGTGGACCCCCCAGAGAACGGCCTTTTTTAGCCATTTATGTCATTTTTCCAGGGCTTCCAGAGAACCCCAACAGACATTGCAGAATAGTGTTGGAAGATGAAAATTGTATCTAATTATAATGAAAGAAATAGGGATCATTAAAAGGGAGTATCACAATTGGGGGACGAAAATTGTGAAAACCCTTGAAGAGCCTCAGAAGGCTTCTCAACCTCTTCTAAGAAGAGGAAATCGAAAATGAAGGGAAAAGAAACATAAGGTACAGGGAAGTGGAGAAGCAGCTCGGCATCCAACCCCTTGTTTGATGGCTGCTGAAGTGGAAGTGGTGTTGCAAGAGTCAGTTATGTAGAGGGTTGCCCTCTGTGCCATTCCACAGTACCAACCCTATAGCTCAATAATGCAGTGTGCCTGCAAAAAGATGAAGCCAAGTTTCAGGCCACAATTGACTATAACTGGATGTACCAGTCCTATGCAGCATAGAAACATAGAAAATAGGAGCAGGAGTAGGCCAACCGGCCATTCGAGTCTGCTCCGTCATTCAATATGATCATGGCTGAACCTCTATCTCAATACCATATTCCTGCTCTCTCCCCATGCCACTTGATGCCTTCTGTGTCTAGAAATCTATCTATCTCCTTCTTAAATATATTCAGTGATTGGCCGCCACAGCCTTCTGTGGTAGAGAATTCCACAGGTTCACCACCCTGAGTGAAGAAATTTCTCCTCATCTCAGTCCCAAATGTCCTACCCCGTATCCTGAGACTGTGACCCCTCGTTCTAGACCCCCCAGCCAGGGGAAACATGCTCCCTGCATCCAGTCTGCCTAGCCCTGTCAGAATTTTATACGTTTCAGTGAGATCCCCTCTCATTCTTCTAAACTCGAGTGAATACAGGCCTAGTCGACCCAATCTCTCCTCATACGACAGTCCTGCCATCCTAGGAATCAGTCTGGTGAACCTTCGCTGCACTCCCTCTATGGCAAGTATATCCTTTCTTAGGTAAGGAGACCAAAACTGCACACAATACTCCAGGTATAGTCTCACCAAGGCCCTGTAAAACTGCAGTAAGACATCCTTGCTCCTGTACTCAAATCCTCTTACAATGAAGGCCAAAATACCATTTGGCTTCCTAACTGCTTGCTGCACCTGCCTGTTTGCTTTCAGTGACTGGTGTACAAGGACACCCAGGTCCCTTTGCACTCAACATTTCCCAATCTATCACCATTTAAATAATACTCTGCCTTTCTGTTTTTCCTTCCGAAGTGGATAACTTCACATTTATCCACATTATACTGCATCTGCCATGTATTTGCCCACTCACTCAATTTGTCTAAATCGCCTTGAAGCCTCTTTGCATCCTCCTCACAACTCACAATCCCACCTAGCTTTGTGTCATCAGCAAGCTTGGAAATATTACATTTGGTTCCCTCATCCAAATCATTGATATATATTGTGAATAACTAGGGCCCAAGCACTGATCCCTACGGTACCCCACTAGTCATCGCCTGCCACCCTGAAAAAGATCCATTTATTCCTACTCTCTGTTTCCTATCTGTTAACCAATTTTCAATCCATGCCAGTATATTACCGCCAATCCTAATCTCTTATGTGGGACTTTATCAAAGGCCTTCTGAAAATCCAAATAAACCCACATCCATTGGTTCTCCCTTATCTATTCTACCAGTTACATCCTCAAAAAACTCCAGTAGGTTTGTCAAACACGATTTCCCTTTCATAAATCCATGTTGACTTTGTCTAATCCCGTTGATATTTTCTAAGTGTCCTGTTATCACATCCTTTATAATAGACTCTAGCACTTCCCTTACTACTGATGTTAGGCTAACGGGTCTATAGGTCCCTGTTTTCTCTCTCCCTCCTTTTTTAAATAGTGGGGTTACATTTGCCACCCTCCAATCTGCAGGAACTGTTCCATAATCTATAGAATTTTGGAAGATGACAACTAATGCATCCACTATTTCCATGGCTACCTCTTTTAGTACTCTGGGATGCAGATTATCAGACCCTGGGGATTTATCGGCTTTCAGTCCCATTAATTTCTCCAGTACTATTTTTTTTACTAATACTAATTTCCTTTAATTCCTCCTTCTCACTATACCCTTGGTTCCCTAGCATTTCTGGGAAGTTATTTGTGTTCTTTTCCATGAAGACAGAACCAAAGTATTTGTTTAATTGCTCTGCCATTTCCTTGTTCCCCATTATAAATTCTCCCGTTTCTGACTGTAAGGGACTTTCATTTGTCTTCACTAATCTTTTTCTTTTTACATTCTTGTAGAAGCGCTTGCAGTCTGCACATGGGAACAACACCACCTGCACGTTCCCCTCCAAGTCATACACCATCCCGACTTGGAAATATATCGCCATTCCCTCATCGTTGCTGGGTCAAAATCCTGGAACTCCCTTCCTAACAGCATTGTGGGAGAACCTTCACCACACGGACTGCAGCGGTTCAAGAAGGCGGCTCACCACCACCTTCTCAAGGGCAATTAGGGATGGGCAATAAATGCTGGCCTCGCCAGCGACGCCCACATCCAATGAACGCATTTTTAAAAAGTCTGCTTTTATGTTCCTTGCAAGTTTATCCTCATACTCTATTTTTCCCCTCTTAATCAATCTCTTGGTCCTTTTTTGCTGAATTCTAAACTGTTCCCAATCCTCAGGCTTGCTACTTTTTCTGGCAACTTTATATGACTCCTCTTTGGATCTAATACTATCCTTAATATCTTTTGTTAGCCGTGGTTGGGCCGCTTTTCCTTTTGTGTTTTTGCGCCAGAAAGGAATGTATAACTGTTGCAATTCATGCATTCGTTCCTTAAATTTTAGCCATTGCCTATCTACTGTCATGCCTTTTAATGAAGGTCCACAACTATCATAGCCAACTCACTCCTCATACCTTGATAGTTTCCTTTGTTTAGATTTAGGACCCTAGTTTCAGATTAGACTACTTCTCTTTCCATCTTAACGAAGAATTCTATCATGTTATGCTCACTCTTCCCTAAAGGACCCCGCACAACAAGATTATTAATTAACCCCTTCTCATTGCACAATACCCAATCTAGGATAACCTGTTCCCTAGTTGGCTCCTCAACATACTGGTCTAAAAAACCATCTCGTACACACTCCAGGAATTCATCCTCCACAGTATTATTGCTAATTTGGTTTGGCCAGTCTATATGTAGATTAAAGTCACCCATGATTACAGTTGTACCCTTGTTACATACATCTCTAATTTCCTCTTTGATCCCATCCCCTACATAACCACTACTGTTTGGAGGCCTATAGACAACTCCCGCCAGTATTTTCTGCCCCTTGGTGCTTCTTAATTCCACCCAGACTGATTCGACATCTTGATTTTCTGAGCCAATATCCTTTCTCGCTATTGATCTGATTTCATCCTTTACTAACAACTCCACCCCACCTCCTTTTCCTTTTTGCCTGTCCTTCCTAAATATCGAATACCCTTGGATATTCAGCTCCCATCCATGCCTCCGTAATCGCAATTATATCGTATCCGTTTACATCTATTTGCATTGTTAATTCATCTACCTTATTACGAATGCTTCGTGCATTCTGATACAGTGCCTTTAGATTTGTCTTTTTAACATTCTTAAACATCTTAACATTTTTTTGTACTATGGCCCTATTTGTCTTATTACCATTTTTTCTTACCCAGACCCTATTTGTTAGTGCACTCTTTTGTTTGTACGCTCGGTCCCTTCCTGACACAATCTGGTTATCCTTACCCCAATCACTTTACTGCACTGCTTCCTTGTCTTTTCTCTTTAGCATTCTAGATTTTTCTCCACCAGGACCCTCCCCACCCCACCTTATTTCGTTTAAAGCCCTATCTACTTCCCTAGTTATTCGATTCGCTAGAACTCTGGTCCCAGAATGGTTCAGGTGTAGTCCGTCCCAATGGAACAGCTCTCTCTTTCCCCAGTACTGGTGCCAGTGCCCCACGAATCGAAACCCACTTCTCCCACACCAATCTTTGAGCCACGCATTCATCTCCCTGATCATATTGACCCTATGCCAATTTGCTCATGACTCAGGCAATAATCCAGAGATTATTACCTTTGTGGTTCTGCTTTTTAATTTAGTCCCTAGCAGCTCAAACTCTCTCAGAAGAACCTTTTTCTTAGTCCTACCTATGTCATTGGTACCTAAGTGGACCACGACAACTGGATCCTCCCGCTCCCACTCCCAAGTTCTTCTCCAGCCTGGAGAAGATGTCCTTAACCCTGGCACCGGGTAGGCAACATATCCTTCAGGACTCATGCTCCTGGCTGCAGAGAACAGTGTCTATCCCCCTAACTATACTGTTGCCTACTACAACCACCTCCCTTTTTAGTCCCCATAGTGTCCTTGCAGCAGATAGTATCGCATGCATTGTCCTCTCTGCTGATCAAGAGCCTGAGTAGACAGTTGCCTATGGTATGGGCCTGCGAAAGTGGTTAGCGGCATCTTGGCAGTTGCTATCAATAAGACAAATCTGGCTCTTGATCACCCCAATATGCTTTCTTTCATGCAGTGCCACTGAAAGTATGAAATATTGTAATTGGGGTGCTTCCAAGGAAGAATCCAACGACACAGTTAGTCTGGCATTTACATATCTTAATAATGCCACTGGACCTGCTTCCCAGCTTCCTTTCGGGAGAGGAACCTCCACCAGTACTAACGGTCTGCCAAAACAAGATCTTTTCACCTCTCTTTAAAACTTATGTTTCAAAAATTTGAGACCTCCTTTTCAATCTGTGCAAGACCATACGCTGTGAGTGCTTGACAAGGCCCTAGCTGTCAAAAGCAATTTTGGGATCCGCTCCATCGGCCTTAGAACACTGGGCCTAAGAGGCAACCCTTGCTGCAAAACAAGCAAATTTTGGAAATATCAGCGAACATGGCTCTGAAATTCACGGGGAGGCGGGGAGGGTGTGCAGTTGCGGGGGGAAGACCTGGGGGACGCTGGGGTCCTCCTGAATTTAATGGCATGATCTCATTATCACTTTTTTATTCCGTTTCCCACCCGGTAGCCGGCCAGACTGACAGCCTGGCCGGCTGCCGGGCAGGAAAGCCAGTGGTAGAAGGCTGGAAAAGATCAAGGCATCATGGAGGGGTTCAGAGCACGGCAATCAGGAGGGAGGGAAGAAGGCAACGATCGAGCCCTGAGAAACCCGGCCGGCCACCGTTAAATTTAAATCAGGCTCCCAATTGCACTGTAGGAGCCTGATTTAAATATTATAATTATGTGTCCCACCTCTACACGTCAGGACAGAGGCACACCACGCTACCCACCACTGTATAGATGGCAGCAGGCCTGTACGCAGGGGGTTGGGGTAGCGTTTTGCGATTTTTAAATTTTAACCACCTCCCGACCCTTTCCCGCCCGTCGAGGAGGGGTTAATATCAACCCCCATCTCTCTCTGATTTTCATAGTCCACTCACGGAAACTGTTAACAGGCCGTTGAATAAGAAGACAATGCGAAAGAGCCCAAAATGGTAAATATGGATGTACAAGCATACACCTTATTCAAGCACAGACAGAGAAATAAGATAAAACATAACCATGAAGAATCTAATTATTTCAGATGGACTTTTCTAATAGGAAAATGTTGGAAGGTGAGTTGAATTAAACCAATGTTAAATTTTATAACTTTTTTAATATTATTTATAAATAATGAATTATTTTGCAACTTTGTATTATCATACACGTAGGTTGTCAATTATTTCTATAGTTATACAACTGAGATATCATGATGTCATTATCACAGGACACAGCCTTAAAAACTATTACAAAACAAAAATAACTGCAAGTAGCTGCCCAACAGATTACTAGAAAGAAAAAAGGAACAACTTGCATTTTTATAGTGCCTTTCAAGACCTCAGGACGGACTGCGTGTAATGTATCCAAGTTTGCTGATGGTACTGTTAGCGTAAAATTTGGGCTGTTGGGTTAATTTAAGTCTGACTCCGAGTGGTGATTTTCCCACAACAGTACAAAGCTAGGTGGGAAAGTAAGCTGTGAGGAGGACACAAAGAGGCTGCAACTGGATATAGACAGGTTAAGTAAGTGGGTGAGAAGGTGGCAGGTGGAGTATAATGTGGGGAAATGTGAAATCATCCACTTTGGTAGGAAGAATGGAAAAGCAGAATATTTTTTAAAAGGTGAGAGACTAAGAAATGTCGGTATTCAAGGGATTTGAGTGTCCTTGTACACGAATCACAGAAAGTTAACATGCAGGTACAGCAAGCAATTAGGAAGGTAAATGGTGTGTTAGTCTTTATTGCAAGGGGGTTGGAGTATAAGAGTAAGGAGGTCTTGCTGCAATTATATAGTGCTCTGGTGAGACCACACCTGGAGTACTGTGTACGGTTTTGGTCTCCTTACTTAAGGAAGCATATACCTGCCTTAGAGGGGGTGCAACGAAGGTTCACTAGATTGATTCCGAGGATGAGAGGGTTGTCCTATGAAGAGAGACTGAGTAAAATGGGCCTATATTCTCTGGAGTTTAGAAGAATGAGAAGTGATCTCATTGAAACATATAAAATTCTTAGAGGGCTTGACATGGTAGATGCTGAGAGGCTGTTTCCCCTGGCTGGAGAGTCTAGAATTAGGAGTCATAGTCTCAAGAAAAGAGGTCGACCATTTAGGACCGAGATGAGGAAAAATGTCTTCACTCAGAGGGTTGTGAATCTTTGGAATTCTCTACCCCAGAGGGCTGTGGATGCTCAGTCGTTGAGTATATTCAAGATTGAGATGGATAGATTTTTGAACACTAAAGGAATCAAGGGATATGGGAATAGGGCAGGAAAGTGGAGTTGAGATAGAAGATCAGCTATGATCTTATTGAATGCAGAGCAAGCTTGAGGGGCTGTCTGGCCTACTGCTCCTATTTCTTATGTTCTTATGTCCCAAAGCGCATCACAGCCAATGAAGTACTTTTGAAGTGTCGTCATTGTTGTAATGTAAGGAATCTCGGCAGCCAGTTTATGCACTGCAAGGTCCTACTGTCAGCAATTAAATTAATGACTAGATAATCTATTTTAGTGTTTTTGGTTGAGGGATAAATATTAGCCAAGACACTGGGAAACTCTCCTGCTCTTCTTCGAATAGTGCCGTGGAATCTTTTAAATCCATCTGAGAGGAAAACGAGGCATCGATTTAACGTCTCTTCTGAAAGATGGGGCCTCCAATGGTGCTGCTCTCCCTCAGTATTGCACTAGAGTGTCAGCCTAGCTTACGTGCTCAAGTCTCCAGAGTAGGGCTTGAGGCAAGAGTGTTCTATTAAGGCTGACATTAAAGTTAAATAGAATAGTATATCAAGGGTACAGAGTATGTAAGGCTGTAAAACATATAGTATATAGTGAAATATGAAAATTGCTAACAAAGTGTTAGCCATGATCTTATTGAATGGCGGAGCAGGCTCAAGGGGCCGATTGGCCTACTCCTGCTCCTATTTCTTATGTTCTTATGTTCTTAAGTCTTGATAGTTTTTAAATTCTTTCAATTTGCTTTTCAGGATTCTTCTATTTATCCTCCTGAATTCTGCATCAGATTCATATTAAACCAATAGTTTTACTATATTTTGTTCCCCCCACAGCATAGGACGTTCACCTGAAGCGCTTGAATATCTGAAAACATTTCTGGACCTGGCAGAGAAAAGTGATGATAAACAGAGTCTGGTGGATGCCTGCAGGTTCCTTGGAATTATGTACAATAACCTGGTAGGTACCAGTTTACATTTTTGGGGGTAGAAATTGGACCTCATTGCGCCCATTTTACAGGCGATAAACGGACGCCAGGCCCAATTTTGGTGATCAACGTCCTGTGATCTAAGGATGCCTGATAATCACCCAACCCGAAATTGGGTCCTGCCATTTTTCAGGGGTCCCTGACGGCTGCTTAAAACGTGTTAGGTCTCTGAAATGTGTAATTGAGGGATCTAAAGCCTGTTTTAAGTTCCCTTACAGAAATTGGACAGCAATGAGCAGGGCGGGCATTGGGCCTACTGCACTCAGGATTCTTCAGCGACTGCTGCGCCCTAAGCAGTGACCGCCAATGAAAGATACATTTTTTTACTCATTTAAAAAAAAACTTTCCTGTGCAGCTAGGAAGAACAAGAGTGCTCCCCTAACTCCACATTAGTCACAATCGCCCCATCCCCACCCCCCCAGTGTCCCCCCGTTCCATATTGTTCTCTGCAATCCCCCTCCCGGCACTTAAGTTCGGGCCACTGCAGGCACAGGAAAGGGATCCGACATTTGCACAAGCTGTCTGGCAGACTGCCTAGTGCACCTAGAATTTCCTGTTAGATGCCCATCAGCCTTCTTTAGTAGCTTGGGTCCTCGAAGTTTGCATCTGAGTCGTCTGCAGCAAAACCAATATGCGATCTCACCCTCCGGCAAGCTGGCACCTGTGGCATCCTATCCATGTGCTCTAACTCCTGAGCACTTGTGCCATACTCCTGTAACCTAGCCTAATTAATTTTGTCCCGGATTATTGTCTCTAAATGTTTCCCACCACGGACGTTAGGCTGACTGGCCTGTAGTTGTCGGGTTTATCCCTTTCCCCTTTTTTGAACAGGGGTGTAACATTTGTAATCCTCCAGTCCTTCCGCACCGTCACCATATCTAAGAAGGATTCGAAGATTGTGGTCAGACCTGCCGCAATCTTTTAATCTTTTAAGCGTTTTTTACAATTTACCTTCACTGAGACCGGCATTGTATTTTCTGTTTCTTTGAAAGCATTTTCACTGCATCACTATGAGGCACATTAACAATTGAAAAGCTTCCATGATTGCACGTTCTTAAACATGCTGGCCTAGAAAACCGATCACGCCCGTAAACGGCACACGATGCAATATTCGTGCTGCCTGCTGATTATAATGACGCAGGCGTGCAGCCAGCGCTACCCAGCGCTACCCACTCTACTCATTGGCTGCATGCCTATCGGGGGGAGGGGGGGGGAGGGGATATTGGGCGTCCATGACGCCACTTAAGGGCAGCCAGCACCTCTTAAAGGGGAGGTGTATTCTGGCCACAGACACCAAGGAAGAACTTGAAGAAATGGCAGAAGGAGGCAGCGAGCAGGCACCAGGGTTCTCTGTGCTGACAGGACCACCATGTACAAGACCCCAGACAAATGGGGGAAGAGCGTCCCCAATGCTGCTATGATCCTGATGGTCACATTTGTGGGTGGCTGCCTTAGGATATATATAGAGTCCCAGTACGCAAACACCAAGTGTCACTACGTGCTTGGTTTATACCTATCCAACACACATACCTGTCCAGCTGGACCGTCCCCCCCACTTGACCCAGGTGGAGAAGTTCCAGAGGAGGAACCCCTTCGAACATAAGGCCATCAGACAGTGGTCGAAATGAAATGTTCTCAGAGTCCTGCAAGGAACTGAGAAGGTGGATTCGATCGGTTACTTCCCCGACCACATGGTCGATGCCATTTGGAAGAATGTCTTGTCACCGGAACTGACCAACAGGCACCAGGATGTAGCCTGGATGGTGGTGAGAAAGGCCCCCCGAGTGCGGTCCTTCCAACACGCTTGGAATCTCAGAGCCACCACGAGCTGCCCTCAAGGCTGCGGCGGGGATGAGACCGTCCTCCACCTTCTGATGGTCTGCTCCTTTGCGCAGAAGGTATGGCGAGAGATGCGTTGGTATCTGTCCCGGTTCATCCCAAACAGTTCGGTAACACAGGAGCTGTCCACGACCGAGTGTTGCCGACTGGCACATTCCAAGGTGCAGGAGTACGTGCTGCGGGATGCACTGAGGCGAGGTGCGACCTACGCAAAGGCTCTATGAGGAAAGGCCACCGTGTAAGGCCACCCCACCTTGTATTGTACACCGTGAACTGTATGTACAATGTATGGTGCATAACTGTATTGATTGTACCGAGACCGTTGAATTGTACTGTATGTACCGTTGGAAATTATATGACCTGTATTGTATTGTTTGAAGCATGACTTGAATTGTATTGTATTTATCTTTACAAATTTTATGAATGAAGTATATTTTGAAATAAAAAAAGAATTAGAAAAGGTTCTCTGTGCTGCCTTTGAGGCCTTGGTGCACGCAGTTGATAGGAGAAGCAACATTCTCTTCACCCCAGGGGCAGGAAGCACTCCAGGCATCTACTCCGTCGACAGTGGGGAGTATTGGAAGCAGAGCATGTCAATGCAGGAGCAAAGAACGCAGGACAGGGCTGCACTTACCCACAACTTTTGCAGTTTGCAGACGACACAAAGCTGGGGTGGAATGTGAGCTGTGAGGAGGATGCTAAGAGGCTCCAATGTGAGTTAGACAAGTTGGGTGAGTGGGCAAGAACATGGCAGATGTAGTATAAAGTGGATAAATGTGAGGTTATCCACTTTGGTTGTAAAAACAGAAAGGCAGATTATTATCTGAATGGTGATAGATTGGGAAAAGGGGAGGTGCAATGAGACCTGGGTGTCCTTGTACACCAGTCGCTGAAAGCGAGCATTCAGGTGCAGCAAGCAGTTAGGAAGGCGAATGGTATGTTGGCGTTCATTGCAAGAGGATTTGAGTACAAGAACAGGGATGTCTTACTGCAGTTATACAGGGCCTTGGTGAGACCACATCTGGAGTATTGTGTGCAGTTTTGATCTCCTTATCTGAGGAAGGATGTCCTTGCCAGGGAGGGAGTGCAACGAAGGTTTACCAGACTGATTCCTGGGATGGCAGGACTGACGTGTGAGGAGAGATTGGGTCGACTAGGCCTATATTCACTAGAGTTTAGAAGAATGAGAGGAGATCTCATCGAAACGTATAAAATTCTAACAGGACTGGACAGACTAGATGCAGGGAGGATGTTCTCGATGGCTGGGGAGTCCAGAACCAGGGGTCACCGTCTCAGGATACGGGGTATGCCATTTAGAACCGAGATGAGGAGAAATTTCTTCACTCAGAGGGTGATGAACCTGTGGAATTCTCTACCACAGAAGGCAGTGGAGGCCAAGTCTGTACTGTAAATTTCCTATGATCCTATGATTTCTATGAAACCGCAACCTTCTGACTCAAAGGCTGGAGTGCCACCACTGAGCCACAGCTGATACCTATGGGCATATGCTTATATAGAGGAGGAGCAGTGACAGTGGATGGAGGAACGGATAGTGAGTCAGCATTGAATCAGGAAGTACCCCACCAGATATACTAACCCCTCCCCTCTCAAAACAATATGCAGGCAACATCTTAGTGAAGAGATGAGTGCACTTCACCAGAGGGGAGCTCTGCTACCTATTGTTTGAGGACCTGCAGCCGCACTCATCTGCCCACATTACTTTGTCTGTGGCTATGAAGTTGATGACCACAGTCAACTCCTATGACAGGGTCATTTCAGGCAGCCGTGAGGAATCTTTGTAATACCAGCCAAGGGGCATTTACCAGGTTACTGACACCTGGTCACATCCCTGGTTACCCTGAGGGCATTGAGAGAAAAACTCATATTGTGGGATTGGAGTCACATGTACACTGTCAGGCCAGTGGTGGCAGATTCTCTTCCCTTAGTGAACCAGTCAGGTTTTTACAATTTCACAACTTGGCACGGTGGAATTTGAACTCATGATCTTAAGGTTGCTAATCTAGTACCATAACCACTGGGCTACCTCACTCCCATCATAGGAAAGCTGGGGAATTCATTGACTTTCACATCACTACAAGGCATCAACAAGATAGGGCCATCCAGTTTGATGAAGTTGCTGGCTTTCGCAAGGTCCAAGGTGGAATAGATGGCTCCTACAGACAACACCTCCACTTCCACAACAGGAAGAGCTTCGACTCCCTGGATGCACAGATTGCAGTTGACAAAATACAAAAGATCCTGCACGTCAACACGAGATATACTGGAAGTCACAATCCATTGATCCTTCAAAATTCAGTCCTCTCTGACCTCTTCAAGGAAGAAAATCAAGTTAAAAGATGGCTTGAGGGTAACAAGGCCTAACATCTGCTCCCATGGATAATGACCCCATTAACAGTTTCTTGAGCAGAGGAGCCAAAAATGAGGCACAAGCCAGTACCAGAGTGGTCATTGAGAGTATCATCAGGGTATTAGAGAGGTACTTTAATTATGTTGAAAGGTCGGGAGCGGCTGCAGTATATTCCAACTTGTGTGTCCCACATTGTTGTAGCTTGCTGTGCCCTGCACAACTTTGCCATACAAAATGGCGTGTGAATGGACATTCCTTCAGTGGTGGCCCTAGCAGCTTGAAGGCTGAAGTACATGGAGGAGAACATCGTGATGATCAAATCACTAAGGACTTCTCAGTGATTTCTGCAAAAGGTATCAGAGCATAACTGATCACTGAAGTCTTCTCTTCTGTTTAACATAGTTACCTTTGTCACTGCTGCCTTAACATCTTCTTTCCCACCTTCAAATAAAGAACCAATCTTCAATCCAGTACCCATCCTAGAACATAACAACATATCAGGCCTTCTTGCCTTTACATGACCATGCCAATAATAATCAGCTGATTGAATAAGTCAGCACAAAATAAGTGCAGCTTTTTCTGTATGACTTTAACTTCCATGAATAATAAAGCACAACCTGGCTAAACATGCCTTTCTTTCTCCTATCTATCCAGTTGTAGCCAGAGAATCACCTGCAATGGCTTCTCTTCCCGCTCCCTCACCATTACCTCTGGAGTTCCCCAAGGATCTATCCTTGGCCCCCTCCTATTTCTCATCTACATGCTGCCATTTGGCGACATCATCCTAAAACTCAACGGCGGATTCCACACGTACACCTACGACATCCAACTCTAACTCACTACCACCTCTCTCGACCCCTCCACTGTCTCTCATTTGTTACACTGCTTGTCCGACATCCAGTACTGGATGTGCAAAAATTTCCTCCAACTAAATATTGGGAAGACCGAAGTCATTGTCTTTGGTCCCCGCTGCAAACTCCATTGCCTAGCCACCAACTCCATCCCTCTCCCTGGCCACTGTCTAAGGCTGAATCAGACCGTTCGCAACATTGGCGTCCTATTTGACCCTGAGATGAGAATCCGACCACATATCCACTCCATCACAAGACCGCCTACTTCCACCTCTATAACATCGCCTGCCTCAGCTCATCTGCTGCTGAAACCCCCATCCATGCCTTTCTTACCTCTGGACTTGACTATTCCAATGCTCTCCTCGCCGGCCTCCCATCTTCCATCCTCTATAAACTTGAGCTCATCTAAAACTCTGCTGCCTGTATCCTAACTCGCACCAAGTCCCATTCTCCCGTCACCCCTGTGCTCACTGACCTGTATTGGCTCCCGGTCCGGGAACACCTCAATTTTAAAATTCCCATCCTTGTTTTCAAATCCCTCCATGGCCTCGCCCCTCCCTATCTCTGTAACCTCCTCCAGCCCTACAACCCTCCGAGATCTCTGCACTCCTCCAATTCTTGCCTCATGCGCATCCATTTAATCGCTCCACAATTGGCGGCCGTGCCTAGGCCCTAAGCTCTGGAATTCCCTCCCTAAACCTCTCCACCTCTTTACCTCTCTCTCCTCCTTTAAGGCGCTCCTTAAAACCTACCTCTTTGACCAAGCTTTTGGTCACCTGTCCTAATATTTCCTTGTGTGGCTTGGTGTCAAATTTTGTTTGAAAATTGCTCCTGTGAAGCGCCTTGGGACGTTTTACTACGTTAAAGGCGCTATATAAATGCAAGTTGTTGTTGTGTTCCAGTGCTTCTCCTGGGCACAACCTGAGGGCCAGTATCACAAGAGGTGGTTGGCTGTTCATGTTTTACAAAAGGCTCATGAGACTGAGATGGTCCTCCTCTTATGGCATCTTGCTCCTAGGGTAAAGCTACTGCTGGCTGCATTACTGGAGATTGTCCCTGGACAGCCTAGAGTGACCTTCTATGTGCCACTGGCACAATGCTCTGAGGGCCTGGTGGAGGGAGGGCTGACATGTCCTGCTGTCCAGAGAGATGGCAGACTCAGGGAGATCGACTCCATATGTTATCATTGCATGGGGCCCTGGATCTGTGTTCCCACTCATTAATGGACTGGCTGGTTTAATGGCTGGTATCAGATCATGAAAGCAGTGAGAGACAACATAATTATAGGAATATAGGAGCATAGGAACAGGAGTAGGCCATTCAGCCCTTCGAGCCTGTACCGCAATTCAGTTAGATCATGGCTGATCTGTATCTTAACTCCATTTACCCGCCTTGGTTCCGTATCCCTTAATACCCTTACCTAACAAAAATCCATCAATCTCAGTTTTGAAATTTTCAATTGACCTAGCCTCAACAGCTTTTTGAGGGAGAGAGTTCCAGATTTCTAAAACACTTTGTGTGAAGAAGTGCTTCCTGACATCACCCCTGAATGGCCTAGCTCTAAGTTTAAGGTTATGCCCCCTTGTTCTGGACTCCCCCACCAGTAGAAATAGTTTTTCTCTATCTACCCAATCAAATCCTTTAATCACCTTAAACAGCTCAATTAGATCACCTCTTAATCTTCTACACTCAAGGGAATACAAGCCTAGACTATGTAACCTGCCCTTATAATTTAACCCTTTTAGCTGCGGTATTATTCTGGTGAATCTGCGCTGCACCCCCTCCAGGGCCAATGTAACCCTCCTAATTGCGGTCTCCATGAGCTGGAAGCTGGTATGCAAGTTACTGTCTATTCTGCCACCTGGGCAAAAGTCTGTGCTTCCGCGGAGGTGGAGACATCGACCGGCCCCTAGCCATGTTTTAAGTAGGAATCCGCTGCAGATTCTGATTATGCTGCTGCGCGCCCCATTGATATCCGCAACAAAGGAAAACTTCAATAATACTGCTGCAAGTGAGGGCTGTGGACTCAAAATTCACACCTGTCAGTTACTGCAAGTAATTGGAGACTAACCTTAGAGCCTGCACGTAGGTCTGATGTTCCTCGAACTTCCTTCTTTTTGTGTGGGGCCCATGACTCTGAGGCTTCTCCTCATTCTCCACAGGGAATGTGGCACATACTTACCCACTCTCCAGGCTCCTTCATGTTCTATGAATCACCCAGTGCTGCAACCTCACTAACATTATCTAATTTCTCCTAAATGAAAGTATTTGAGTTGGTGTATGTTAGGAAAAAAACAAGTGATGGAGGGAATGAGATTGAACATGCTAAGGCAGAGATCATGGCCTGGACCCCCAAAGATGATAAGTTTCATTTTATTTATAATTATGCCATATTGTATTTCTGGGCCTAGGCACCTGAGGCCAGATTTTCCGACAGGTTGGGGCAGGCAGATGTCCAAGATGTGCCCCAGTAGCATTGGTGCCCGCTGGCCCTACCCATGGGCGCATTCCCAGCACAAATGCCACAATCACTATACCACTATTTTCAGGGCCCTCATTTCCAGAGAATGTAACCCAAGTTTTCTCAGTCTCTAATCATCAACTCAGTCCCTAGTGAATTGTCATTGGACTTTCTCCAAGGCCACTGTACCCTAGTTTTCTTCATTCTTTTAAAAAAGGTTGACTGCATAATGGAAAACTCCCTAACATTCCCCCCTCCCATTTTCTCTCTCTGACCTGGTATAGTTTGGAGCTGTTCTATCACTTAATGTATGACCTTCCGGTGCTCTAACTGTTACAGTGAATATTCAACAACAACAACTGCATTTATATAGCGCCTTTGATGTAGTAAAATGTCCCAAGGCGCTTCACAGGAGCGTTATCAGACAAAATTTGACACCAAGCCACATGAAGAGATATTAGGACATGTGACCAAAAGCTCGGTCAAAGAGGTAGGTTTTAAGAAGCGACTGAAAGGAGAAGAGAGAGATAGAGAGGCGGAGAGATTTAGGGAAGAAATTCCAGAGCTTAGGGCCTAGACAGCTGATGGCACGGCCGCCAATAGTGGAGCGAAGGAAATCGGGAATGCGCAAGGGGTCAGAATTGGAGGAGCACAAAGATACCGGAGGGTTGTAGGGCTGGAGGAGGTTTCAGAGATGGGGTGGGGCAAGGCCAGTAGAATGATTCCAAGAATGAGAAATTACAGAAATTACATTTTGAAGAAAGGTGCAAAAATTCGGTCTTTTTCACTGAAACAGAGAAGGTTAAGGTGGGAATCTAAAAAAGGATTCCAAGAATATGAAAGATTTGAAAGGTTAAATAGTGAAGGTTTGTTTTGATTACTTGGACATTTGGTAACAAGGGGACATACATTCAGGAGTATCACTGGAAGAACAAACAGGAACGATAGAAGAAATTTCATCTCAGGGTTATTAGAATATGGAATGTAATTGAGTAACCACTGAGACAGTACGTAACATAATTTAAAAGGAAATTGGATTAGTATACAAAAAAGAATACAAAGGGATACAAAGAAAGGGCAGGGAAATAGGATGAGAGTTGATAGTTGCATTTGCAGAGCTAGCACTGACATTGATGTAATAGATAGAGTTGCCTCCTTCTGTACTGTAATTTCTGTGATGCTTTTCTTTTTGGGGTTTCAATGCTGCTTTTTCCAATAAAGGGAATAGTTTTCAGTCCAAAACAAGCTATTCTAAACGCAGACAAGCTCAATCCTCTACTCTGCTCCTTCTAGTCTGCCTCAAAGGTGTGCTTTAACCACAATCTCACCCCTGCTGTACCATTATGGATTTTTCCACTCCCCATACTGAATGAGATTACTTATTCATGCCAACTTGTTTTATGCTGTGGTCCTGGACCCACAAGAAACTCCCTTGAAACTGTTCAAATTCATTTCTCAGAAAATTCTTAAATCCAGAAGAGGAAGGAGACTTCCATTCTATCAGTTACGGACTGCAGCGGTTCAAGAACATAAGAACATAAGAAATTGGAGCAGGAGTAGGCCAATCGGCCCCTCGAGCCTGCTCCGCCATTCAATAAGATCATGGCTGATCTGATCCCAACCACAAATCTAAAGAACACAAGAAGTCGGAGCAGGACCCGGCCACACAGCCCCTGGGCCCTCTCCGCCACCCACAGGGCATTGACCGATCCGAACTCAGCTTCATGTCCAATTTCCTGCCCGCTCCCCATAACCCCTAATTCCCTTTACTTCTAGGAAACTGTCTATTTCTGTTTTAAATTTATCTAATGATGTAGCTTCCACAGCTTCCTGGGGCAGCAAATTCCACAGACCTACCACCCTCTGAGTGAAGAAGTTTCTCCTCATCTCAGTTTTGAAAGAGCAGCCCCTTATTCTAAGATTATGCCCCCTAGTTCTAGTTTCACCCATCTTTGGGAACATCCTTACTGCATCCACCCGATCAAGACCCTTCACAATCTTATATGTTTCAATAAGATCACCTCTCATTCTTCTGAACTCCAATGAGTAGAGTCCCAATCTACTCAACCTCTCCTCATATGTCCGCCCCCTCATCCCCGGGATTAACCGAGTGAACCTTCTTTGTACTGCCTCGAGAGCAAGTATGTCTTTTCTTAAGTATGGAGACCAAAACTGTATGCAGTATTCTAGGTGCGGTCTCACCAATACCTTATATAACTGCAGCAATACCTCCTTGTTTTTATATTCTATCCCCCTAGCAATAAAAGCCAACATTCCGTTGGCTTTCTTGATCACCTGCTGCACCTGCATACCAACTTTTTGATTTTCTTGCACTAGGACCCCCAGATCCCTTTGTACTGCAGTACTTTCCAGTCTCTCGCCATTAAGAAAATAACTTGCTCTCTGATTTTTCCTGCCAAAGTGCATAACCTCACATTTTCCAATATTATATTGCATCTGCCAAATCTCCGCCCACTCACCCAGCCTGTCTATATCCCCTTGCAGGTTTTTTATGTCCTCCTCACTCTCTACTTTCCCTCCCATCTTTGTATCATCTGCAAATTTTGATATGTTGCACTCGGTCCCCTCCTCCAAATCGTTAATATAGATTGTAAAGAGTTGGGGACCCAGCACCGACCCCTGTGGAACACCACTGGTTACTGGTTGCCAGTCCGAAAATGAACCATTTATCCCAACTCTCTGCTTCCTGTTCGATAACCAATCCTCCACCCATGCCAGAATATAACCCCCAATCCCGTGATTTTTTATCTTAAGTAATAATCTTTTATGTGGCACCTTGTCGAATGCCTTCTGGAAGTCTAAATACACTATGTCCACTGGTTCCCCTTTATCCACCCTATACGTTATATCCTCGAAGAACTCAAGCAAATTTGTCAGACATGACTTCCCCTTCATAAAGCCATGCTGACTTTGTCCTATTAAATTATGCTTATCTAAATGTTCCGTTACTGTCTCCTTAATAATAGACTCCAAAATTTTACCCACCACAGATGTTAAGCTAACTGGCCTATAATTTCCAGCCTTCTGCCTACTACCCTTTTTAAATAACGGTGTTACATTAGCAGTTTTCCAATCTGCCGGGACCTCTCCTGAGTCCAGGGAATTTTGGAAAACTATCACCAAAGCATCCACAATCCCTATGCCACTTCCCTCAAGACCCTAGGATGGAAGCCATCAGGTCCATGGGATTTATCCGCCTTGAGTCCCATTATTTTACTGAGTACCATCTCCTGAGTGATTTTAATCGTATTTAGCTCCTCCCCCCCGAGAGTCCCCTGTTTGTCCAGTGTTGGGATATTCTTAGTGTCCTCTACTGTAAAGACTGAAACAAAATATTTGTTCAGCATTTTTGCCATCTCCATGTTTCCCACCATTAATTTCCCAGTCTCATCCTCTAAGGGACCTATGTTTGCCTTAGCCACCTCCTTCTCAAGGGCAATTAGGGATGGGCAATAAATGCTGGCCTTGCCAGTGATGCCCACATCCCATGAACAAATTAAAAAAAAGTCTGTGTGGTGACGGTTCTCCCACGTGCTGTTAGGTAGGGAGTTCCAACATTTTGACCCAGCAACGATGAAGGAATGGCAATATATTTCCAAGTCAGGATGGTGTGTGACTTGGAGGGGAACGTGCAGGTGGCCATGTTCCTATGCACCTGCTGCCCTTGTCCATCTAGGTGATAGATGTCGCGGGTTTGGGAGGTGCTGTCGAAGAAGCCTTGGCGAGTTGCTGCAGTGCATCTTGTAGATGGTACATACTGCAGCCATGGTGCGCTGGTGGTGAAGGGAGTGAATGTTGAAGGTATTGGATGGGGTGCCAATCAAGTGGGCTGCTTTGTCCTGGATGGTGTCGAGCTTCTTGAGTGTTGTTGGAGCTGTCCAGTCAAGTGGAGAGTATTCCATCAGATTCCTGACTTGTGCCTTATAGATGGTGGAAAGGCTTTGGGGAGTCAGGAGGTGAGTCACTCGCCACAGAATACCCAGCCTCTGACCTGCTCTTGTAGCCACAGTAGTTATGTAGCTGGTCCAGTTTAGTTTCTGGTGGATGGTGATGGTGGGAGATTCAGTGATGGTAATGCCATTGAATGTCAAGGGGAGATGGTCAGACTCTTTCTTGTTGGAGATGATCATTGCCTGGCACTTGTCTGGCGCAAATGTTACTTGCCACTTATCAGCCCAAGCCTGGATGTTGTCCAGGTCTTGCTGCATGTGGGCACGGACTGCTTCATTATCTGGGGGTTTGGCAATGGAACTGAACACTGAGCAATCATCAGTGAACATCCCCACTTCTGACCTTATGATGAAGGGAAGATCATTGATGAAGCAGCAGACGAGGGTTGGGCCTAGGACACTGCCCTGAGGAACTCCTGCAGCAATGTCCTGGGGCTGAGATGATTGGCCTCCAACAACCACTACCATCTTCCTTTATGCTAGGTATGACTCCAGCCACTGGAGAGTTTTCCCCCGATTCCCATTGACTTCAATTTTACTAGGGCTCCTTGATACCACACTCGGTCAAATGCTGCCTTGATGTCAAGGGCAGTCACTCTGACCTCACCTCTGGAATTCAGCTCTTTTGTCCATGTTTGGACCAAGGCTGTAATGAGGTCTGGAGCCAAGTGGTCCTGACAGAACCCAAACTGAGCATCAGTGAGCAGGCTATTGGTGAATAAGTGCCACTTGATAGCACTGTCGATGACACCTTCCATCACTTTGCTGATGATTGAGAGTAGACTGATGGGGCGGTAATTGGCCGGATTGGATTTGTCCTTTTTGTGGACAGGACATAACTGGGCAATTTTCCACTTTGTCAAGTAGATGCCAGTGTTGTAGCTGAACTGAAACAGCTTGGCTAGAGGGGCGGCTAGTTCTGGAGCACAAGTCTTCAGCACTACAGCCGGAATGTTGTCAAGACCCATAGCCTTTGCTGTATCCAGTGCACACAGCTGTTTCTTGATATCACGTAGAGTGAATTGAATTGGCTGAAGACTGACTTCTGTGATGGTGGTGATATCGGGAGGAGGCTGAGATGGATCATCCACTTGGCACTTCTGGCTGAAGATGGTTGCAAACGCTTCAGCCTTGTCTTTTGCATTTGGTCTCTGCAATACAGGGAAAGACCACACCATGAGCAGTAAATATAGTATGCCAGATTATAAATCTTTGTCTTGGATGAAGCAAATGTTTTGAGATGTGGACAATGCCATGGAAAGAAGCGAACATACAGGTGTTGCATCTGTTACAGTTGCATGGGGGAGTGCCTAGAGAAGAACAGTTGATGGTGCGGGTATTGCTTCTGGGAAAATCATGGGCATGCCATCCATGATTTTCTATCTGTTAAAATGAATAGATGGAAAATAACAGGAGGGCACATGTGATTTCTTGAGATGGGTTCCCTGCAAGTGGAGCTCCCCAGTGGGAGCTCCCAATTGCAGAATTACCCCTGTGAAGGTATAATGGATTAGTGAATTGAAGAATGTAATGTTGGTGGTAATCTTAGTTGCTTGTAGTGCTATCTGGAGGCATGGAGAGAATAAGCAAAAAAGGAATGTTTTTTTTAAATAATTGAGGAGCTTTGTAAGGCGAAAAGAAATTGTATAGTAAGGAGAGTCTACAAAACGTAGCCGAAACTATTTTAGGAGACCAATTTCAGTTCCGAATCAGTATGCAGAAACTAAAACCATGCTGATCTCCATTTTGTTTAGTGGACAGGTTCACTGCCAACAACAATGGCAGATGTCAGTTGAGCATTTCACTCTCACAAAATGTCAGTGTGCTCGGGGCTGCAGAGCAGCCTTTCACTTAAAGGTTCATCTTCACAGGTAGGACCTAATTAACAAACATAACTAGTGAGACATTTGGGGTACATTTTTTTGACAATGACATTGACAATGATCTTGTCAAAAGCACTTTCCCCTACAGGCGCCTTCTCCTTTAAGCATTCTTTGAGGTACTACTTGTATGATAAGAAATGCATTTAAAGTGCATTGCTGTACCACTTGACTGGCTGTTCTCTTTTTGTCCTTAGCATTTGATCTCACATTGTTTTGACTACAGTATTTCCTTCCCTAAAAGGATTTTAAGAACTCAGTGGAAGTACTCAAAATATATATTTCTAATAAAATGAAAATCATGTTAACAACAATTAAAATGGTTTGGAAATTACATTGACTATAGACTGTGAGAGGCAAATGTGATGCAATCACTGCAGAAAAATGCTTATATGATTTATAGGAAGATGTAAATTATTATGCAGTTGGGGAGCAAAATTGTAGATTATTAAGACTACAATATATAATGAAACAACATATTAATTTTTTAAAAATCTTTTTATACAACATTTTCTGTTTAAAGGTTAAGTTTGGATTTATTCAGGACCAAAAGCAAACACATGGCTGATAGCAGCAAAAATTACCTCATCTCTTGATGTTTGTTATTTGCAAGAATAGAGAACAGAGATGTGAGAACATCATCCTACTTCACACATTAGGTTCAATGGAAAAATCTTGCACACCCTCACGTTTCATTGTTGACTTAATGTACACATTTCGTGCCCAAGCCTAGAATTCCAAATTCCAGTAATACTTCTTCACTTTAATGTTTTTAGCTTGAGATGAATTCCCAACACATAAAGGTTACTGTTCTGTTTTTGTTACTCAAGCAATCAGACAAGGTCTTTGCTGTAACCTCTGTGTTACCCAGGGGTCTGTGCATTAAGAAGCAACCACTTACAGTGACTGCTCTTATTCCACAATGCAAATACCTGTAAACTAAATGCCATTTTCCAATCTAAAAATGTATTTGTCTTTCTGAACTTGTTTCTCTGTAACATTTTCTAACAGGGTCAATATGAAATAGCTTGCAAGTATATTTGGCGAGGGTACGAGATTGCCATGACTTTGGGTGATCTACATCTACTAGAGATCATGCAGGTTCACTTCGGCATCTTCAAAGCTCACTCAATGATGACCATATATTGTCGCCACATAGAAGCTGCTGGACACGTCAATCTTGAGCGTCTGGTGACGTGGAAGGACAGTAGAAAAGACACATTCAATTACCCCATTAGAGAAGGTAAGTTGTTGGTCACAGAGCACATTAGTGCATCTGCATTGTTAATAGTTGGGTCATGTTACATTCATATTAATTCTTTTCACATCAATCAGTGTTTTAGTTCCTTATTGAATTTGATTATTTTTGAGATTACATTCTTTCTATTACCAAACATGGTTAGATGTTTTAAAGTGTGAAACAGCTAATCCATTGCCCAATGTGACTGGTTGCACAGTTAACTTGTGCTAATTGATATTGGCAGTTAAATCCAGTATGCTTGAAAATGTTCTTATGTCCTCTCAGTAGGAGATTGAAAGAGAATGATGGTTGGTCTTTACTAATATGATTTATGTTGGCCAGAGTGATAATGCTGGTTAGGAATACAGGCTGACGTGAAGTAATGATTGAAACAAACAAAAAAAAATAATAACATTTACAAGACTATCTTTTATATTATGCTAGCAACATTTTATTTCTTTGCACACATAACAATTATGCAATGTGTTTTACCAAATTAAAAGTGAAACTACTATTTAAAAAGTTTATTGTTTGAGAGAGTTTATTAGATTCAAAGCTTAAGGGTAAATTCACTGATCCTATGTTCCCCGTGTGGAATCACGCATGAAGGGAGCATGATTCGGAGATAGGGCTACAACAGTGTACTGCCAATTCTCCCTTGCCACCTTAAAGCCTGGCTCTCCGCTGAGTGTGGAATCAGTCAATTAACCCTTTAATGTAATATTTTATAGATGCAAATCATGAATGGGTGCTCTTTAATATCTAATTATTGTACATCTATTTATGTATGGTTAAATATAACATTCCAATGGAAATCCATCATTTGTTTTAAATTGTTGAAACTATGGGAATTTGTGATGGAAACACTAACCTTACAAAAACCTTCTGTAATTCATTAAGACCTGAGTATTCCTGCCTGTGCTGCTTTTAATGATCAAATTTGTTTTTCTGTGAATATTTTGTTTAACAATAATTGTTAATAACATCATTGTGGGAGCTGGCATGCAAGAGTTATTGATCCAGTGTGAGGTAACTGAATTAATCAGCACTATCAAACTGACAGTCACTGAAGCACTATGTATCTAATAGTGTCTAGCAGTGGCTCAGTAAAATCCTCCAAGCCAATTTCCTCCATTTACGTCATTGACACTCATCATTTCAACAAAAATATTCACAAATATTCAGCACAAACAGAAGGTGGAAATATGTTAAAGTCCAATATAATTTGATGCATTTAAGGGGAAGCTAGATAAGTACATGAGAGAGAGAGGGAAGCAGAAGGATATGCTGATAGGGTTAGATGACGAGCAGTGGGGGCAGTCTCGTGTGGAGCATAAACGCCAGCATCGACCAGTTGGGCCGAAAGGCCTGTTTCTGTGCTGTAGACTCTATGTAATTTTATGTAATTATTTTAACCAAACACTTTTAATTTTGATTTAGCATTTAAGCATGTTTTTATTTAAAATAAATCTAAAATGAGGAATGCAAACAAACAGCATATTTTATTATCTGAAATAGTCCTGAACTGATTAATACAAAAGGATGCAAAAATCTAATCTGAGCTGAGAGAGGTTGACATTGTAAAATGACTTTGAGACTGTATTTTTTTTTTGTGTTAGTGATAATACTTAACACATTTGAGTTTAGTGTTGTAACACTTTACAAATCCTAGCAAGAACATTGATCCAAAGAAACACATGAGGGAGAAAGGAATAGAAGGATATGCTGATAGGGTTAGATGAAATAGGGAGGGAGGAAGCTCGTGTAGAGCATAAACACCGGCATGGACCTGTTGGGCCGAATAGCCTGTTTCTGTGCTGTACATTCTATGTAATTGTATGTAATATGAAATGGAAATTACATTTGTTCCAATTATATTTTCTGTGATTTGTCAAAAGTTGTCAGATTTGAAAAATATGTTTGATTGATTCAAATTTTACTCCTAGCTGGATACCATGAATTCAAGAGCTTTGTTAGTATGAGTACCCCTAAGTCCCCTTTTTTAAATCAGTTATAAAGAATTGTGATTAACTTCAATAATTTTATTTTTTTCAGTTTTTCTCTGTATTTTTTCTAAACAATATATATAATCAAATCAGGAGTACTTCCATTGACCCTGACAGTGCAAGAAACTAAATTAATATAAACAAAGATTCTATCATTAACCAAAAGTGCTTTAATGGCAATTCATCTACATGTATATTAATTGTACCTACACACATTTTGAGCGCAAATATTCATCATAATCAGATCACAAGATCACAAGATAGATATAATTAAGGAAGGCAATTTGGCCCAGACTAGCTGCCCCATCCAGAAACACCCTATAATCTCCTTATGAACAGTATCCATCTGTTCTTCAAATGATTTCAAGGTTGTTTGTCCTCACTATCCTATCCATTACCATGTCTGTGAAGAAGAATTTTCTGCTATCAGTCCTAAATTTGCCTTTTGTTACTTTGAATAAATGCCACCTTGTTCTACTGTTGTGGTTTAATTTGAAGTAGGGTAAACTTATCTGTACCATTTTAAGTTCTTCAGTGATATTTTCAGAACTCACTATTTAAACAAGTATATTCAGAACAAGTAGCAACAGGTACAGATGAAGAATAAAAGGACATCAAACATAACTATAATGGTTTGATTTTAAAAAGGGGGCTGGTTCGTCTTTAAATCAGCTGAGTCATTTAGAATGCCATCAGTTTTTCAGCAGTAGTGTTGGTTAAGGATTCCAAAATGCAACTTTAGTAATATAATAAAAGTAATAAAACTAGCATTGGTGCCATTAAGAGTATAAATTGCATGATGGTGTAATAGCATTGCTAATAGGATCCTGCTGGCTTGTAGAAACTACCACTGTAATAGGTATCAACAGTCATTTCTTTCTTATCCTAAATATATATACTAGTGGATTTCCGGTGATATTGCTCCTGTTGAGTCAGAGGTTACACTGTTCCAAGAGGTAGGGGCTGCAGGGATGAAGGAGAACTGCACATGGCCGCTGAAAGGATTTGGAAACGCGATTGTAAGATATGTTACAGGCGGTGAATTGTTTTTTGATTGATTCCTAGAAAATTTAAGCCAATTAGGATTTTTTTTATGACAGGCACTTTGCAAGTGTGACAAACACCCGCCAGACATAATGCATGTCCATCACACCTCAAAGTGTCACACCTCAAAGCATTAGCATTCAATGTCACACTTGCACCTGACTGGCCAAATTATCATTTTCATAAAACACTAATAAGTCATGACTGAACAGGAATGAAATGCACCAATCATCAAATAGCAAATGGAAACAAAAATTATCAATCACAAATTGATAGTCAGGGAAACAACTACCAATAAAAAAATGAATATGTTAATCACTGGATTTACCCTAGATATTCTTTGAAGATGATTTCAGCCACCATCTTTTTGTCATTACCGCTGGACAGAGTCAGAAAAATAATGGGCCCAAAATTCTAGTGGGTTGGGAGCTCAGAAGTGGGGCCGATTGCCTATGTGGGGCGGGGGGGTATTTGGGGTGGCACTTGGATCCACTGGGTTTCCACCCTGCTTAGAATAAGACTCAAATTCAAATAGGGAGGAGCAGCTGAGTCTTCCACTCAACCGCCCTCACCTCCAGTGAAAAACCTCCTTGACTGTATGCAAGGGGAAGTTCCTGGGCCACCCTGGAATTTCTACCATTGCTCTCTCCTACAACTACAACAATTTGTCTTTATGTACTTAAAGTAGCTACGTCACCCGTCCGCATGAGGAAAAACTTTTTTACACAGCGAGTGGTTAGGATCTGGAATGCACTGCCCGAGGGGGTGGTGGAGGCAGATTCAATCATGGCCTACAAAAGGGACCTGAATAAGTACTTGAAAGGAAAAAATTTACAGGGCTATGGGGCAAGGGCATGGGATTGGGACTAGCTGGATTGCTCTTGCATAGAACTGGCGTGGACTCGATGGGCCGAATGGCCTCCTTCCGTGCTGTAAACTTTCTATGATTCTATGGTTCTATAATTCTAGTGCCTTTAACATAGAAAAAATCCCAAGGTACTGCACAGAGATGTAATAAAAAAGTGAACACCAAGCCACGGAAGCAGATATTAGGAGACGTGACCAAAAGCTTGGCCAGAGCGTTGAATTTTAAGGAGAGTCTTAAAGGAGGTGAAGGAGGTGTACTGCTGGAGGGGTTTAGGAAGAAAATTCTAGAGCTTGAAGCCGAGGCAACTAATGATACAGCCGCCAATGTGGGGGAGAAAAAACCCACTGAATTGCCTGAGAATCTTGGGTGTTTACTGTTTTATGGATGAGGCCTACTGAATGCACCAGGACATAGCACTCTATTAGCGACGTTAAGAATAGGGGAGGGGATGCACAAGAGGCCAGAGAGTCAGAGGAACGGACAGTTGAGGGGATTGTAGCACCGCAGGAGGTTACAGAAATAGCATGGGGCAAGGTCATGGAGGGACTTAAACACTAGGATGAGAATCCTAAATTTGAAGAATTACGGGACCAGGAGCCAATGTAGGTCAGTGAGGACAGGAGTGATGGGCAAATGGGACTTGATGTGGCAGAGGCTATGGGCAACAGCGTTTTGGATGAGCTGAACTTTACAGAGCGTGGTGAATGTGAGGCCAGCCAGGGGACCATTGGAATAGTCGAGTCTGGAGGTGACAAAGGCTTAGATGAGGATTTCATTGGCAGATGGGCTGGGGCAGGGGCAGAGGCAGGCAATGTTATGGAGGTAGAATTAGTTGAAGGAGAGTATATGGGGACAGAAGCTCAGCCCAGAGTTGAATAGGACTGCGAGATTGCAAACAATCTGGTTCAGCCTAAGTTAATGGCCAGGGAGGGAGATGAAATCGGACCTGCAACTCTTAGTAAGTTTTAGGTCACATGTCAGTCACTCTATCCCTGCCTGGGAGCCTGCAGTTTTCAGCTCTTTTAAGTGCTTAGTAGTAATACATTCATCTGTTTTATCTATTTCTTTTCTAGTTGATTCCTCACATACAAATTTGAATGCTGTTTAGCCTTCCTTGCGAGAACTCCAGGATGGTAATCTTTTAAAAAATAGTCTGGCAAGAAATTCCCTGTTCTCAACATCACTAATAGAGTGCTACATCCTGATGCATTCAGCATATAGCATTTAATCCATAAAACAATAAATACCTAAGATTCTCTGGTAATTTGATGCATCTTTTTGTTGTACCAGAGACTATCTGTGGAATACACTCTAATTTAGAGCAAGGACCCAGACTTTAGCATGAGAACTAATATATTAGCATAGGGAACCTTTTTGTTCCTTGCTGCTGTTGTACCTAAGACATTTGAATTAAAAAATCGCACTATCTGGACAGCCTTTGTTTTATTGTGTGAAGACCCCGACCACAATATATTCTATAGTTTTGTGTTGGCATTTGTTGCTGTCCTGAGAGACGACAGCATCAGGCAGATAGACTCCAGCATCGGCATTCCAATGGATCTGTGACCCCACTGATCAGGGAGATGGCTGGTAAAATGGTAGCTATCAAATCCTGAAAGCGCTGAGGCACAGTAGTCGCCATGGTCTGGCAACCGCAATCCATCCTGCGCTCCATTCTGTCCCTTTTTGCATCCAGAGCTGCAGTCTGCACTGTCTGCACCCTAGATGCTTTTTTAGCTGGGCATCTCTTTCATATTTCAATGCAGCTGCCACTTGCTGCATTTGTGCCTGCAAGGAAGACAAAGCCTCCATCCTGGTGCTGCAAAGGAAAGCTAGGCTCAACGGTCACATCTGTCAGTTGTCGCACTTCCTGAGAGATTGTCCTCAGATCCAGCACATAGATATAGTGTGCAGTAAAGTACCCATGGGTTCTGGGTCCCATAACTCCAAAGCCACGGGCAGCCTTCTCCACAACATCTGCTCGGAAGGAGGCGTATTCTTCTCCACTTCCCACTCCTCTGAATCCCTCATGCTTGGTGAATCAACCAGTGCAAATTCCTCACTTTGACTACCTAATTCCCCCCAAGTGAAAGTCTCTGAGCTGGTGCCTGGGAGAAGAAGCAAGTGCTGCAGGTGGGAAGTTGGAGCAGAAGAAGGTGGGGCTAGATGAAGCAGCTGGAAATGGTGGGTGGGCTGGTCCGCGTCCTCCTCCTCCTCATCATAACCTCCATGTGTAATGAGGGAGAAGCTTCCTGATGGTTCAGCTGCTTACACACGTTTTACCAATGCTTGCACCAGTGATGTGTAAATGACCATAACCAGGAAACGTGCCTCTAACTCCATCCAGGGGCTGGATTTCTACCTTTCCTTGCATTTGTATAAGCCTTTTCTTTTAGCTTGATACTGTCTCTTATCTCATTTGTTGACCATGATTGCTTAACTTCTCAAGTGCAGCCTTTGCCTTTTAGGATTATGTACTGGTTTTGTATTGTACCAAATGCTTCTTTGTATAATTCCAACTGTTTGTAGATTTACCCATTAACAGTTCAGCCCAGTTTACTGCAGTCAATTAATTTCTCATCCTTTTGAAGTTTGCTTCACTTAAATTTAAAACTTTGGTTTATGGCTCTCCCTTCTCCCCCTCAAACCTAATATCAAATTCAATCATATTATGGTCAGTATTTGCAAGAGTTCCCTTACCATCAAATTGTTAACTAATTCTGATTCGTTACTCATCAACAAAACAAGTATTCCCTGTTCCCTTGTCGTAGAATCATACAGCACAGAAGGGGGCCATTCGACCCATCATGCCTGTGCCAGCTGTTTGAAAGAGCTATCCAATTAGTCCCACTCCCCTGCTCTTTCCTCAGCCGTGCAAATTTTTCCTTTTTAGCTATATATCCAGTTCCCTTTTGACAGTTACTATTGAATCTCTTCCACCACCACCTTTTCAGGCAGTGCATTCCAGATCATAACTCGTTGTGTAAAAAAAATTCTCCTCATCTTCCACCTGGCTTTTATGCCAATTATCTTAAATCTGTCCTCTGGTTACCGACCCTCTGGGCTACGGAAACAGTTTCTCCCTATCTACTCTATCAAAACCCCTCTTAATTTTGAACACCTCTATTAAATCTCCCCTTAACCTTTTCTGCTCTAAGAACGATCCCAGCTTCTCTAGTCTCTCCGCATAATTGAGTCCCTCATGCCTGGTACCATTCTGGTAAATCTTCACTGCACCCTCTCCAAGGGCTTGACATCTTTCTTAACGTGTCGTGCCTACAATTGGCCACAATACTCTAGCTAAGGTCTAACCAGTATTTTCTAAAGGTTTACCATAAATTCCTTGCTTTTTTACTCTATGTCTCTATTTATAAAGCCCAGGATCCCATATGCTTTTTAACAGCCTTCTCAACTTGTCCTGCCACTTTCAAAGATTTGTGTACGTAAACCCCCAAGTCTCTTTGTTCCTGCATCTCCTTTAAAATTGTACCATTTAGTTAATATTGCCTTTCCTAATTTCTCCTTCCAAAATGCATCACTTCACACTTCTCTGCATTAAATTTCATCTGCCATGTGTTTGCCGATTTCACCAGTCTGTCTATATCCTCCTAAAGTCTGCTACTATCCTCCTCACTTTACTACATTTCCAAGCTTGGTATTATCTGCAAACTTTGAAATTATGCCCCCTATACCCAAGTCCAGGTCATTAATATATATCAAAAAGAACAGTGGTCCTAATACCAACCCCTGGGGGACACTACTGTATACTTCCATCCAATCTGAAAAACAACCATTCACTACTACTCTCTGCTTTCTGTCTCTCAGCCAATTTCAGATCCACGCTGCCACTGCCCCTTTAATCCCATGGGCTTCAATTTTGCTAACAAATCTGCGATGTGGCACTTTATCAAACGCCTTTTGAAAGCCCATATACACAACGTCAACCTTCATCAACCCTCTCTGTTATTTCACCGAAGAACTGAATCAAGTTTATCAGACACGATTTGCCTTTAACAAACCCGTGCTGACTGTCATTTATTAACCCATGTTCTTCCAAGTGCCAATTTATTTTGTCCCGCATTATGGCCTCTAGAAGTTTCCCCACCACCGATGTTAAGCTGACTGCCGGTAGTTACCTGGTTTATCTCTCTCCCCTTTTTTGAACAGGGGTGTAACAATTGCAACCTTCCAGTTCTCCAGCACCACTCCCATGTCCAAGGAGGATTGAAAGATTGTGGCTAAAGCCTCCATTATTCCCGTCCTTACTTCCCCCAGCAACCTAGGATGCATCCCATCCAGACTGGGTGACATTTCTACTTTGAGCACTGCCAAAATAGATAAAGAGTACCTCCTCTTTATCTATTTTTATCCTATCCAATTTCTCTACTATCTCCTCCTTTACTGTGACATTGACAGCATCCTCTTCTTTAGTGAAGACAGATGCAAAGTACTCATTTAGTACCTCAGCCGAGCCCTCTGCCTCCACAAAAAGATTTCCTTCTTGGTTCCAAATCAGCCCCACCCTTCCTTTGACTATCCTTTTACTCTTTATATGTTTATAAAATACTTTAGTGTTCCCCTTTTATGTTACCCACTGATCTTTTCTCATACACTTTCTTTGCCCCTCTTATTGCCTTTTTCAGTTCTCCTCTGCACTTTCTATATTCTGCTTGATTCTCTACTGTATTATGAACCTGATATTTATCATAAGTCTCCTTTTCTTGTTTCATTTGAATCTTAATTTCTTTAGTCATCCAAGGAACTCTAGCTTTGGATGCCCTTCCTTTCCCCCACATAGGAAGGTGTCCAGTCTGAACTCAAACCATCTCCTCCTTGAAAGCCTCCCAATGCTCATTTACTATTTTACCTGACAATCTTTGTTTCCATTCCACCTGGGCCAGATCCCTTTCTAATTCACTGAAATTAGCCCTCCTCCAGTTCATCTTTGATTGTTCCTTGTCCTTTTCCATATCTGCTCTAAACCTGATGACATTGTGATCACTGCTTCCCAAATGCTCTCCCACTGAAACATGCTCCACTTGCCCCATTTCATTCCCTAGAACTAGAATCCAGTATTGCTTCCTTCCTCATTTGGCTCGAAACATACTGATCAAGAAAGTTCTCTTATACATATTTCAGGAATTCCTCCCCCTTCTTGCCCTTTACATTGTTTTTTCTCAGTCTACTTTAGGATAATTGAATTCCCCCATTATCACTATTCTATTGTTTTTACATCTTTCTGAAATTTGCTTGCTGATTTGCTCCTTCATCTCTTTCCCACTATTTGGTAGCCTATAGTATACATCCAGCAGTGTAGCAGCTCCTCTCGTGCTTTTTAACTCCAACCAAATAGATTCTGTCTTTGAACCATCACGCTTATCATCCCTTTCCAGGGCTGTAACTGTGTCTTTGATCAATACAGCCACCCCCCTCCTTTTTCTTAACTTCCCTATTTCTCCTGAATATATTGAATGTTTAGTTCCCATTCCTGCCCTTGTTTGAGCCAGGTTTCCATTATTTCCACTATATTATAATCCCATGAGGCAACTTGTGCCTGCAGCTCACAAACCTTATTTGTCACGCTCCGTGCATTTACGCACATGCACTCCAAACCCACCTTAGTCTGCCTTGCATTGCTCCCCTATCTGATCCCTCCTATTTCTGGGCTACTCTTTATTCTAATGCTATTTGGCTCTCCAAGTTCACTAAGCACCTTGTAAGCACCTTGCTTCTCCTCTCTGATGCTTTATTCTGGCACCCCCCCCCCGCCAAATTATTTTAAATCCTCTGATTGTCCATTCTAAAACACATTGGCTTAGAAATTAGTTTGCGCCAAACCTGTTGCGCAAGCGGACCACGCAAAATCATCAGGATGTGCGCTGAGGATACCAGTGATTCCCAAGAGGAAGTGTGATGGTCATGAAAAGACAAATTTCGGCCGACACCAGACCTACAGTGAGTTGGGTGGGGAGGGGTAGGAAAAGATCAGGAGGGGGGCGAACAATGGCTGGCAGCGTACTGCAGTTTTAATGTGGAGCGAGGAGGAGCACTCCTGCTCTTCCTGGTTTCACATTCTACCAAGTAAATAATTTGCTGGCAACCTCCAGCGATCCCTTTAAAGGTGGCTGCATTGGCTGCTTTTCGCCTGACAAAACTGACCACAACTTATATGGCCAATTGGGAAACCAATTTCTTAAAGGGGCCTGAACTAGGCTTAAGCCCCCAATTAAACACTGGGCCTGATACCAGTTTCAGGCAGGAGCCCTGGGCAACTACAGAGCACCCTAACCAATATGGCGTGCAACACATACTCCACACGGAATGAGCGTGTGCATGCCAAGCACCATATTAGACCCTTCAGTGCCCAATTTTTGCCTGAAAAATGGGCACTGCACGATCCAATTTTCAGGCCATTGTTCTAGAAAACCATCCCTAATACATTCTAGAAATTCAATGCCGTTACTACTTGAGCTGTTCTGCTTCTCCCAGTCAATGTGAAAATTAAAATCTCCCATTATAACTACCTTGTTTATGCTATGTGCTTCCCTGATCTACATATTTATGCACCCCCGCATCCCCACCACTACATCACTATGACCAGGAGGTCTGTTGACAACTCCTACCTGATAAAGGTGGTCCACATTTACACAGACAATATCTCGGTAGTCTGTAATATCCACAAGCTGGAGGGAAGGGGGATGCATTCAACATTCTTGATGACAGTTTCTGTTTGTTTTTTTAACTGTCAACAAAGAAAGACAGATCCTTCTAATCACAAATGTGTTAATCGCAAGTGTTGTTAGGTGAGCAGTTCATAATAGAAAAGAAACAGTTGTTACTACTTTAAATGTGTTTGAAAATCTTTTGGGAAAAACGTAAGAAACTGACAAATCCTCACAGGATGTGGGAACGCATCTTTCACTTCAACTCAGTAACCTAATGATGTATGCTGAGGCATCCTGAAAACTTCACATGCTCAGAATGCACAGAGATGGTCAGAATCTCTCTTCAACTATTCAGGGAAAAAGTATCCAGTTGAAGACTGAGCCGTTGAGATCGACTGATGCCTTTAAGTAAAAACTTTAAAGAAAACATTAAAAGACACAAAACAACAGCTCAAGAGGTAAATTTAATCACACTACTCTCAAGTTTGTAATTTTATGAATTTTTATTTTGTTTAAAAAAAATTGGCTATGGAAATTTCAGCTACTGAGATTAAAATTAAAAGTTTTTCAAAACGCAAATTGAGTGGTTTGATTGGTTCACCTTTTTAAAAAAAATTCTCCAGACTAGTCATTTAAGATTGATTGCATTCATAAGTTCTTAATAGTTTCTCATCGGGAGTTTTCTAGCTGCTTACCTTGTTTTTAATTCATGCTTTCGCTATGTCTTCAGTTCTGATTTTCTGCTGTTTTACTTCGAGCCAATCATCAAAGTATGATAGCAAGATGTTAAAATGGAATTTGCCTATTATAAATGTTGTGGATGTGGGAACAATGGGGGGAACGGTCCTGCTGTTTGGAAGCACTAGGCAGGGAGCATTAGAGTTAGATAGAAGTGGGAAAGGGGGTATCACAGTGGCAACACTGGGAAGGATGATAAGTGTGGCAGTGGTGGGAGGATGGATTTGGATGTGGCAACACTGTGATGGTAATAGAAAGGATGGAAGCATTATGGAGAGGATTAATGGGTGTGGGAATACTGGGTGAGGGATTCTGAGGATTGGGAACATTGGGATGGATGTCACTGACAAAAATGCAGCAATCGAGGTTTTCTCAGGGCAGATTAGTAAAAGGGGGGAAGCCATCGGTATTTGGCATGGGGGGAGCTGGAGTAGCTGGAAACAGAAGGAGGAAGTGGGGACGGGGGAAAGCACAAGTATTCAAAGCAGAAGGGGTGAGAGCACTGAGAAGCAGTAGGAGGAAGCAATGTGTGGGGCAGATGGCAGACTCCCCAGGAAAACCCTCCCCTCCTCAGTTTTGAGTAAAGGTGCATTTGTGGCTATTCTCTTTCTGTTGATTCAACAGTGAGATTTTTAAAGCACAGAAAACAATAAAAGAACTTTAAGTTAGTTGCCAGGAACAACTGGGAGTGCAGAAGTGTAGGGCTGGGGCCTCAGCCTTGGAATTTGAATCTCAAGGTCAGGTTGGGGCTTGCTATCTGGTCGCGGTGGATGGTCAGCAACAACAGCAATCATTCCCCTCCTTCCTATCTCTATTATGTACTTGCTAAATTTCAGAAAATGTGCACAAGTAGTGCGAGGATTTAAAAAATTACCACAATCAGTCTGTAAATAGACTGATCCTACTGCTACAATTGTCAAGAAACCATCCATGGCGAATCCATTGGCTGGCATCACCACGTCTTTGATGTTTAATGATATAAATGGAGAATACACAAACACTGTACATATGAATATATTTAAGCTGTACCTATACCACGGCGCTGCTGCTGGAACCAGCCCCACTCTGGCCCCACTGTAATATATAAGAGGTGCTATCTTCCTGCAACATCAGAGCCAAAGTACCGCCAATGGCAAACACAAATAGTTTTTGCCATTTGTCCTGCCCATAGGCGGATTGAACTTGTGTAGCCCACGTACAAGCCAGCAATGTGGTTTTTGTATAACTGGCCTGTACAGACCTGTCCCTGACTCAAAGTCGTAATTGCACTTTTGAAGAACTGCACATACATAATTGTTTGAGTGTTGCAACCAGTGCTCCAGAATCCATCCTGCAATATGAACCAGCAGCCCACATAACCACAACATAAAATATCACTTAAAGAACAAATTAGATGAAGCTGTGAGTAAGTTCTTATTTACCTGTAAGCTAACCTCTTTTAATGTGCTTGAATACTATTTGTGAAAGTAATTGTTGTGATTGATGGGTCACCATTTTCCATACACGAAAAAGGCCAGGATTATACACAACAGTCAGTGTTGATATCTGTATTTTATCTGTAAGATATCAACACTACCTTACAATGGACTGTTGCTTGTTCAAAAATAAAAAAAACTTTGTTAGACCATTGTATTGAAGTACCTGGAAGTAACAGCACCCCTGCTAGGTTATAGACTTCTTTGATGACAAGTATAACCTGTCAGCTAGGCTAACAGTTGACAATGCGCAGAGCATATAGAGGGTTAAAATTAGGCTGTATTTTAGGAAACATTCAGATTGGCTGCTATCTTGGCTAATGACATGTAGGTACTGAATCTTCAGACCTCTCAGGTGGCTCAAGCCAACCAGTTTCTTCAGTATGATGAAAAGGTTGAGATAAAATAAACTGACAGTTGCTAGTCAGTGCAGGCAGCAGACTTCACCCAGACAGCTGAGACCCCAGGAGTCCTATTTTACAAAGGCTTTCGCTGCTATAAGCACAAACTCCGGAACAGGCCAGATTGGCAGCTGGTGGTCGGTGGGGGGGAGGGGGCGGGGGGTTAAGGGAGGGAAACTGGGTTACTCAGGAATTGTTGGCTAATTAGAAGCCATTCCCACCTACTTAAAACCAGGCCATTAAGCAGAAAACACTTTTCATCTTGCTATCACCCCTGCACATGACATTATACTCCAATCAATAGCCTCCCACTGACTGCCTCAGTGTCCGCAAATGTTCAAGAATGCAGTAATTGAGTTGGTGCAGCAAAACTGCAGATCTCTCAACAAAAATATCTTTCAATACAGAGATAATACTGCAGCACTTTGTATTGTGGAGCTGAAATGAAGAAATCAGGTCCTGGGTATTGACAGCTGTCAGAACCATGATACACTACAGAAATGAGAGGTCAATAACTGTTGCATTTTATCATGTAATGCCAATAGTACAAGTGAGGACTTATTGTTCTGTCATTTTAAGTCACCTTTCATTTAAGTGAAATGTACAGTTGAAACCTTGAATTTTTAAAACTAAAATAACATCTTGCATGCAGGGGATGGGAGTGGTAGACATAATAATGGGTTAAAAGCAGGGCCATCGGGCACTAGCATGAGTGCTGCTAATTGACTTGAGTTATGACTTTCAGTCTCAGATGTCAAATGCAATAAGTGTGGTATGGACCCTGCTTTGTTCCAGAATATTGATTTTTGAGATAATTGCAAAAACGTGCCAAGTACTGTATATTTTTCTGGTGGAGTGCTGGAGGTTGGAAAATTAACCATATCATTTCCATTCTTTTTCCCTATGTTAAAAAAATGTAATTGGAAAACAGTCTGTTTTCTCCATTTGTTTCAAATACTTTTGTACTTGAAGGAAGGACAAGTAATTTCCTTATTTGGAAAATGTATATTTACAAAAATAATGGAAAGCAAAATATATATGTTGTACAGGCAAAGCCCACTGGTGTAATTGAAACAAAGTGAGAGTGTACTTCCCCATCTTATCAAGTTGTTCTTACTTATTGTGCAATGCATTGATGCTCCAATGAGTCATAGAATGTGGATTTTTACGGGTGAATGCCCAATAGTGAATTTCTGATTTCAGCCATGTTATGGTAAGATGCTAGTAGTCATTTTACAACTTCTCACTCCCAGCCAAGGACCTCATCCGTCAGCAGGATGAATTTGGAAAATTACCAATGCCATGCAATAGCCAAAGACATGCCCACAGGTTGAAAGGAAAACTGGAAAGCAAGTCACCTTTGTCCATTCATGCATCTCCTAATGGCCAGCTAGAGTACATTAGCAAATGCCTAGGAGCAGGTCACTTGGCTGCCCTCACAGATGGAGAAAGGTGTGTAGTGTGTTCTAAAGGGGGAAAAAGAATAGACACACATTATCCCCATTCAGCAAACTGCTTCCATACATATCAGAACGGTATGGGGCTGATTTTAGTATCTGTTACACCCCAGACTCGGGTGCAATGGGGCTTAACAGAGCATTAAAAATAGGTGAAGATCAGTCACAGTGGCTCTATGCCCATTTTTTGTGCAACTCATGTTTCTGATGGAGTAGGGGATGGGTGATGAAAGCTCCTAACCAAAATAGGAATAATAATATGGAAACGAGCAGAAAATCACATTGTTTGGACAATGACATGATTTTGTGTAATTTATTACACTTGTTCCTCATCACATACATAAATATTTACGTCCAGAGTTGTCAGGTGCTGAACTGTATACAGAAGTAAGTTTAAATAGCCGAGAAAGAACATTCATGCAACAATTTTAAGGCTAATATATTTTGCTAACTTTTTCTATTGTTCAGCTGCCACTTAGGTATTCATGAGTCTTTGTAGCAACTTTTTTCTCAACACCACCATTAGTGCCATCAGTAGGTTTCCCATTGGGAATCCTGCTTTCTGATCTTTTCAGAGCAAGAAAAGGAGAACTAACAGAGGGTTGCCAGGCAAGCCAGACTGCACCAGAGGTGTTCTGTGCCCATCTGCAAGTTCCCTCACATTCGCATCTGTGGTGCACACGCTGCACTTTTGCAGAGGATTAATGCAGTGGCCATACCAGTCAATTGTCGCCTCAAGCATGCATCCACTTCTTTCCATGCAAGCTGCAATGCAGACCTATGGAGATGTTGGCTTGAAGTGGCAAATAGAGCCACCCTTCTTGCAACATCTCATGCTGCACCACCTCCATCAACAGCCATCAAAATTGGAATTGGATGCTGGGTTGCTCTGTCATATGACTGTAGGCTCAGGCCTGCATATTGTGTTTTATTTTGCTTTATTTTTGCCAATCACTTCCTAGTCCACAACCCACTTTAGCTTTGGCAACAATTATCAGTAGGCTGAAATGCCTTTTTAAGTCTTTTCAAAGGCTGCAAGGATTTTTGCCTTCATTCTGCCAATTCCCTTTATTTGTCTGTATCCCTGTTAAATTTCACCTTAACACAACTTCCCAATCCCACCACTAGACTAACTCCCGACACCCATCCAATTCTTCCCTTGAAGCTGTGAATAATTATGCAAATGAGGTGTCTCAGAAAATGTAATGCTATTAGCACAAAACCACTTTAATGAGATGTGCACCAGTGCTTAGCCATTTAGAACTGATTTATACCAGTAGATGAAAATCAGCATTATGACTAGCTTTTCTTGTGACACAATGAAACATTGAACTATGATGTTGTTAACTGAAACTGTGAGTTAAATATTGCAAAAGAAAATTTTGCTACAACCCACAACCTGGTATCTAGCCATTTTACCTTTAATGAGCACAACTATACGTGTGCGCAAAGCCACATCCTACCACTACTTTCAGCAACAATGTATTACAACACAAGTGGGGATAGTTTTCGTTTCAACCCTTTGTCCAAGATCGATAATCTGGTTTTGAAGTTAGGAACATAGGAACAAGAGTAGGCCATTCAGCCCCTTGTGCCTGCTCCGCCATTTGATAAGATCATGGCTGATCTGTGATCTAACTCCATGGGCTCGATTTTGGCGTCGGGTTTCCGGCGGGTTTCCAGCGGGGGGGCCCCGAAAATCCCGATATCCGGTCACGTGACCGGATCGCGACGAAATCCCGGACACTTCCGGGTACCGCGCTGACGTGCGGGGCTGCGCGCGCAAGCCCCGCTGCTGGGAATCCCGCAGGCAATTAAAGCCAGCGGGGTTCCACTTGAGTGTACTTACCTTGCTTGTTGAGGTCAGTTAATGAGCTGAAGCAGCTGTCAAAAGAGGAAGTGTGGGATTTTAGGTTCAAGGCAGTGAGTTTCCCACACTGGAGGAAACAGTCTCTCTCCAACCAGGCGTGTTGCAGCCAGCAGCCTGTGGCAGGTGCCAAGGTGCACTCCACGGGGCAGAGCCCTCACCCACGCAGGAGGCCACCGCGTCACATAGGGCAACCCCTGCCCCCCACCACCCCCCGCCAAGCCAGAGGACAGACCGACACGAAACCGCAGCCCCAGTCCGAGGAACCACCCACCTACCCTGCACAACCCCTCAGACCAACACCTGCCAGATGGGTGGTGTGTGGACACCCTCGGAGGACGAACAGCATGACCAGCCCCAGCAGCCTCGCAGTCCACGCCGTCCGCCGCAGAGACGTGGAGCCCCCCAACACGGTGTTGTTGCACGCCCACCTGCACAGCAGGAGGGAGGGCTACCGCAGAGAGAGACGCATCGCAGAGGGCACTACCCTCGCCACAGGGTCCACAGACCGAGGCGCAGCTCCCCGGACCTCTCCGAGCAGCAGTGCACAGGGAGGCGCAGATTCGCTCGACATGTAGTCGTGGAGATCTGCAGCCTCTTTCATGCCGAGCTGCTCCTGGCTGGCCGCAGCACCAACTGCTTACCTGTCACTGTCAAAGTCACCACTGCCCTCCACAACTTCTCCTCCGCATCCTTCCAGGGTGCAGCAGGCTACACCGCCGATGTCTCTCAGTCGTCTGCGCGGACGAGCCCTGCAAATACACCTGCACCTACTCTGCAGTAACACGATGGGTGGCATCAGTGGTGGGTCCTCATAGTGATACCCAGGAGCGGGCATTATTGGACACAGCGGACAGGATTCGCGGAGACATGGCAGTGGTGGTGTCAATATAATGTGTGCTGTTTGTTGCTCTGAAATTCAATATGGGTAACACCCATGACAAACCCTCAGACACCCTTGTGCACCCCCTTCATGCTCATGACACGTTTGCCTTACGCTGCCTACTGCACATATGTGATGCATGCCCTGTGGCTGCAGCACAGGTGGTGGCAGGTTGAGTGAGGCTGGCCATGAGGGAGATGCACGAGAGGGTGAGTATGGGATGGAGCAATGAGATTGTATGTGGATTAGGTTGCGTGTTAGTGGCAGGATGAGTACTGGCGAGGTGAGTAGGTGGAGGTAAGATGAGGATGGGGTTTGAGTGGGTATGAAGGGTGATGTGACAGAGTAGTGTTGGCGGTGCCGAAGGAGATGTGGGGTGAGGGCAATGTTGTGGCAGACGGAGTGTAGGGGAAAGACTTCGTGTTCTCACTGTGGCTGACCTACTGCGGTCATTGCAGCGCCTCCTGCACTGTATGCAGGTGGGCCATATGTTGGTGGCGCAGGTGACCCCCTCTGCCACCTCGAGCCAGGCCTTCTTGGTGGCAGAGGCAGGCCGCTTCCTCCCGCCCGCCGGGTGGAAGATCTCTGTCCTCCCCCTCCTCCTCACCCCATCTGATGATACCTGGGGTGAGGCATCATTAAACTGGGAGCAGCCTTCCCCTTGGGCTGCTCCATGCTGCAATTTGTTCCATTGGTTGCAGCATCTGTCAGTGGAGGACTGCCCCTTTAACTAGAGAGCCTCCAGCTGACAGATCGTACTGCGCATGCGCAGCCCGCCCGACGCGCAGGCCAGCGCCGCGGACCCCGGAGGATCAGGTAATTGATTCCTATTAGTGTGTTGCCTGCTACGATCGCGCAGGCAACCCACTAATTTCTCCGAGCGTGTTGACCATGCTCCCGAAACCCAACCCGCCGGAAACCCGCAGGCCTGCTAAAATCAGGCCCCATATACCTGCCTTTGGCCCATATCCCTTAATACCTTTGATTGCCAAAAAGCTATCTATCTCAGATTTAAATTTAGCAATTGAGCTAGTATCAATTGCCGTTTGCGGAAGAGAGTTCCAAACTTCTACCACCCTTTGTGTGTAGAAATGTTTTCTGATCTCGCTCCTGAAAGGTCTGGCTCTAATTTTTAGACTGTGCCCCCTACTCCTAGAATCCCCAACCAGCGGAAATAGTTTCTCTCTATTCACCCTATCCGTTCCCCTTAATATCTTATAAACTTCGATCAGATCACCCCTTAACCTTTGAAACTCCAGAGAATACAACCCCAATTTGTGCAATCTCTCCTCGTACTTTAACCCTTGAAGTCCAGGTATCATTCTAGTAAACCTACGCTGCACTCCCTCCAAAGCCAATATGTCCTTCCGAAGGTGCGGTGCCCAGAACTGCTCACAGTACTCCAGGTGCGGTCTAACCAGGGTTTTGTATAGCTGCAGCATAACTTCTGCCCCCTTGTACTCTAGAACTCTAGATATAAAAGCCAACATTCCATTAGCCTTCTTGATTATTTTCTGCACCTGTTCATGACACGTCAATGATCTATGTTCCTGAACCCCTAGGTCCCTTTGGACATCCACTGTTTTTAACTTTTTACCATTTAGAAAGTATCCTGCTCTATCCTTTTTTGATCCAAAGTGGATGACCTCGCATTTGTCTACATTGAATTCCATTTGCCACAGTTTTGCCCATTCACCTAATCTATCAATATCGCTTTGTAATTTTATGTTTTCATCTACACTGCTTACAATGCCACCAATCTTTGTGTCATCGGCAAACTTAGATATGAGACTTTCTATGCCTTCATCTAAGTCGTTAATAAATATTGTGAATAATTGAGGCCCCAAGACAGATCCCTGCGGGACTCCACTAGTCACATCCTGCCAATGTGAGTACCTTATCCTTACTCTCTGTCGCCTTTCGCTCAGCCAACTTCCTAACCAAGTCCATACTTTTACCTCGATTCCTTGGGCTTCTATCTTAGTTAACAGTCTCTTATGTGGGATCTTATCAAATGCCTTCTGGAAGTCCATATAAATAACATCCATTGACATTCCCCTGCCCACTACTTTAGTCACCTCTTCAAAAAATTCAATTAGGTTTGTCAGGCACGACCTACCTTTCACAAATCCATGCTGGCTCTCTCTGATTAACTGAAAATTCTCGAGGTCTTCAGTCACCCTATCCTTAATTATAGACTCCAGCATTTTCCCCACAACAGATGTTAGGCTAACTGGTCTATAATTCCCGGTTTCCCTCTCCTTTCTTAAAAAGCGGAGTGACGTGCAATTTTCCAATCCAGAGGGACAGTTCCTGAATCTAGAGAACTTTGAAAGATTATAGTTAGGGCATCTGCAATGTGCTTACCTACTTCCTTTAAAACCCTGGGATGGAAACCATCTGGTCCTGGGGATTTGTCACTCTTTAGTGCTATTATTTTCTTCATTACTGTTGCTTTACTTATGTTAATTTTATCGAGTCCCTGTCCCCGATTCAATATAAGTTTTCTTGGGATTTCCGGCATGCTATCCTCTTTATCGATTGTAAATACTGACGCAAAGTAATTGTTCAACATGTCCGCCATTTCCCCATTGTCAATGACAATATCCCCACTTTCAGTTTTTAAGGGGCCAACATTGCTCCTGACCACCCTCTTTTTCCTAATATAATTATAAAAGTTCTTCGTATTGGTTTTGATATCCCTTGCAAGTTTCTTTTCATACTCTCTTTTTGTAGCTCTTACTATCTGTTTTGGCAGAAGTTGTTTTCCTACCTGTAGCAATCACATATTGATTCTTCTGAATAAACCATAAAGACATTGGTAGCCTATACTTTAAGGTTGATGTCTGGACAGGAATGAAAAGTACAGCCATTAGGAGATATTTTTATGAAAGATTGCAATATGCTTTTTTAATCTTCTCTGGAACTAAATTACTAATTCTGTGGTCCAGTGCTCCCAGTAGGGAGCGGCACTTGCAGGGAGTGCATCCTCTGAAATCTTGGATAAGCAGCCAACAATTTTCCACCCATTAAAATTTGGACCGAAAATCACAAGCTGTGTGCCCACACCTTTCCCCATGTAATCCATGCGAGCACCACTCTTTGCTCAGCCTCCTGGATTGGAGAATTACCCTTTGTATTCCTTGATGGTTAATTAGCCTGGGCTTGCAGAAATGAAAAGCTAACCTATGTGATTTAAACTCATTTCCTGCCTCCCACCTCACTCCACCCAAATAAAAAACACATTTTGGTTTCATACATGTTGGTTGATCTGCAACAACACCATGATTAATGGGATGAAGTGTAAATAGCATGGAAATCCAAAGAAATTGCTTTAAATTCAATTTAGCAAACTTACCATTTTAATATCTTGCAAACTAAATCATAGAAATCATAGAAAATTTACAGCACAGAAGGAGGCCATTCAGCCCATCGTGTCCGCGCTGGCCGAGGAAGAGCCACCAGCCTAATCCCACTTTCCAGCACTTGGTTCGTAGCCTTGTAGTTCACGGCACTTCAGGTGAACATCCAGATACTTTTTAAATAGTTGAGGGTTTCTGCCCCTACCACCCTTTCAGGCAGTGAGTTCCAGACACCTACCACCCTCTGGGTGAAAAACATTTTCCTTAGCTCCCCTCTTATCCTTCTACCACTCACTTTAAATCTATGCCCCCTGGTTATTGATCTCTGCTAAGGGAAATAGGTCCTTCCTATCTACTCTATCTAGGCCCCTCATAATTTTGTACACCTCAATTAAATCACCCCTCAGCCTCCTCTGTTCCAAAGAAAACAATCTTTCCTCATAGCTATAATTCTCCAGTCCTGGCAACATCCTCGTAAATCTCCTCTGTACCCTCTCTAGTGCAATTACATCCTTCCTGTAATGTGGTGACCAAAACTGTACACAGTACTCAAGCTGTGGCCTAACCAGTGTTTTATTCAGTTCCAGCATAACCTCCCTGCTTATATTCTATGCCTTGGGTAATAAAGGAGAGTATTCCTTCTTAACCACTTTATCGACCTGTCCTGCTACCTTCAGGGATCTGTGGACATGCACTCCAAGGTCCCTCACTTCCTGTACACCTCTCAGTATCCTCCCATTTATTGTGTACTCTCTTGCCTTGTTTGCCCTCCCCAAATGCATTACCTCACACTTCTCCAGATTGAATTCCATTTGCCACTTTTCTGCCCACCTGACCAGTCCATTGCTATCTGCCTGCAGTCTACAGCTTTCCTCCTCACTATCAACCACATGACCAATTTTTGTATCATCTGCAAACTTCTTAATCATGCCCCCTACATTTAAGTCCAAATCATTAATATATATCACAAAAAGCAAGGGACCTAGTACTGAGCCCTGTGGAACCCCACTGGAAACAGCCTTCCAGTCACAAAAACACCCATCGACCATTACCTTTTCCTTTGAGTCAGTTTTGGATCCAACTTGCCACTCTCCCTTGGATCCCATGGGCTTGTATTTTTTTGACCAGTCTGCCATGTGGGACCTTGTCAAATGCCTTGCTAAAATCCATGTAGACTACATCAAACGCACTACCCTCATCGACCCTCCTTGTTACCTCCTCAAAAAATTCAATCAAGTTAATTTAATCAACTCAATTTAAATTAAATTTTATTTCCAAAGCTACTTACTTTGGTGACTACTAGATTTATTTTAACAAAATAAATTGTGATTGTTTCGCTTTTAAATACTGTGAAAATCAATTGAGGTCTGAGAAAATGTGCCAAGAATAACCACAGTAACCATGGCTCACACTAAATGTTGTTATCTAAATTTGATTACAAAACATGTAGCTCAGAACTTTTACATTCTAAGATTGAAAGCTTATATAGGTATACTTTTCATCCTGTTGCTATTATAAGAAAGTCAGTGTGGGTATTAAAGGAGGAATAGATACATTAAATCCAAGTGTTGTTAGATCCTTTCCATTGCTTCAAGTTTGCAACAACTGTGGCATAACTTCAATCTGGTGTGAAGGTGCATTTTAAGGGTCAATTGGCTGCCTACTCTCTTCAAACATTAAAAATTAGCCTTGAAGTCACTCACTGCCACATTCTACTCTATTAGCCTTATCTTTCGTCCTCTTTGGGAGAATTCTTTAGTGTCAAGAAAAAGCAACCTTCATTAACTAGAGTAGAGTGTGTTTTTACATTAACCATTCACATTTGCTTTTCTTTCAAGTTACTGCAGTTTGATCATTATTTCCAAAGTTGCCTTTGCAGTAACATTTTAGAAGTAAAGATCTTAAAAGTTCAAGGCAGCACAAACTGAAGTTCTGTACCTAAAGACATCAGTGTCACCTATAGTGTACATAGTTGACTAATGTAATTGGCTAGCCCGCCCTATTTATTTGTATCACCAGATTTATTGACAGCGTTTTTGCCTATTTCTTTTCTTAGTTGCAAACTGATACATAATCTCAAAATAACACCTAATCCTAGAATTTAACAATATCCCCATTACATATAAAGCCAGAAATCCTACCACCTAATTAAGCCCGAAACTAGGCAACAAATATGCAATCGACCCCCGAGGCCACGAATGATGTTACCAGATGATTCCATGTACACCCAGATTTTGCATATATCTCTTTTGCAGCTCTTTGTTCTTCTGGATTTTTATAACATCCATGAAAATTAGACCGATGACTCAGATGCTGCACTTCATGGGTATTAAAAACTTCAAAGGACGTGCTGTGTGACAAAAAGAGGTGCTGTCCGAGTGATCACCAATCATAGTTACCCTATTTAGATAAATATATCCCATAGTCATTAGGTAACTCCCTGATTGCAGCAACATCTATTTTGTAGTGGCTAATAATATCATCAGTATCAGTCCCTACTTTTCATAGAATCATAGAATGATCCAACACAGAAGGAGGCCATTCGGTCCATCATGTCTTGCTGGCTCTTTGAAAGAGCTATCCAATTAGTCCCATTCCCCTGCTCTCTCCCCATAGCGCTGTAAATTTTTTCCACTTCAAGTATTTACCCAATTCCCTTTTGAAAGTTATTATTGAATATGCTTCCACCACCCTTTCAGGCAGTGCGTTCCAAATCATAAGAACTCGCTGCGTAAAATTTTTTTTCCACAAGTCGCCGCTGGTTCTTTTGCAAATTACCTTAAATCTGTGTCCTCTGGTTACCGACCCTTCTGCCACTGGAAACAGTTTCTCCTTATTTACTCTGGGAAAACCCTTCATGGTTTTGAACACCTCTATCAAATCTCCCTTAACTTTCTCTGCTGTAAGGAGAACAACCCCAGATTCTCTAGTCTCTCCACGTAACTGAAGTCCCTCATCCCTGGTACCATTCTAGTAAATCTCCTCTGTATCCTCTCTAAGGCCTTGAGATCCTTCCTAAAGTGTGGTGCCCAGAATTGGACACAATACTCCAGCTGAGGCCTAACCAGTGTTTTATAAAGGTTCAGCATAACTTCCTTGCTTTTGTACTCTATGCCTCTATTTATAAAGCCAAGGATCCCGTTAGCCTTTTTAACAGCTTTCTCAACTTGTCCTGCCACCTTCAAAGACTTGTGAACGTACACCCCCAAGTCTCTCTGTTCCTGCACACCCTTTAAAATTGTACCAGTTAGTGTATATTGCCTCTCTGCATTCTTCACACCAAAATTTACACTTCTCTGCGTTAAATTTCACCCGCCATGTGTCTGCCCATTTCAGCAGTCTGTCTATGTCCTTCTGAAGTCTGTTACTATCCTACTCACTGTTTACTATATTTCCGAGTTTCTTGTATATCAAAAAGAACCCAACATCAACTCTAGGGGGCACCAGTGCACACTTCCCTCCAGTCTGAGAAAAGGGTAGATCCTCTCTTGAGGCAGAGGGGATAGCTGAAGTATTTTGCATGTCTTCACTAAAGAAGAGGTTGCTGTCAATGTCACAGTAAAGCAGGAGGTAGTTGAGAAATTGGATAGGATAAAAATGAATAAAGAGGAGGTGCTAAAAAAGTTGGCAGCGCTCAAAGTAGAAAAGTCACCCAGTCCAGATGGGATGCATCCTAGGTTGCTGAGAGAAGTAAGGGTTGAAATTGTGGAGGCTCTGGCCATAATCTTCCAATCCTCCTTAGATGTGGGAATGGGTGCCAGGGTGGTGGCGGGGGACTGGAGGATTGCAAATGTTACACCACTCTCTGCTTTCTGTCCCTTAGCCAATTACGTATCCATACAGCCACTGCCCCTTTAATCCCATGGGCTTCAATTTTGCTAACAAGTTTATTATGTTGTACTTAATCAAACGCCTTTTGAAATTCCATATACACAACATCAACTGCACGACCCTCATCAACCCTCTCTGGTACTTCATCAAGAACTCAATCGAGTTAGTCAAACACAATTTGCCTTTAATAAATCCATGCTGGCTTTCATTTTTTAACCCATATTTTTCAAGTGCCAATTAATTTTGTCCCAGATTTATATCTCTAAGAAGCACCCCACCATTGCCATTAGGCTGACTAGCCTGTAGTTCCTGGGTTTATCTCTCTCCCCTTTTTGAACAGGGGTGTAACATTTGCAATCCTCCAGTCCCCTGGCACCACCCTGGCACCCATTCCCACATCTAAGGAGGATTGGAAGATTATGGCCAGAGCCTCCACAATTTCAACCCTTACTTCCCTCAGCAACCTAGGATGCATCCCATCTGGACTGGGTGACTTTTCTACTTTGAGCGCTGCCAACTTTTTTAGCACCTCCTCTTTATTCATTTTTATCCTATCCAATTTCTCAACTACCTCCTGCTTTACTGTGACATTGACAGCAACCTCTTCTTTAGTGAAGACATGCAAAATACTTCAGCTATCCCCTCTGCCTCAAGAGAGGATCTACCCTTTTACCATTTATATGTTTATAAAAGACTTTTGGGTTACCCTTTTATGTTACCTTCTAATCTATTCTCATATACTCTCTTTGCTCCTCTTATTTCCTTTTTCAGTTCTCCCCTGTACTTTTTGTATTCAGTTAGTTCTCTACTGAATTATGAACCTAACATTTATCATAAGCCTCCTTTGACTTCTCCATCTCCATTTCTGGGGATAGGCTGTCATCTATTATAAGCCCACCAACTCCCACAGCGACCTTGATTACAATTCCTCCCATCCCACTCCCTGTAAGGACTCTATTCTCTTCTCCCAGTTTCTCCGTCCCTGTCGCTTCTGTTCAGATGATACCACCTTCCACACCAGGGCCCTCGACTCTGTCCATCCTATTTCCCACACATCTGGCCTCACCCCTTCCCCTCCCTCCCAGAACAATGATAGGGTCCCATTGGTCCTCACCTTCCACCCCACCAGCCTCCACATTCAACGCATCATCCTCTGCCATTTCCACCACCTGCAGCGCGATCCCACTGCCAAACACATCTTCTCCTCCGCTCCCCTTTCAGCATTCCGAAGGGACCACTCCCTCTGCGACACCCTGGTCCAATCTTCCATCACCCCCAACACCCGCTGTCCTCCCCATGGCACCTTCCCGTGCAAGTACAGGAGATGCAATGCCCGCCCTTTCATCTCCTCCCTTCCCACGGTCCAGGGCCCCAAACACTCCTTTCAGGTGAAACAGCGGTTTACTTGTACTTCTTTCAATTTAGTATACTGTATTCGCTGCTCACAATGTGGTCTCCTCTGCACTGGGGAGACTAAATGCAGATTGGGCGATCGCTTTGCTGAACACCTCCGCTCAGTCTGTAAGCGTGACCCTCACCTTCTGGTCACTTGCCATTTTAATTCGCCGTCCCACTCCCACTCTGACCTCTCTGTCCTCGGCCTCTTACACTGTTCCAATGAAGCTCAACAGAAGGTCAAGGAACAGAACCTCATCTTTTGATTAGGCACTTTACAACCTTCCGGACTCAACATTGATTTCAATAACTTCAGATTATAACCGCTGCTCCCATTTTTTCAGCCCTCTTTGGGCTGGAAACACAGGGCATGATTTTAGCTTGGAGCCAGAAACCCAGCGCGTTTATAGATATTCACGTCGGGAACCCAGAAGCCAATTGAGTGCGTCGCAGTCTGCGATCGCATTTCAACTGAAGGTAATTATTTGTGCTTTCGGGTTTCCTACACGCCAGGCAGACAAATTGACAGGCTGGCTGCCTGTCGGATGGGACAGGAGCCATGAATCGGAAAGAAGGGAAGGAGAGAGAGATCGTGGGCCGTGGAAGAAAACAGGTGGGCTTTGGAGAAAATTGGGGGGGGGTCTACCATAGGGGGTCCAGCATCGAGGGGGGATTCACCATGGGGGGAGGGAGGGTCCAGCAGCGGGGGAGGGGTCCACCATGGTGAGGGGGTCCATCATGTGGAGGTCTAGCATCGGTGGGGGTTGGGTCCAGCACCAGGTGGGGAGGTCCAACATCGGGAGGGGGGCCAGCTTCGGGTGGGGGGAGGCAGTTGATCGCGGGGGTCCGATCACGCCAGATGAGCTTGTTGAGCCTGGATGAAGCACTCCTGCTTCTCTGGGCCCACAACAGTGCAATAAAGGCACTCACCACATGGATCTGGCCCTTCCTGCCTTCTTTCATCTGACGAGAATCAGAAGTGATGGGAAACCTGAACAGGTGAGGTGAAATTTGTTTGACATTTCTAATACACAAAAAATTACTTGCCTCAGCTATCATAATGAGGTACATTGCCCCTTTAAATACCGGCCCACCGGCATTAAGTGGGAACGGGACTTCCGGGTTTCTGTTGCACACTGCATCCAAACCCGCCTGGGTTTAACCCGGAAGTGGACACATTGGAGCTGGGATGCGGTCTCGCTCCAGAAATCAACTATTTTTACTGCCCTCCCGCCCCCAACCCACCCGTTCTTCTGGTGCCTACTTGAAGAAGAAAAGGTCGAGGACCTTCCATTTGACTAACATTGCTGAGTGGCTTTGGTTGCCTGCTATTCAGTGAAATAGCAAGCACTATGAACTTGACAAATATTAACACTTGTGACGTATTTGTATATTTGTTATATTTAATGTAAGATGTTTACCCCCATAATGATCAAGAAAGTTCTCTTGCACAAATTTCAAGAGTTCCTCCCCCTCTTTGCCCTTTACACTGTTATTTTCCCAGTCTATATTAGGATAATGTAGCGGAAGTGCTTCATCCAGGCCAACAAGCTAACCTGGTGGGATCGAACCCCCGCGATCGGCTGACTTTCCCCCTCCCCGATGCTGGACCTGCCCGATTATCACTAGTCTGAAGTTCTTCCATCTTTCTGCAATTTGCCTGCAAATTTTCTTCTCTATCTCCTTACCACTATTTGGTGGCCTATGGTTTTTTTATTCATTCATGGGATGCAAGGCCAGCATTTATTGCCCATCCCTAATTTCCCTTGAGAAGGTGGTGGCGAGCCGCCTTCTTGAACCACTGCAGTCCATGTTATGAAGGTTCTCCCACAGTGCTGTTAGGTAGGGAGTTCCAGGATTTTGACCCAGCGACAATGAAGGAACGGTGATATATTTCCAAGCCGGGATGGTGTGTGACTTGGAGGGGAACATACAGGTGGTGTTGTTCCCATGTGCCTGCTGCCCTTGTCCTTCTAGGTGGTAGAGGTTACGGGTTTGGGAGGTGCCATCGAAAAAGCCTTGGCAAATTTCTGCAGTGCATCTTGTAGATGGTACACACTGCAGCCACGGTGCGCCGGTGGTGAAGGGAGTGAATGTTTAGGGTGGTGGATGGGGTGCCAATCAAGTGGGCTGCTTTGTCCTAGATGGTGTCGAGCTTCTTGAATGTTGTTGGAGTTGCACTCATCCAGGCAAGTGGAGAGTATTCCATCACACTCCTGACTTGTGCCTTGTAGATGGTGGAAAGGTATTGGGGATTCAGGAGGTGAGTCACTCGCCACAGAATACTCAGCCTCTGACCTGCTTTTATAGCCACAGCATTTATGTGGCTGGCCCTGTTAAGTTTCTGGTCAATGGTGACCCCCAGGATGGTGATGGTGGGGGATTCGGCGATGGTAATGTCGTTGAATGTCAAGGGGAGGTGGTTAGACTCTCTCTTGTTGGAGATGGTCATTGCCTGGTACTTGTCTGGCGCAAATGTTACTTGCCACTTATCAGCCCAAGTCTGGATGTTGTCCAGGTCTTGCTGCATGCGGGCACGGACTGCTTCATTATCTGAGGGGTTGCGAATGGAACTGAACACTGTGCAATCATCAGCGAACATCCCCATTTATGACCTTATGATGGTCATTGATGAAGCAGCTGAAGATGGTTGGGTCAAGTACACTGCCCTGAGAAACTCCTGCAGCAATGCCCTGGGGCTGAGATGATTGGCCTCTAACAACCATTACCATCTTCCTTTGTGCTAGGTATGACTCCAGCCACTGGAAAGTTTTCCCCCTGATTCCCATTGACTTCAATTTTGCTTGGGCTCCTTTGTGCCACATTTAGTCAAATGCTGCTTTGATGTCAAGGGCAGTCACTCTGACCTCACCTCTGGAATTCAGTTCTTTTGTCCATGTTTGGACCAAGGCTGTAATGAAGTCTGGAGCCGAGTGGTCCTGGCGGAACCCAAACTGAGCATCGGGGAGCAGGTTATTTGTGAGTAAGTGCCGCTTGATAGCACTTTCCATCACTTTGCTGATGATTGAGAGTAGACTGATGGGGCGGTAATTGGCCGGATTGGATTTGTCCTGCTTTTTGTGGACAGGACATACCTGGGCAATTTTCCACATTGTCGGGTAGATGCCAGTTTTGTAGCTGTACTGGAACAGTTTGGCTAGAGGCACAGCTAGTTCTGGAGCACAAGTCTTCACCACCTAAGCCAGGATGTTGTTGGGGCCCATAGCCTTTGCTGTATCCAGTGCACTCAGATGTTTCTTGATATCATGTGGAGTGAATCGAATTGGCTGAAAACTGGCTTCTGTGATGGTGGGGATATTGGGAGGAGGCCGAGATGGATCATCCACTCGGCACTTCTGGCTGAAGATGGTTGCAAACGCTTCAGCCTTGTCTTTTGCACTCACATGCTGGACTCTGCCATCAGTGAGGATGGGGATGTTCATGGAGCTTCCTCCTCCCGTTAGTTGTTTAATTGTCCACACCATTCATGACTGGATGTGGCAGGACTACAGAGCTGATCCGTTGTTTGTGGAATTGCGTAGCTCTGTCTATAGCATGTTGCTTCTGGTGTTTAGCATGCATGTAGTCCTGTGTTGTAGCTTCACCAGGTTGGCACCTCATTTTTAGGTACACCTGGTGCTGCTCCTGGCATGCTCTTCTACACTCATCTTTGAACCAGGGTTAATCGCCTGGCTTGTTGGTAATGGTAGAGTGAGGGATATGCCGGGCCATGAGGTTACAGATTGTGCTGGACTTGTGCAGTATACACTCTGCAGCATAATAGCTCCTCTATTGTTCCTTAATTCTAACCAAATAGATTCTGTCTTTGACCCCTCAACTATATCATCTCTTTCTAGTGCTGTAACAGTATCTTTGATCAATACTGCCACCCCCCACCCCACCCTTTTTTTCCTTCCCTATCTATCCTGAATACGTTGTAGCCAGGAATATTAAGTGTGCATTCCTCCCCTTGTTTGAGCCAGGTCTTCGTTATACTTTTGTGTCGTATATATCAGAATTTTTTGAGACTGCTAGCTAGTCAAAAAGTATCATCCAATCTGTGCTATTAATGCAACAGCACGGATTGGATGATAGGTTTTGCAATGCACAAACTTTTACAGATCTTGGCCAGGAAAATTAAGGGAACTGACATATAATTGGGCAATTCTTACTGGTCTGGAGTAGCTGGATGTTGGTACATACCTGTGATTCTGCACATGATGAATTTCCAGCCTCAGCTGTGTCATAAATAAAAAGCATTTCTACACAGGAAGGAAAAAGAATCAGAGGTGACTTAACGTAAGAAGTTTTTGTGCACTTTCGAATGATGTACCCAAGAGCAGCATATGCAGAGGCCTGGTATGAAACTGTTTACCTTCTTCATCCACATGTTTTAAGAAGGCTTTGTGACATGGGAAAAATATTTTTAAACTAAATAAAAATATTCATAACGCTGCAAGATTAAATGTGGTGTTTTTAGATATACATTGTGACTAAATATTCATAATATTGATGCTGCTTCTTAAAGGAAAATCTTGATTGTGTGTTGTAAAGCAAACAAGTGCAAACTAAAATCGATTTTCAATTTTAATTTATATGTCAGTACTATACACAAAGGTGCCTCTGTGAGGTAATAATGTTGTCCTAGTGCATCTCTGCAGGATTGCTGCTCCTCTGGAACTTGCTGCATGTGCCTGTGCCCAAATTAATTGAACTTGCACAATAATGCAACGTATTGTTTTGAGGCTCTTGGCACATAGCACGTGAGGCACTAGAAGCACTACATTGGTCGGGGGCTGGGATGTTAGGAGGCAGCATTAGTGAAGAGCTGCTGGCTGTCTTTACAGTGCTGCCAATATTTTGCTTAAAGGTGATGGGGTCTTATGTCCCCTTGCAGAATTTGGCCATTAGAGACAAGTAAAATGGGAGCAGCAAGGAAAAGTGGTTCTGTATCAAGGAAAGGGCCACCCAGAAGCATTTTTTTTTCAATGGGCCTCAGCTGAGGCACAGCACCTCAGGCCCTCCAGATGTATTTAGGGTCTTTGGCCTCATTTGCATGGAAAATGAGGGTCTAATGAACTCTGCCCACATTTGACATGCAAGCTCTATCAACTGACTATGAAGTTAGTGTGCATTTTGGAACATAGAACGCATGAGTTACTGAACAGCCCAGTACAACAATGCATTATGTAATACACAAATAATGTACTTGGTAAAATGTTGTTTCCTATTTTCAGTAATACAACATTGACAGTAACAGAATGAAGTTTGAATTACTAGCTAGCTTCTAGTAGAGTTGAAAGAAGAGGTGTCATCCTGATTTTATGTGTCTTTCTGAGGTTGGAATTACCTTTAATAATAATTGTTCTATGTCTGAATGGGATTCCAGAGAAATTAATAATCGGTAATTTTGTTTGCACAAGACGGTGCACTTAAATGATGTGTATTTTAGGAGTCTTCTTCAGTACCTCCACCAATGTGTTGAAATGGTAGAATCCCCCCCCTCCAACGCGGACGCGCACGCACACACACACGCACAAATTAAAATGCAGTAAGAATGTGATGATATTGCATGTGTTTGTTTTCTGATTCACATTACTAAAGATGGCTGGCCTGTTTTGACCATTTTATAATTTGATAGAGAGTCTTTATAATTTAAAGTCACTACCTAATGAAATACACATAATAATGTGCTAACATCACAAATAATAAAGATCGCCCAGCCATTGAATACCTGATATGCAACATTTGTTCGACTATATATTTATTAAAAAGAGTTAATCTACCAGTTGAAGTATTTTTGTTTCATGTTAGAATAGATAATCGCCCTCTGTAGTGCCTCAGAGATATGTGATGTGTGTGAAAACATTGGTTATTACTTTTATGTGATATGATTGCTTAAGTACCATTTCACATTCTGATTGCATTAACCTAAAATGCTTGACATCGTTAGTACAGCATACATAGCCGAGCACTGCGTGCATGAAAAGTAGGAATATGAAGAGGGTGGTCATACTGTAATGGTCACATATCAGGAAAAGTATTTGAAGAAAAAATGAATGTGTATCAATTTGTGGTTAGTGCTTCTATTGCATGCTGTATTTATATTATCCTGGATTTTCCTCTGCTTCAACTGCCCCAAAATGGTCGGGATAGCAGTGCAGTCTTCCTAACATAATTTCCTTCACTCCACCAATGCAGAGACCATCGCTGGCTGCCACTTCCCCACCCCCTGCATGCAAATGCTAGCAGGGAGGCAGGGCCTGATTCCTGGCTACCCTATTTCCCTCCTGTCTGTCCCTTTTACCAGTGCTCCCTGGTTCTGCCAGGTGAAACCTGGTAATAGTCCCTGGGGTAGAGGTGGGAAGGCCCCAAAGCCTTCTGATGGAAAGAGAGAGCCTAGTAGCAGCCTTCTCTTCCTCCATTTCACCTGATCCCTTACCTGCTCAAGGCCTCGGTGTTTGCTGCAGTATTTGGGGCTCTTCTTCCTCTTTAAGCTGGCCTCCCGCCTCTTCTGGTGCTGTAGTGGCAGTCCCGCTGCAGGACCACCACTATTCTCCTCAAGGCCACTAGCAGACTCTCAATTGCTGGTGGGGAACCCGCTAAGAGCTCACCATGAATAAATAATGATCTGAAACACAGGAAAGTGAGCCGGGTTGAGATGGTGGATGGAAGTCCTGCCCCGATCTCATGGAGGCCGGAAAAGGAAAATCCAGAACATTGTGTCACAAAACTTTGGTATATAATGGTGAGAACTATATTGCTATGAAGAGGAGGAGAATGAGGATATGGAAGAGGCTGGATTGGAGGCTTTTAGAGTTAGGCTTCACAGAAGGCATCTCCTCCTTATGCGCCCATACCCACACATCAGGGTAAACAGACCAAGAAGGTCTTACTTAGACTTTTCTGACTGGCAGTGCCTCAGAAGGCGGTGCTTTCCCCTGAAGATTATTGGGGAAATATGTCAACTGCTGGCTGAAGACTTCCAGCAGGAGAACCGCACATTGTTTGTACCAGTTCATGGGGACCGCTGCCTTGAATTTATTTGTGTCTGAGGCCTTGCAGGCAGCATCAAGTGTTTTTTGCCACATTAGTCAGACAGCTGCTCACCATCAAGAAGATCACTGATGCTCTATTCAGGAGCGATGCACCATTTATATCCTTCCCAATAGAGCCAGAGAAGCAAAGAGAGAGAGAGAGAGACCTATTGAGTTCTACAGACTGACAGGGTTCCCACAGGTGCAAAGACCAATTCATGGAATGCATATGGCACTCAAAGTCCCATATGAAAACCACCTCAATTTTATGAACAGGAAAAGTTTTCATTCTATTAATGTCCAGCTAGTGTACAATGCCAGTTATTTTATTCTGCACGTCAATGCCAGATACGCAGCAAGCTGCCATGGTGCTTTTATCAGGCAACAATCTACCATGCCAGCTCTCCTGACTTTGAAGTCATGTCTTCAGATCGTTGATTGGTGATCAGGACTATCCCCTGCAGTCATAGTTCTTGATTCCAGTAAAGCTTCCACAGGCAGAGAGGAATAATAGATACAATGAGGCCCATGCCACTACAAGAGCAGACTATAGGAATTCTGAAATCCTACTTTAGGTTTAGCCTGGATAAATCTGGTGGAGCTCTCCCCAGCGAAGGTCTCAAGAATCAATTACTAAAAACAAATTAAGTTGCCTGTACAACAATGTGCACAGCATCCGAAACAAAACAGAGGAACTGGAGGCAATAATTCATAGCGATAAGCCAGATGTAGCAGGGATAACTGAAACATGGTTACAAACGGATCAGGACTGGCAGTTAAATATTGCAGGATATATTGTATTTAGAAAGGATAGGGCAGGAGGAAGGTGGGGGTGGGGTAGCTGTACTAATTAGAGACAACATAATGGCAGTAGAAAAAAGGGACATAAGTATCATTAAGATAGCAACAGAATCCATATGGATTGAGACAAAGGATAAGAAGAGATCGATCACATTAACAGATATATTCTACAGAGTGGAAGGGAAGCGGAGGAAGAAATATGTAGATAAATCCATGCAATGAGTAAAAAACTCGAATAATAATCAGGGAATATTTCAACTACCCCCAAATAAACTGGCAAGAAGAGGTAGGGAAAGGAGAAAGGCACCTTCCCACAAGGCAGAAAGGTAGGGCAACTAAAGCCAGAGCTCCCTGCATGACAAAAGAGATAGTGAGTAAGATTAAATGGAAAAAAGGGGCATACGACAGGTGTCAGGTTGATAACACACGTGAGAACAGGCAGAATTTAGAAAGTTCAGAGGGAAGTGAAAAAGGAAACAAGAGGGGCAAAGAGAGAGTATGAGAATAGACTGGCGGCCAACATAAAAGGGAATCCAAAAGTCTTCTACAGGCATCTAAACAGTAAACGAGTAGTAAGAGGAGGGGTGGGGCCAATTAGGGACCATAAAGGAGATCTACTCATGGAGGCAGAGGGGATGGCCATGGTGCTAAATAAGTACTTTGCATCTGTCTTTACCAAGGAAGAAGATGCTGCCTTGGTCACAGTAAAGGAAGATATAGTTGAGATACTGGATGGGCTAAAAATTGATAAAGAGGTACTTGAAAGGCTAGCTGTACTTAAAGTAGATAAGTCACCCGGTCTGGATGGGATGCATCCTAGGTTGCTGAGGGGAGTAAGGGTAGAAATAACGGAGGTACTGGCCATAATCTTCCAAACATCTGTAGATACGGGGGTGGTGTCAGAGGACTAGAGAATTGCAAATGTTACACCCTTGTTCAAAAAAGGTTGTAAGGATAAACCCAGCAACTATAGGCCAGTCAGTTTAACCTCAGTGGTGGGAAAATTTTTAGAAACGATAATCCGGGACAGAATTAACAATCGCTTGGACGAGTGTGGATTGATTAGGGAAAGTTGATATGGTGTATATGGGGTTTCAAAAGGCTTTTGATAAAGTGCCGCATGGTAGGCTTATCATCAAGATTGCGGCCCATGGAATAAAAGGAGCAGTAGCAACATGGGTTCAGAATTGGCTAAGGGACAAGAAACAGAGAGTAATCATGAACGGTTGTTTTTCGGACTGGAGGGAGGTGCACAGTGGTGTTCCCCAGGGGTCAGTGCTGGGACCATTGCTTTTCTTGATATATAATAATGACTTGGACTTGGGTGTCCAGTGCACAATTTCAAAATTTGCAGATGACACAAAACTTGGAAGGGTAGTAAACAGTGAGGAGGATAGTGATAGACTTCAAGAGGATATAGACAGGCTGGTGGCATAGGCGGACATGTGGCAGATGAAATTTAACACAGAAAAATGCAAAATGATACATTTCGGTAAGAAAAACATGGAGAGGCAATATAAACTAGAGGGCACAATTCTAAAAGGGCTATAGAACAGAGAGATCTGGGGGTGTGTGTGCATAAATTGTTGAAGGTGGCAGGGCAGGTGGAGAAAGCGGTTAATAAAGTATACAGGATCCTGAGCTTTATATATAGAGGCATAGAGTACAAAAGTATGGAAGTCATGATGAACTTTTATAAAACACTGGTTCGGCCACAACTGGAGAATTGTGTCCAGTCCTGGGCAGCCGCACTTTAGGAAGGATGTGAAGGCCTTAGAGAGGGTGCAGAAGAGATTTACTAGAATGATTCCAGGATGAGGGACTTTAGTTACGTGGATAGACTGGAGAAGCTGGGGTTGTTCTCCTTGGAGCAGAGACGATTGCGAAGAGATTTGATAGAGGTATTCAAAATCATGAAGGGTCTAGACAGAGTAAATAGAGAGAAACTATTCCCATTGGCAGAAGGGTCAAGAACCAGAGGACATGGATTTAAGGTGATTGGCAAAAGAACCAAAGGTGACATGAGGTAAAGCTTTTTTACACAGCGAGTGGTTATGATCTGGAATGCACTGCCTGAGGTGGCGGTGAAGGCAGATTCAATCATGGCTTTCGAAAGGGAACTGGATCAGTACATGAAAGGAAACAATTTGCAGGGCTAGGAGGATATGGTGGGGGAGTTGAACTAGCTGGATTGCTCTTGCATAGAGCCAGTCAGGACACGATGGGCCGAATGGCCTCCTTCCATGCTGTAACCTTTCTATGATCCTATGAAAAGGGAATGGAGTTTTTACAGTGTGTAAAAAACTCCTTTCTTACCCAGTATGTGAGAAGCCCAACAAGAGAGGAATCACTGCTGGATCTTATAATGGGAAATGAACCAGAACAGATAAGAGAAGTAAGTGTAGGGGAACATCTAGGCAATAACGATCATAACATAATAAGGTTTAATATAATGATTGAGAAAGACATAAGTAAGACAATGACCAAAGTAATAGATTGGAAAGAAGCTAATTTTGAGGGGATGAGAGTGGAACTACAGCAGGTAAACTGGAAAAAAATTTTGACAGGCAAAGAAATGGAACAGCAGTGGATAATATTCAAAACTGTGATCAATAGAATTCAGGAGAAATATATTCCTTTAAATTACAAAAACAAACTAGCTAATAATGAAACACCATGGATGAATAAAGAGATAAGGGTAAAATTGAAACTAAAGAAAAAGGCATACTCTAAGTACATAGACAATAAAGGAGAGGTTGACAAAAGGGAATATGATGAGGTTAGGAAAGAAGTCAAAAAAACAATTAGGAAAGCAAAGAGGAAATTCACAGGTAACAACAGCGAAATGGCAGAAATATTGAATAGTTACTTTGCCTCCGTATTTACCAGGAAGACTAACAAGGAGGGCAGGACATTAGAAGAAGAGATCGAAATAGATATTAAAACATTTAAGATAGAAAGAGGGGAAATAATTGATGAACTAATCAAACCAAGGGAGGATAAGAGCCCTGGTCTGGATGGATTGCATCCGCGAATATTAAAAGAAGTTAGGGAGGAGATAACAGAGGCGCTATTACATATATATAATAATTCACTAGAAAAGGGAATAGTGCCAGAGGACTGGCAGACAGGTAATGTTCCTATATTTAAAAAGGGAGACAGAACAAGTCCATGGAACTATCGACCAGTTAGCTTAACTTCGGTGGTAGGAAAGATAATGGAATCTTTACTCAAAAATGTAATAGAAGACATCTAGAGAACGAATAATAAAGAATAGTCAGCATGGATTTCAGAAGGGAAAGTCATGCTTGACCAACCTTATTGAATTCTTTGAAGAAGTAACAGAAAGAGTGGACAAGGGTAATGCAGTAGATGTAATATATTTGTATTTTCAAAAGGCCTTCGATAAGGTACCACATTATAGACTCATGGCTAAGGTCAGAGCATGTGGAGTCAGGGGACAGGTAGCAGAATGGATAGCAAGCTGGCTACAAAACAGAAAACAGAGAGTAGGGATTAAGGGTAGTTACTCAGACTGGCAAAAGGTGGGAAGTGGTGTTCCACAGTGCTGGGACCACAGTTCACAATTTACATTAACAATTTGGATTCGGGAATCGGAAGTACAATTTCAAAATTTGCGGAAGAAACCAAATTGTGGGGTGTAGTTAATACAAAGGAAGAATGTGTCAAAATGCAAGAGGACATTAATCAATTGGCAGAATGGGCGTGTAATTGGCAAATGAATTTCATTATAGATAAATGTGAGGTGGTGCATTTTGGTCGGAAGAATAAGGAAGCTACATACTGCTTGAATAATAACAGTCTAAAAGGAATAAAGGAGCAAAGGGATCTAGGGGCACAGATACACAAATCACTAAAAGTAGCGACGCAGGTTAATAAGGCCATAAAAAAGGCAAATCAAACACTAGGGTTCATTTCTAGAGGGATTGAATTGAAAAGCAAAGAAATTATGAAAAACTTGTTCAGAAGCTTGGTCTGACCATTTTTGGAGTATTGTGCACAGTTCTGGTCTCCATGTTATAGAAAGGATGTAGAGGCATTGGAGAGGGTGCAAAAAAGATTCACAAGGATGATACCAGAACTGAGAGGATATACTTATCAGGAAAGACTGAACAGGCTGGGGCTCTTTTCTCGAGAAAAGAGAAGGCTGAGGGATGACCTGATAGAGATCTAGACAGAGTCACTTACTGTCAAACACTTCTACATATCCCCTGCCATCATCCTAAACCCCTCCCTCCACCCTGGACTCATACACAGACATGTGGGTAAAAATCACTCGGAGCGGCGAACCAACACTGCTCGCTGTTCCATAGATTTATACTAACCTACAAAGTTACCACAGTCTTATCATCGGCCACTTCCTCAAATAGGAAGTGGAGAAGAGCCCAGTGTCAGTTCAGGCGAAGCTAGGACCCTGGGAGAAGAGAGAGGATCGATCTCTCCCCTTGACCAATCAGATTGCAGCATTTTTGACAGCTGCGTTCACAGTCTCTGCAGGCTTGGTGCATTAAACCAGGAAGTGAAAGGTACAACATTTTAAATCAATGTAAAAACAGTTATGGACAATGAAAAAAAGGAGGGCAAGAAATAATTGAATTAAATAAAAGAGACAAGGGAAAAGTAAAAAAAGTATATTTTTTTAATTTAAAAAAAATGTTTTTAATGACCAGAAACTATTAAAATAAGGACCAATGAGACTCCATATTTTTAAAAGTTAATTTTTAGTTGTTTGGCAGTCATTAATACTGTTAAAACTTAGTTTAGACCTGTACTTTTAAGCTTATCTGTTTTGTGGCGTAATTAGTTACTTTCCAGCTGGGCAGATAAGCACATTTGCACTTTTTCAATGATTTCTCTGATTGCAGCGGGCGATGTCCCTTTAATTCGAAGCTGTCATATCGCCGGCGAAACATTAGGAGCAAGTTCCGGATTTCCTCGTTTCACTGCGCATGTTCAAACTTGCTCCTCCATTTCGCCACTAACAACAGAGAGCACTGTTGAGTTCTCCATTATTTCGGGAGCAATTTCTGCCCCTGAACTCCAGATTCTTTGTGCACAAGCTGTATTTACTTTAGAGAACAACATATTATCCAAACAGTGTCAAAAATTCCAACCACCCTAACTACAAACAGTTCATAACATTGTGCCTACCCACTGTGCTCGCTAACTTATTTGCTCATGCCCCTGATCTGCTACCCCTACACGGTGCTCCCTGAGTGAGATATGGTTGAGAGGTGGTTGAGAGGTGAATGGCTGAGATGGTCCTCCTGGAGCCTTAGAGCCCAGTGGTGACACTCATCTCAGAGAAGCAGCTGTCCCAGAGGGACCAACCACCAGCAGACTACGTCTTACAGTAGCAAAGGGTGCCAGACTCCTTTATGTGTAGGAATTGGAGGAGGTCTTAAGTTAGCAGGCTCAATGCTCCTCTCCAGCAAGACAGTGAAATATGGACCCACTTCTTGCAGTGTACTGGTACTGGTACCAGTCACAGGCTCAGAGGAGAAATTGGTCAGTGTCAGTATGAGCTGAACAGTCCAACCAGGTCTTGGAAGCCCTCTGAAAGTGTCATGTTCAAAGCATCTATGGTAGCACTGTTAGCTGCAACTTAGAAGCTGTTCTTGGCATCTGGATGCCACAGAAATCTTCTGGACTGTCACAGTCTCCAGGGTGTTCTACAGGTTGAGGGAAACTTGCGTGCAATGTGTTGCAGATGTGGGTAGTGGATTCCACCTATTTGTCCATCATTTCAACCATATACATAGAAATTGTCTCCACTGCAGATCAATGCTTCCTAACGATAGATCTTTTGAAGACTGGACCCCTGAGATCTGGGTCCCTACACTCCTCTACCGAAGGCGGTAGTTTCTCCACCCTCCGTCTAGGAACTGCAATCGCCCTCACTTCCACATCCAGGTCCTCATTCTCGCTATTGCTCGGTGCTTCATCCAATGACAGTCCTTCTGATTCACACGATACTTCCTGCTGAGTCTCTGTGATGATTCTTGCTCAAGTAAGATGCCATGGCGCAGTTGCACTGTTGTGGTTCCATCAGACTTCGTCTCCATAAGGTCTGTGCTGTGGTCACTCCTATTAATACTGTCATGGACAGATGCATCTGCGACAGGTAGATTGGTGAGCAGGGTATAGTGGTTATGTTACAGGACCAGTAATCCAGAGGCCTGGACTAATAAGCTGGAGATATGAGTTCAAATTCCACCACGGCAGCTGGGGAATTTAAATTCAGTCAATTAAATAAAATCTGGAATGAAAAGCTAGTATCATGAATCTACCGGATTGTTGTGTAAAACCCCATCTAGTTCACTGATGCCCTTCAAGGATGGAAACCTGCCGTCCTTACGCGGTCTGGCCTATATGTGACACCAGATCCACAGCAATGTGGTTGATTCTTAACTGCCCTCTGAAATGGCCTAGCAAGCCACTCAGTTGTACAATCCCGCTACAAAAAGTCATAATAAGAATAAAACCGGACAAACCACTAGACACCGGACACGACAAAGGCAAACCAAGCCCAGTCGACCCTGCAAAGTTCTCCTCACCAACTTCTGGGGACTTGTGCCAAAATTGGGAGAGCTGTCCCACATACTAGTCAAGCAACAGCCTGATGTAGCCATACTCATAGAATCATACCTTTCAGCTAACATCCAAGACCCCTCCATCACCATCCCTGGGTATGCCATGTCCCACCGGCAGGACAGACCCATCAGAGATGGCAGCACAGTGGTATACAGTCAGGAGGGAGTAGCCCTGAGAGTCCACAATATTGACTTCGGACCCGATGAAATCTCATGGCATCGGGTCAAACATGGGCAAGGAAACCTCCTGCTGATTACCACCTATCGCCCTCCCTCAGCTGATGAATCAGTCCTCCTCCACGTTGAGCACCACTTGGAGGAAGCACTGAGGGTAGCAAGGGCACAGAAATGTACTCTGGTTGGGATTTTCAATGTCCATCACCAAGAGTGGCTCGGTAGAACCACTACTGATCGAGCTGGCTGATTCCTGAAGGACATAGCTACCAGACTGGGCCTGCAGCAGGTGGTGAGAGAACCAACACGCGGGAAAAACCTACTTGACCTCCTCCTCACCAATCTACCCGTCGCAGATGCATCTGTCCATGACAGTATTGGTAGGAGTGAACACCTCACAGTCCTTGTGGAGACGATGTCTCCTCTTCACACTGAGGACACCATCCATTGTGTTGTGTGGCACTACCACCATGCTAAATGGGATTTTTTTATTATTCGTTCGTGGGATGTAGGCATCGCTGGCAAGGCCAGCATTTATTGCCCATCTCTAATTGCCCTTGAGAAGGTGGTGGTGAGCCGTCTTCTTGAACCTCTGCAGTCCGTGTGGTGAAGGTTCTCCCACAGTGCCGTTAGGTAGAGAGTTTCAGGATTTTGACCCAGCGACGATGAAGGAACAGCGATATATTTCCAAGTGTGACTTGGAGGGGAACGTGCAGGCGGTGTTGTTCCCATGTGCCTGCTGTCCTTGTCCTTTTAGGTGGTAGAGGTCGCGGGTTTGGGAGGTGCTGTCGAAGAAGCCATGGCGAGATGCTGCAGTGCATCTTGTGGATGGTACACACTGCAGCCACTGTGTGCCGGTGGTGATGGGAGTGAATGTTTAGGGTGGTAGATGTGGTACCAATCAAGCGGGCTGCTTTGTCCTGGATGATGTCAAGCTTCTTGAGCATTGTTGGAGCTGCACTCATCCAGTCAAGTGGAGAGTATTCCATCACACTCCTGACTTGTGCCTTGTAGATGGTAGAAAAGCTTTGGGGAGTCAGGAGGTGAGTCACTTGCCGCAGAATACCCAGCCTTTGACCTGCTCTTGTAGCCACAGTATTTATGTGGCTGGTCCAGTTAAGTTTCTGGTCAATGGTGCCCCTCAGGATGTTGATGGTGGGGGATTCGGCGATGGTAATACCGTTGAATGTCAAGGGGAGGTGGTTAGACTCTCTCTTATTGGAGATGGTCATTGCCTGGCACTTGTCTGGCGCGAATGTTGTTTGCCCCTTATCAGCCCAAGCCTGGATGTTGTCCAGGTCTTGCTGCTTGCAGGCATGGACTGCTTCATTATCTAAGGGATTGATTCAGAACAGATTTAGCAGCTCAAAACGGGGCATCCATTAGACACTGTGGGCCATCAGCAGCAGCAGAATTGTATTCCACCACAATCTGTAACCACATGGCCCGGCATATTCCTCACTCTACCATACCATCAAGCCAGGGGATTAATCCTGGTTCAATGAGGAGTGTAGAAGAGCATGCCAGGAGCAGCACCAGGCGTACCTAAAAATGAGGTGCCAACCTGGTGAAGCTACAACTCAGAACTACATGCATGCTAAACCATGGAAGCAGCATGCTATAGACAGAGCTAAGTGATCCCACAATCAATGGATCAGATCAAAGCTCTCCAGTCCTGCCACATCCAGTCGTGAATGGTGGTGGACAATTAAGCAACTAACGGGAGGAGGAGGCTCGTGAATATCCCCATCCTCATTGATGGTGAAGCCCAGAAAATGAGTGCAAACGACAAGGTTGAAGTGTTTGCAACCATCATAAGCCAGGAGTGCCGACTGGATGATTCATCTCGGCCTCCTCCCGATATTCCCACCATCTCAGAAGCCAATCTTCAGCCAACTTGATTCACTCCATATGATATCAAGAAACGGCTGAGTGCACTGGATACAGCAAAGGCTATGGGTCCCAATAACATCCCAGCTGTCGTGCTGAAGACTTGTGCTCCAGAACTAGCCTCTAGCCAAGCTGCTCCAGTACAGCTACAACACTGGCATCTACCCAACAAAGTGGAAAATTGCCCAGGTATGTCCTGTCCACAAAAAGGAGGACAAAGCCAATCCGGCCAATTATCAGTCTACTCTCAATCATCAGCAAAGTGATAGAAGGTGTCATCGGCAGTGGTATCAAGCAGCACTTACTCACCAATAACTTGCTCACCGATGCTCAGTTTGAGTTCCAGCAGGACCACTTGGCTCCAGACCTCATTACAGCCTTGGTCCAAACATGGACAAAAGAACTGAATTTCAGAGGTGAGGTGAGAGTGACTGCCCTTGACATCAAGGCAGCATTTAACCGAGTGTGGCATCAAGGAGTCCTAGTAAAATTGAAGTCAATGGGAATCAGGGGGAAATCTTTTCAGTGGCTGGAGTTATATCTAGCACAAACGAAGATAGTAGTGGTTGTTGGAGGCCAATCTAGGTACATTCCCATGAGGGAGAAAGGTAGGGCAACTAAAGCCAGAGCTCCCTGGATGACAAAAGAGATAGAGAGTAAGATGAAGCAGAAAAAAGGGGCATATGACAGTTGTCCGGTTGATATCATAAGTGAGAACCAGGCTGAATATAGAAAGTTCAGAGGGGGAAGTGAAAAAGGAAATAAGAGGTGCAAAGAGAGAGTATGAGAATAGACTGGTGGCCAACATAAAAGGGAATCCAAAAGTCTTTTATAGTCATTTAAACAGTAAACTAGTAGTAAGAGGAGGGGTGGGGCTGATTCAGGACCAAAAAGGAGATCTACTCATGGAGGCAGAGGTCATGGCTGAGGTACTAAATGAGTACTTTGTCTGTCTTTACCAAGGACGAATATACTGCTAAAGTCACAGTAAAAGAGGAGGCAGTTGACATACTAGATCAGCTAAAAATTGATAAAAAGGAGGTACTGGAAAGGCTAGCTGTACTTAAAGTAGATAAGTCACCCGGTCCAGATGGGATGTATCCTAGGTTGCTGAGGGAAGTACAGGTGGAAATTGCAGAGGTACTGGTCAATCTTCCAAACATCCTTAGATATGGAGGTGTTGCCAGAGGACTGGAGAATTGCAAATGTTACACCCTTGTTCAAAAAAGGGTGAAAGGATAAACCCAGCAACTATAGGCCAGTCAGTTTAACCTCGGTGGTGGGGAAACTTTTAGAAACGATAATCCGGGACAGAATTAGCAGTCACTTGGACAAGTGTGGATTGATTAGGGAAAGCCAGTATGGATTTGTTAAAGGCAAATCAAGTTTAACTAACTTGATAGAGTTTTTTGATGAGGTAACAGAGAGGGTGGATGAGGGCAATGCAGTTGATGTGGTGTATATGGACTTTCAAAAGGCGTTTGATAAAGTGCCGCATAATAGGCTTGTCATCAAGATTGAAGCCCATCAAATAAAAGGGACAGTAGCAGCATGGATACAGATATGGATAAGAAACAGGAAGCAGAGAGTAGTGGAGAACGGTTGTTTTTCGGACTGGAGGGAAGTGTCCAGTAGTGTTCCCCAGGGATTGGAACTAGGACGTCTGCTTTTCTTGATATATATTAATGACTTAGACTTAGGTGTACAGGGCACAATTTCCAAATTTGCAGATGACACAAAACTTGAAAGGGTAGACCTCTACCACTTAGAAGGACAGAGGCAGCAGGCTCATGGGAACACCACCACCTGTACATTCCCCTCCTAGTCACACACCATCCCGACTTGGAAATATATCGCCGTTCCTTCATCAAACGAAGACCAAGTTCTACCATTCTTTTTTTCTTAGCACCCTCTCCAAATATTCAAATACTTTGTTTACTCAAAACTTCGCTCTCTACTCACTTTGACTGCCACAAAGGCTTCTGCTAGTCTTCAAGGAAACTTGAAAAGGGGCTGGGCACTTTCACCTCTCATCATCATGGCATGCATGACCTCATATAGGGAAAGTCTCCATGACACTCACAGACCTGTAGCACTGTCTTCTCTCCCTCCAAAGTATAAAATGGCATACAACCAGCACCACTGAAGGACAACTGTGGGGGAACTATCATCACTGAGAACCCTGAGTCCTCAAGAAGAGGAAGCATTAGACTTAGTAGGCAGATGTACAGAAAAGTCCGTAGGAGAGGGTAAGTCGGAGGGAAGCTGGCAACAGAAAATTGGTAAAGGCTGGGCAAGGCTCATCATTTGTGGTTTCAGCTTCATGTGCTTTTTCAAAGTATTGCAATGCACTTACACTCACCCACAATTTCTTCAAGGATAAATGTCACTGTGTGCACAGCTGTCTTCACATCATGGCCTCAGAGGAAATGCTAGCCACTCCGATGACTGCCTGGACACTTCCAGGTTCACAGCTGTTGCCACATCCTCACCAATGCTGTTCTGGCATGTTACTGGCACCAGCACCAGCACAGAGATACCCATTCATGAGGAATTGATTAATCAAAAGGGTTGTCAATGAGCATCATGGAGGATGGGGCGAACAAACTATCCTCAGCTGAGAAGCCTAAGGACCCAGGTCTCAGGGGCTCAGTCTTCAAAACAGGAAGGATTTAGGATCATTGATGATGGAGGCACTGGAGATAGTTTCCACGCATATAATGAGATAATGGATAAGTGGCTGGAGTCTGTGCAGGAAGTATCTCATGGCCTGCACAACACCTTGGAGACTATGACCACCTGGGAGATTTCTGCAGCATCAAGACACCAGGAAGAGGACCTTGGTGACTTTCAAAATGACAGCTACCAATGCTTCAATGGACGTCTTGATGATCAGCCTGGACACCACACTTGTACAGAGCTTCCAAGACTTCTTTGAGACTATTCAGTCTGTGATGACACCAACAAGTTGCACCTCTGATCCTGTACTCAGCACCAGCGCACCACAAGGGGTAAGCGCAGATGCTGCTGTCTCTCTGTAACATGGCAATAAACCTGCCTCCTATGGCCCCCTTCAGTACCTTCACATGAGGGAGCTGCAGAAATGGACCTGGCACCCCTTGCTACTGCAAGCATAAGACTACCAGAATCTGGTTCCTCTGGTACAGCAGTTACGCTGAGTTGAGAGTCATCTCAGGTCCCTAAGGTTCCAGTGGGATCTTCCCTGCTACCCACTGCTCAACCTCATCTCAAGGAGCAACTCGTAGGTGTAGTAGATTAGGAGCTAGACTGAATAAATTAGCTGGCACAAAGGGTAGACAGTTTTAAAAAGTCATTGTAGAAAGGGAGAATATATTTCATTGCACCTCTTATTGCAAATGGAGAATATATTTTATTGCACTGCAGCAACTCGCCAAGGCTTCTTCGACAGCACCTCGCAAACCTGCGACCTCTACCACCTAGAAGGACAAGGGCAGCAGGCATTTGGGAACACCACCACCTGCACGTTCCCCTCCAAGTCACACACCATCCCGACTTGGAAATATATCGCCGTTCCTTCATCGCCGCTGGGTCAAAATCCTGGAACTCCCTACCTAACAGCACTGTGGGTGCACCTTCACCACACGGACTGCAGCAGTTCAAGAAGGCAGCTCACCACCATCTTCTCAAGGGCAATTAGGGATAGGCAATAAATGCTGGCCTTGCCAGTAATGCCCACGTCCCATGAACGAATAAAAAAGAAACCTCCTGATGAATGTTGCTGTTTAAAGTAAAGACTGCTTGATCACATAAAGTTATAAGTTCATTTCTGTGTATGCTTTCAACTTTTGGGAGTTGGATAAAGGCAGGGGAAATGTAGACTCTGTCTTATGATTCCTGGAAAGTGAGGGATTTTGTGAGGGTGTGGGCGGGGAAGAACAGGAAGTATGAAGTAACTTTATTTGATAAGTCAACCTTTATTTATTGAAAGTCATTTGTGCTCTCTTTGTTTTGGCAGCTGGCTGCTGGTTCTCCTGTTCCATTTCCTCTCCTACTTGTGTACCCTGCTATGGGTTTACCTAAGTAAGACCTTCTTGTTCTGTAGAACCTAGTTTGCGAATGTCTACCTGTAGAGAAGAAATATCATTGGTGAAGCCTGACTCTAAGAACCTCCAACAAAGTGGGGGCAAAATTGGGCCGCATAGCACCCGTTGTATAGACGCTATGCGGACTCTTAAGCCCGGAAAATGGCATCTGCGACGCGCGTGCACACTTCTGGCGTGACGTACACAGGACGCCATCTTGGTAAAGGCGATTGCGCACATACACATAACGAACGCCGGCAGCATGTAAAGTAGGGAGATTATGACCTAAATCAGTGTGCAACTCTGATTTAAAGGGACTGCTGCTATATTGGACCTCCATGCTCCAGCCAACACACGGTCTTAACCTCACACAGCTGAACAGGTCTTAAACGGCATGAAGGATCCCCCACCAGCGCTATTTAAAGGGATCATGCAGGAGTTACAGGTTAGTTGCTGGATTATTGCTTCTGGCTGCTGATGCATTTGTACCTGTTTTTGGAGGTCTCCTATACTTGAATACTAGAACTAAAGGACATAGCCTAAAAATTAGAGCCAGGGCTTTCAGGAGTGAAGTTAGGAAACACTTCTACAGGCAAAGGGTGACAGAAGTTTGGATTTCTCTTCCGCAAACAGCAATTGATGCTAGCTCAATTGTTAATTTTAAATCTGAGATTGATAGATTTTTGTTAACCAAAGGTATTAAGGGATATGGGGCTAAGGCGGGTATTTGGAGTTAGGTCACAGATCAGCCATGATCTCATTGGCGGAATAGGCTTGAGGTGCTAAATGGCTTACTGCTGTTCCTATCTTCCTATGTTCTGATAATAAAGTTTCAATACTCTACAGGGAGTGAGCTGGCCAGCTGACAGGCAACAGCAAGGGCACTGGCGGAGTGGCAGGGGTGGGACAGGAATGTTGTCATCCTGAGAGAGGACAGCAGGTTCATGTTCCATGGAGCCACTGGCACTTGCTGCCGCCTGTTATGCACCACCTTCTCCTGCAAGAAAGCGGGAAGTGTGTTGGTGAGTGTCCTGCAAGGTGTTTGGGTGATGTGACTGTAATGGTTGAATAGCTGCCAGTGTGTGTGACCTGTAAGTTGTGGGTGTGCGGCTTTCAACAATGGCAATGTGTGAGGGTGAGCTGAAGCATTTGATTGGAAGAGTTGAGTACTGATTGAAAGAGTTTGTTGGTATGTTGGTACGGTGATGGGGGGGTCGGGGGTAGTACGTGGAGCAGTGGATGCGGCTAGTGGTGCAGTTGGTAGGAGATGCCACTTGATAGTTGAACTCACGCACCTTGACCACTCGTGTCAAAGCATTGAACTGCATCCACGTTCGTGGTGCTATGGTCCTGGCACTGACCTTGACCCCTACTGCCTCCCACAGCCTCGGGATCTTATATCTGGAGGGCCTCTTGCGTCCCACCCCTCCCTGGGCGGATATAGGATGCCCCCTCCTTCTGTCCACCTCTTGCACCAAGGCCTCTAGTGCATCATCAGAGAACCTTGGTGCACGTCTCTCGCAGGCCCGGTACAAACATTCGCAACCCCTCAGATAATGAAGCAGTCCGTGCCCGCACGCAGCAAGGCCTGCACAACATCCAGGCTTGGGCAAGTAACATTCACGCTAGACAAGTGCCAGGCATTGACCATCTCCAACAAGAGAGAGTCTAACCACCTCCCTTTGACATTCAATGGCATTACCATCGCTGAATCCACAACCATCAACAACCTGGGGGTCACCATTGACCAGAAACTTAACTGGACCAGCCACATAAATACTGTGGCTACAAGAGCAGGTCAGAGACAGGGTTCTGTGGCGAGTGACTCACCTCCTGACTCCCCAAAGCCTTTCCACCATCTACAAGGCACAAGTCAGGAGTGTGATGGAATACTCTCCACTTGCCTGGATGAGTGCAGCTCCACAACACTCAAGAAGCTCGTCACCATCCAGGACAAAGCAGCCCGCTCGATTGGCACTCCATCCACCACCCTAAACATTCACTTCCTTCACCACCGGCGCACCGTAGCTACAGTGTGTACCACCTACAGGATGCACTGCAGCAACTCGACAAAGCTTCTTCGACAGCACCTCCCAAACCCGCGACCTCTACCATCTAGAAAGACAAGAGCAGCAGGCACATGGGAACAACACCACCTGCACGTTCCCCTCCAAGTCACGCACCATCCTGACTTGGAAATATATCGCCGTTCCGTCATTGTCACTGGGTCAAAATCCTGGAACTCCCTTCCTAACAGCACTGTGGGAGAACCTTCACCACAAGGACTGCAGCGGTTCAAGAAGGCGGCTCACCACCACCTTCTCAATGGCAATTAGGGATGGGCAATAAATGCTGGCCTTACCAGCGACGCCCACATCCCATGAATGAATTAAAAAAATCTCAGATTGGCGGGGTCTGGCGTGCATATTGGAGGATGTGGGATGTAGTTGTGAACAACCTTTATTCAATGTTTTAAAATAAATCAAGTTTTTAAACATGAGGACAGGACCTGCATCTGTGTTTTACATGTGCGATTTCTGATTGCTGTTCAGAACCGTATCTTATATTTTGAAAGTATAAAAGTCCTGCAAACTTTGAGCAGCCAAGTTGTGGCTCATTAAAAATTCCAGAGTTCCCATCATCACCATACTTCACCATATTGCAGCACAGATTCATTTCACGATTGACTCTCACCACTTCCTGCAACCACAGTGCACCTCCCCTTTAAGAGGTGCAGGCTGCCTTTAAGTGATGCTAGCCCCCGATATCTGGGCCCCCTGCTGGTGTGTGCAGCCACTCAACAGTGCAGGTCGTTTTCAGGGGTTAACCAAATTAACCTCCAGTGTCTTCCATGTCTTCATCCTCATCCTCTTCATAATACCAAATAACAGGATTCCTATTGAGAAATCCATTGTCCATAGTGCAAAGCAGTACTCTGAGCAGAGCCGAGTAGAAGTAGCAACAAAAGTCCTGACTCAACCCCTAAAGTCCTAAAAGGATCACAATGCAGGCAAAGAAACACCAACCTTCAGTAGCACCACACAAATTCGGCCCCTCAGTATGGTATCCATCTCAGGGATACCTTGCAGCAACTTTTACCATTACTGATATAGTGTTGGGAATTATTTGGGGTGACAGTGGAGGCAAATGGGGTGGAGGGGATAGCTATGCCCCCTTAACCTTATTTCAATACGATGATGCATGTTTCTGGTAGGCCTTGAAGGGAACTGAAGGTTTTTTGGGAGGAGAATGAGGATGCAGTTTTACGAATGCATTTTACTCTGTTCACCCCTGAAATCCACTCCAAAATGGGCAGAAATTCAGAATTGAATCTGGATCTATGCGTTCCTATGTAAACTTCACTGATCAAAATTTCCAGCCTTACATCCCAAATGTTTGTCATGATGAGAAATTCTGTTCCGGATTTAGTAGGTTTTACTGCATCACACATGTTTTCAGACTTTTTTCTTCTTCTAATTATCTGAGAATCCACTAAAATGGTTTGGGAGCATTTAGGTCATTTTATCTTGATCTCCTCGAGGATAAAAAGTTGTACAGTCTCCTAGCTACTGAGCAAGCACTTTTCATTCAACCTGTTACATCCTCCCCTACAGTGTTCTACATTCATACTAAGCATGGAAAATTGTCCGTGTTCTGAAAGAACACATCCAAAACACAGGACGTTTCAAATAAATGATAATTTAGGTGTCAACCTTGGCCCAGTGGTAGCACTCTCACCTCTGAGTCAGAAGGTCATGGGTTCAGGCCCCACTTGAGCACATAATCTGGACTGGCACTTCAGTGTAGTACCAAGGGAATGCTGTACTGTCTTTGGGATGAGACATTAAACTGAGGCCCCATCTGCCCTCTCAAGTGAGTGTTAAAGATTCCACAGCACTATGTAAAGAAGAGCAAGGGGGCTCTTCCAGTATCCTGGCCACCATTTATCCCTCAACCAAAACAGATGATCTGGTCATTTACCTCATTGCTGTTTGTGGGACCTTGCTGTGTGCAAATTGGCTGCCATGTTTCCTACATTACAACAGTGACTACACTTCAAAAGGACTTAATTGGTTGCAAAGTGCTTTGGGACATCCTGAGGTTGTGAAAAGCATTTCTTTCTTTCTCTCTCTCTATGGCTGGGTTAAATATATCCACAAATTGATTCAGCACCCTGTCTTTCATGTCAGGTGAGTTCCTTTTGTTCCAGAAGGCACTTCAGACCCAAAAGGACAATAAAGGCTCAATGTGAAAAAAATCAGCCCTAGTTGCTTCTACTACCTCCATACCCCAGTTCTAATTTACCATCACTCCTTTGCCAGCTAACAATAGACTTAATAATTGGGAAACCATATATGGTAACTTTTAGACAGGTTAGCCCACATAACAATCACTGCACTTCAAGCTAATTTTTTGTATGTGAAATACTTGGAGATGGTTCTGCGAAACATGATACGGTGCTATAAAAATGCAAGCCTTTCTTTTCTTTAAATGGGGCCTAATCTTGGTGGATGGTTAAGTGAGAGAAATGGCAAAGGAAAATGTTCCTGCCTCCAGTTCATAGATCCTCCCACAAGATTCAGGAGAGTCACTCTCTTGGGAGAGGCAAAGAATGCTGCTACCAAGAAGTTTTTGATCCTAGAGCAACAGAAGTGCCAGCATTCCCAGTCAGAGAAACCCAGGGTGCTACTCACACCACATTGTTCCTAGGAGATCAAGAGGTTTCCAACCCATGCTGGCCAAAGAAACATGAACTTTTTCATTCTGAAGAGAACGTTTAAAATGGTAACTTTATTGTGTAATTCATCTGGATGTAATTCATCTGGTAGGCTAGAAGGACAGGCTGATGACCATGGGCATCAAGGCTGTGTGGTTCTGCTTTTGGATTCAAATGTTCTTGGAGTTCAATCCAGCAGAAGACAGAAATGATTTGCAATTTTTCCATTTGTCTTCAAAGCCCACAGAATGTTTACAAAATGCTTATAGGGCTAGCCATTCTCAAACTGGAGCTTTACATCTAATTTTATTTTGGCAACTGGCTTGTCAGAATGCCTTCTCGAGATACTGCACAGATAATAATCCAGCACATCTTAAGTCTAATAGTGAGCTGGGCTTCCTCAGAAATTAGAAAAACTCTAGCTATAACCATTTCTTTATATTTTATCTTTATATTTGCCTGTTTTCAGTCAAGGGCACAGTTGAGCTATCTTCAGGTTGCATCAGAATCATGTAGCTCAAATGCTGTCATTTCTTTGCAAGCACATCACCCGCTTTCTTGCAGGAGAAGGTGGAGCATATCAGGAGGCAGCAAGTGGCAGTGGCATTTAGTCCCTCGAGCCTGTTCCGCCATTCAGTGAGATCATGGTGGACCTGTGACCTCACTCCATATATCCGCCTTAGCCCCATATCCTTTAATACCCTTGGTTCACAGAAATCTATCAATCTCAGATTTAACATTCACAAGTGAGCTAGCATCAACTGCTGTCTGCAGAAGAGCATTCCAAATGTCTCCCACCCTTTGTGTGTAGAAGCATTTCCTAACTTCACTCCTGCACGTCCTGGCTCTAAATGTTAGGCTATGTCCCCGTGTCCTAGTACTGAAGTCTAGGAGACCTCCAAAAACAGTTACAAATGTCTCGGCAGCCAGAAGCAATAATCCAGCCGCTAACTTGTAAATCCTGACTAGTCCCTTTGAATAGAGCTGGTGGGGGGTCCTCCAGGCACTGTAAGACACGTTCAGATGGTCAGGGTTAAGACTGTGTACTGAGTTGAGCGTTAAGTCCCGAAATGGTGTCTATCACTTTAAATCAGCGTTGCACACTGATTGAAGCCATTTTCTCCCTACTTTACATGATTCCAGCATTTATTATCTGCGCCTGCGCTAACTCCTATACCAAGATGGCATCCGGCGCACGTCACGCTGGAAACGTGCGTGCACATCCAAGACGCCATCTTGGATGTCAGAGAGGCCGTGTAGCGCTGAAACAACGGGTGCTACACTGCCCAATTTAGCGCCCGGAGTGTTTCCCACAGCACGGGGGATGTTTGAAAATCAGACCCCTGCCTCAATGTGCACAAAATTAAATATTTCAAATACTTCAACTACCTAAACAACTCTCTTAACTGTCATCCCACCGGCTTTAATTGCCGTTGGGACTTGCGCAACCTTGAGGTGCACGCCCACCCAAGCGCATCATTGGGGAACCCCGAAGTTTGCGGGTTGGAGCCGGGTTCCGAACCAGCTCAGGAATTCCCCGATTTCTGGCGCCCCCCCACCCCCAATGCACCCACACTTGGATCCTAAAATTGAGCCCCATGTTACAGTTTAGTTTATCATAATTAAAGCAATTAAAGAAAACGTATCAAAATCTAGTTATTAATATTTTTGAAACGTACGGAATGATTCAAAAGTTTTATATTATTTTGGTTTGAAATGAAAATGCTATGGGAGTTCCATATACAATTTGGAAAATTCTAGTTAATTATAACCCTGAGTTTTGCCTTTTCAGTCATGTATTGTTTATATGATGGAGGATTTTCTCCAGTAAGTGACTTATGTGACTGTAATTGCTCATGGAAGTAGTCTGCCACGTAACTCCTGTGATTTTAAGTGCAACAGAATACTGGAAAGTGTCTCACCTTGAACTATACGTGTCTAACCATGTAACAGAGGGAGCTGCTGGAAGTCTTCAGGCTATAGTTACTCCAACTTTGAACCAGCAGGTTCACAATAAAGTAATTCTAGTCTTAAGACTGTGATATGGACCTAGTTTGTCTTTTGAGAACTTCCTCAATCAAACTAAAGATGCTAAAATATTAACTGTTTTCTTGCATGTCTAAAAGAATCTCTCATAATACAGATTTTGTTTCACGGTTGACGTAGAACAAAATGATAATTGGGGTTTATGTAGCAACTGAGTTCCTTGTTGCACAGAGAATAGCAAAGGATGGGAGTCAGACTGCAGTATGCTTACTGCAAAGGCATTTGTACGATTTAAGGCCACACATAAATGTAATATTCTGCTTTTATGGCCAATCTGTAAGGCAGTTTTCATCAACATGTCAAGCTGTGAAAATGTACCAGTGAAAATCGCATGTGTGATGTTATTTCCATAAAGCAGAGAAGACAAAATCAATCAAACTTGGCAATTTCAAATTGGCATAAAAAAATTACTGTTTAACTAAAGTAAAAGCAATATTGGAATTCTGCTTTAACACTCTAATTGGAAAGATTATGCAAATCATGATGCACAAAATGACCCCGATAACTCCGAGGGGGGAAGAAAGTGGGGCGGGGGGAGGATTTGCGGATAGGAAACCCAGAAGTAAGGGTTTCCCGCAGGCCCTGACAGCAAGATCTGTTTTAAATGTTTTCAACAGGCTTCCTGCCCGACAGCCAGCCAGATTGACAGTCTGACAGTCGCCACCCCCACCCCCTCTCAACCTGCCTCCGTTAAAACTGGACGTGGGCGGATTGTGGTTGGGTTGCCCATTTTTTTATTTTTAACCCCCACCTACCCTGGGGGGTTAAAATTACCCCCAATGTCACTGGACAATCATGATGAAAATCTGTCAGAATAGATAGTTTATTTAAACATTGTGTCCTCAAAAGTGGCTAAGACAAGACTGATTAAAATTGTCATTTCTCTGAATCTGTTGAGGCAAACATTTAGCTCATTATCAATTTTTTAATAGCTTTTTACTTCCCAAACCCATTCCTGAGGTTCAGCAGATGCTATTAAATTTCACCTCATAGATATACTGTTATGACATGTAATAACTACTTGAATATAAAGGGGATTAATAATTTAGAAGGAGTTAACAAATTAGGGCCATCATTAAAAAAAGAGGCTTCAAACCATTTCACATAAAACTCAGTCTAAGGTAATGCTCAGTTCTTATGATAAAGAATTACTGCATTAATTCTGCAAAGTGAACTTATTGCTCCTATTCATCTCTTAAATCCCTGGAGCATGTGAAGACAGGAAGACTGAAAATGATAATGGCAATATTTAACGCATGATGGTTTGAATATTTTCAAGTCATAAACAACTTCACAGTTGAGCTCTTCCCAGTAATTTCATCATAAACAAGATGAATGTGAATTTTCCCACTTATTCATTGTTTCTAACATCATTTTTAATAGCTCCCTGTAATCAGCAGAAGATGGAGTATGGCGGTCATTTCTGTTTTATATCAAAGACTGATTTGGAGTGTTACATGAGTGCTCAGGCTCATTTATAATATTCTTTTTGGTGTGACCTAGCTCACCTAAGGCTGAAACTGATATAAGAGGCAACTATCTGCTCTGTAATTAATTTCAATGATTACAATAATTAAGTACCAAAATATTTATCTCACTTCTTATACCTACACTTGAAAACTTGTGTTTCTTTTTGTTATATTAAGTAATTTTTTAACCCTTAGCAGTAAACACTAGAAAAGACATTAGTGAGCTGGCCATTGTTTGAGAGTGCTTTGGTTTATTTTCTTGAGCATTTTTACCAAAATAACTAAAGCTATGTTCATTCCTTTCATTATGAATTTAAAGTCAATAGAATCCAGCGTTATTGAGCTTTAATTGTGAGAATAGAAACTGACTTTAAGTGAGTAAGAGTATTTTAAAAAATATTATAAATATATTGGGGAAAAAATTCCACTGTGTACTAGCTCTAGAAAAATTATGCAGCCGTTTATAAGAAAAACGTTTATAATTTTGGTACATGTCATGCAAAGAGGAAATCGTCCCCTATTATTTACCAATCCAAGAATTATTAACTTCTCTATAGTAATTGGAGATCTTGTCCCTATTATAAATGCAGCATAAACTGTGTCTCCATGCCACTGACTCCACCCTCCTGTCTGTGCACCTGTTCAGGCTGACCAGACCGTGAAAAGCCTTGGCGATCGTCTAACCCCACATTCCATACATTGCTGACGTTAGTTAATTCTTTCTCTGCAATATTGCCCATCTCCACTCCTACCTAAGCTTGCTGCCACTGAAACCCTTATCTACACTTTTGTCACCTCCAGACTTAATTTCTCCAATGTCCTTCTTCCCAGCTTCCCGTCTCCACCTTGTTCATAAACCCCAATTTGTTTAAAACTTTGGTGCCTATATCCAGTCTCACACTAAATCCCATTCATCCATCACTCCTGTCCTCGCTTACATATGTTGACTTCCTGTCCCCCAATAAATTAAATTTAAATTTTCATCCACATCTTCAAATTCCTCCATGGCCTCGTCCTACCCTATCTCTGCAACCTCCTCCAGGCTTACACCTCCTTGTACACCCTTTGGTGCTCCAACTTTTGTGCATTCTTTCTCTCTTTGTCCCACTATTGGTGACAGAGCCTTAGACACCTTCATACTAAACTCTGGAACTCTCTGCCTAAACCCTTCCACCTTTTCAATTACACCGCCATAATATTTCCTGCGGAAACCAGTGGAGTTCAAAAAGACCAGGAGAGTGTGGAGTTTAGCCTCAGCAGAAGTGATTGGGACAGTAATAGTGAAAGTTTCACTTATTTACTTAAAAGAGAGGCATATGATAAAATTAAGGATAACAGTACTAAGGATAATTATGAGGAATATGGAAAGTGTAGTAGGGAGATTACAAGGGCTAAAAGGGAATATGAAACAGTTGAAATAGTTAAAGAGAGAGTAGGACTCCTCAGAGATGGATTCGGGAGTCCAATTGTGGAGGATGAAAGTATGATGGAGATATTAAATAAATATTTTGCCTCTTCTTACAATGATAGTGGAAGTAAGAATGTAGGTGTAGTACAAAAAGATGTGGAAAAAGTGTTAGAGGTAGTTGTAGAAAAGAATTGGTTCTGAAAAAAATAGCAGAATTCTAGTTGGAAAACTCACTAGGTGCTTATAGCATGCGTCCAAGACTGATGAAAAAAGAGTGAAAGGAGGTAATAGATGCTGTGGCCACAATTTTTCAATCCTTCTTAAATGTGCAAATTGTGCTATAGGAAAGTAGCCAATGTAACACTTTTGGTCAAGATGGAAGAGAATAGTCTAACATCAGTTTTGGGCAAACTCTTAGAATTAATTATGCGAGATGAAAATAGGGAGCATTTAGAAATGCACAGGTTAGTCAAGGACAGCCAGCATAGATTTGTTGCTTCTCCATGCACAAGATTTTCTTGTTAGTTGGTGGGAGCTTGATTTTTTTGGTGGAGATTACTAACCTGATAGAATTGCCGACTTAAGAAATCAATTTCACAAAAAAGAATGCATCCTATAAACAGCAATGTGATAATGATTAGATAATCTGTTTTAGTGATATCGGTTGAGGGACAAATATTGGCCAGGACACCAGAAGAACTCCCCTGCTCTTCTTCAAAATATTGCCATGGGATCTGTTACGTCCACCTAAGAGGGCAGACAGGACCTCAGTTTAACATATCATCTGAAAGACGGCACCTTTGACAGTGCAGCAATCCCCCAGTACCGCCCACCTAGATTTTGTGCTCAAGTATCTGGAGTAGGACCTAAACCTACAACCTTCAGACTCAGAGACGAGAGTGGTATCCACTGAGCCATTGCTGACACAGATTTGGGGAGACGAGAGTGAAGAGACAAGGATGAGAGGGCTGGAAGGTTCCATCGGTGATTTCTTAAAGTGGTGGGGGGAGGTCCATTAGTGATGTTTTCGTTCAATGTAGGACAGGGGCCACCGATTTTTCCAGTCAGCGAGGTTGGGGTGGTGTACATCGCAGTGCTTCTCCAGTCATCAGGTAGGGTGGGTAGAAGTGACATTTCTTAAATCAGTGGTGGACAGACGGAGGGCAGCAGAAGATTTTCACTATTCATGTGTTGGTTGTAGTCATGTTCTTGCAACATCCGGTTCCATTTTGAATTCTGCAATTCGGGTCAGTGAGATTTTCAGCTGACCAGGCTGGAGCTGTATATTCATTCTGATTTCGGTATGGTGGTGGCAATAGACAGTCTGCTTGACAAAAAATAGATAAACCATGTACAATTAATAGTCCTGTCAGCAGGTTAGGAGTTCAGTTCACCTTTTTCATGTCAGTCGCTTTAAGTCACAGCCAGCTTTTCTAGCTGAATTGAGTAATCTTTTCCTTCATTTTGGAGGTCAAGCTGCTCTACATTTAACATTGGTTTGAGTTTTTTATAAGAACTTGTTCTTTAATATCTTTTGTTCCTTTTGAGGGTTTCCAAAGGTGGAGTACTTATTTTGGCTTTAGGTAGCCCTGTCACATAAGATTTATATTATAAATTTTACATCTACACGAACTTCCGGTCTGCACCACTTGACTTCCTATTATCACATTTTTGACACATATGTGGTATCAACTTTTTGCATTATAAATCCCGATGTCCACATTTATAATCAAAAATGCCTATGTAATGTAATCTCAGCGCTCTGCCAAATCTGGAGACTGGGATCCTACAATTCTCTCAAAATGCTTTCAGAATTTTTTTTCAACTGCCATTTTCCTTCAGTAACCAAAATTTCTAGTGCCCAAAATAAGCATTTAACTATTTTTAAAATTTACATATTTCACAGTAACAGGATTAAATTTATCTGTTGAATTATATTTTGTGTCTTTTAATGTCTTTGTTAAAGTGTATGCTTGAGAAACTCTGCCTCTCCCAAAAGCCTGGGCTTGGAGTTGATATTTTTGCCTGGAGCTATGATGCTGTGAGCTGAATTTGGATTGTGCAGTTTCAATGGGCCCGATTTTAGCAGGCCTGCGGGTTCCTGGCGGGCGGTCCATCGGGCGCGTGGAAAACGCGGACGGCTAAATGAATGCGCCCCCCGCGCGATCGCGGGATAATTGATGCCATTAAGCCGTGGTTACGGGTTCTCCGCTCCCCAGCTGCGCGCCGGCGGCCTGCGCATGCGCATTGACGTTCGCGCGATGGTGGAGCTCTATTTAAAGGGGCAGTCCACCAAAGCCCCTCCAGCTGCAAACAAGAGGCAGCACATCATGGAGCACCCCAGGGGTAAGGCTGCACCACGGTTTTCGGACCTCGCGCTCCAGCTGCTGCTGGACGGTGTGAGGAGGAGGAGGGACACGCTGTTCCCGAATGACGGACGGAAGTGCCCTGGCTCCGCCACCAGGAAGGCATGGGCAGAGGTGGTGGCGGAGGTCAGCAGCAGGGCCAACACCACCAGGACATGGGTGCAGTGTAGAAAGCGATTCAATGACCTCACTAGGTCCGGCAAAGTGAGTACACTAACGCACCCTCCCACACCCCGTCTCCCACATCACGCCAAACACCTCACAACCCCTTCTGCACAGCCACCACAGCGCTCCCGCAGCAATCCTCACATCCACTCAACTACCATCCTCACCGTGCCTGCACGTACCCACCATCCCTGTCCCCACTCGAACACTACCACACACCCCAATCCCCATGCAATGGGATGGGCATGTGGCACACGCATCCTCCCATCCATCTGCCCCACGCTCAACCCACCCACACCGATGCTTGAGGCGCCTCACAATGCAATCTGCACTCACTCACACATCTGTGTTTTGCCTTGACAGGAGAAGAGATGCAAGAACGCCAGAGAAAGGGCACGCACCGGAGGGGGCCCGCCACACCTGCTGGTACTGATGGACGCAGAGGTGGAGGCGTTGGATATCAGCCGCACACTACATTGCCTCTCCGTGGCGGATGGTGAGGCTGGGGCTGCAGAAACGGCCGGTAAGGGAAAGCTGACACTCAGCACTCATGATCGCGAATGACCTTAGCATCACCTGGCATCTGCCGCACCGCAACGTTTGTGCACATGCCTGATGTTGCCCTCTGTTCTCTTGCAGGGCCGTCTGCGAGTGCCGTGTGTGAGGAGGGCGATTCCACCAGCGCAGATACACACACCTCGGTGGGTCCCCCTCGCCAACTAGTTGGGGTTGCACATGGTGAGTCACCGCGCACGTGTGAGCATGAGCAGACCCTGGTGGCAGGGGCAGCCGCGGAGGGTCCGCGTCGGTGGGAGCACTCATCTCCAGGCTCTGCTCAGCCGGACCCAGATGCTAAACCCAGGGGGCCACCAGTCAAAAGGAGAGTCGTCGAGGGGCACCAGCACATTGCCGAGGTACTGGGAGAGGTGCCGCGCGCATTGTCCACAATTGCGCAGGTGATGGAGGAGTCCAACTCCTGCATGCGGGCATTGGTGGCGCAGGTATAGGAGGGTATCGGCGACATAGTGTCGCGGGTAGGTGCGGGAACGTCTGTGGTGGAGGACAGGCTGGCCTCCCTCGAGCGTCACGCACAGCTCAACATCGAGTCCATTCAGGCCCTGACAACGGCTGTTCGGATTCAGGGTGAGCAACATTCCGCCGCCATAAACAGGCTGACGGATACACTAGGGGTGGCTTTGCAAGGCCTCACACATGCCATCCAAACTGTCATCCAGCAGGGTGGAAGGGGTGATGTGGGCCGAGGCCATGAGAGGGATGATGGTGAACGGGGACATGGAAGCGGGGACGCTAATCAAGGTGCCCCCACGTCTCACCCGTTGCCCCCCTCTCAACCAGTACCCGCAACGGTGCCTCCTCTCCAGGTGGCCGAATCTGCCCCTGCACAGGTGCAGGAGGAGCAGTCTGTGGAGGTGCCCTCACGGGCACCGAAACCCAGGGGGCGTCGGCCCAAAGCATCTACCCGGTCAGGGCACGAACAGGAGCAACCTGCCACTACTTCTGCTGGAGCCACAGGGGTAGCACCATGTAGGGGTTTCCGTAAACGTAAGCCAAGGGTGTTATAAGCACAAAGGGAATACACCAGGGTATCTGTCAATTTGTAATGTTTTTGTTTATAGCCGTTCACTAAGTACATAGTAAACACAATCGTTCTCACCACTCCTGCCACCTCTCGTCCATTCTTCAGCGGCTTGTGCAATAGGTCCCTTCCGTGCGGGCCATCATGACGACGAACACCTGGTCCCGCCCATTGGGCACACTACAGTGGGTGCAGGAGTACAGGCACCATTCTTCTGTGGAGGGAGCTGGTATGGCCCCTCCTCTGTGCACGTGATGAGATGTGAACGCCTCAGACTGTCTGATCCGAGGAGAACCGTTGACATATGAGTGCCTCCCTGGCCTGGCGAGCATTCCGGTGAGCCGGTGTTCGGCCCATGGGTCGTTCCTCATCCTCGCGCTCGTCCTTCTCCTCCCCCTCCTCCTCCTCCTCCACCTCCTCCTCCTCCTCCTCCTCCTTCTCATCGTCGTCCTCAATGTGGGTGGCGGGTGTGGATGGGGCCTCCTCCAGCGGCACCCCTCTCTGTGGGCCATGTTGTGCAGGGCACAGCAGACAACTATAATTCGTCCCACTCTGAGTGGCGTGTATTGGAGCGCTCCCCCAGAACGATCAAGGCACCTGAAGCGCATCTTGAGCAGCCCTATGGCCTGCTCAATTGCAGACCTGGTTGCAATGTGGCTGTCATTGTATCGACGCTGCGGCTCGGTGATGGGGTTCCTCAGAGGTGTCATGAGCCACGTGTGCAGGGGATACCCCTTGTCGCCGAGGAGCCAGCCGTTGCCGGTGTTGGGTGCATGGAAGAGGGGCGGGACGGTGGACTCTCTGAGAACGAAGGCATCGTGGCAGCTGCCGGGGTATCTGGCGCACACGTGTAGGAATCTCTGGCGGTGGTCACAGATGAGCTGGGCGTTCATGGAGTGATAACCCTTCCTGTTGATGAACAGCCCTGGCTCATGTAGAGGTGCCCGTATTGCTATGTGGGTGCAGTCGATTACACCCTGCACCCGTGGGAAGCCAGCCACAACATGGAAACCAACCGCCCTCTCCATCTGGCTGCGCTCGTCCATGGCGAAGTTGATGTAGTGCGAGGCCCTGTGGAACAACCCATCGGTGACCTGCCTTATGCACTTGTGTGCAGAGGACTGACAGACCCCGGTGATGTTCCCGCTGGCACCCTGGAAGGACCCGGAGGCAAAGAAATTGAGGGCAGTGGTGACTTTGACGGCGACGGGTAAGAAGATGCTGCTTGGTCCATCCGGGAGCAGCTCGTCATTAAGGAGGCTGCAGATGTCAGCGACTACCTGGCGAGTGACTCTGAGCCTCCATATGCACTGCTCCATGAAGCTGAGCCTCGGTCTGTAGACCCTTTGCGGAGGGTAGTGCCTCCTGCGACGCATCTCTCTCTGCGGTTGCCCTCCCTCCTGCTGTGCAGGTGGATGTGCCACAGCACCATGTTGGGGGGCTCCACGTCGCTGAGGCGGACGGCGTGGACTGCGAGGCTGCTGGGGCTGGTGATGCTGTTTGTCCTCCGAGGATGTCGAGGCGGCCCCCATCTGGCAGGTGTAGGTCTGAGGGGTTGTGCACGGTAGGTAGGTGTTTCCTCGCACTGGGGCTGCGGTTCCACGTCGGTGAATCTTCTGGCTTGGAGGGGGGTGGTGGAGGGCAGGCGTTGCCCTATGTGACGGAGTGGCCTCCTGCGTTGGTGAAGGGTCTCCCCCCACCACCCTGTGGAGTGCACCTTGGCAGCTGCCACAGGCTGCTGGCTGCAACACATCCGTTTGGAGTAAGAGTGTTTCCCCCAGTATGTGAAACAGTCTCAGTTGAAGGTAAAATCCCACCCTTCCTAATAAGACAGCTGAATCAGGTCATTTAATGACCTGAAATAGCTAGATAAATACTGTCAAGTGGCATCCTGCTGGCTTTAATTGCCTGCGGGATTCCCACCAGCGGGGGCTGCGCATGCACCCCCGCACGTCGGCGCGGAACCCGGAAGTGGGCGGGATCGAGGCGGGATCCGGTCCCGCTCCGGGATTTTGCGATTTTCGGGGCCCCCCCGCCGAGAACGCACCCGATAGTGGGTGCTAAAATCGGGCCCAATGTGTACAGTTACCTAATATCCCAGGATGCAACTGTGCTATTCAGTCAGCTACACCGAGGAACAGTTTCTCTTTAGCTACTGGCAGTTTCTGCTCAAATATTTTTAAAAATTGTTTGAAGAAAAGCTAGAGGACAAATTTCAAAACCTTTACTGAGGTTACGAGTTTACAGCACAGAAACAGGCCATTCGGCCCAACTGGTCTATGCCGGCGTTTATGCTCCAAACGAGTCTCCTCCCTCCCTACTTCATCTAATCCTATCAGCATACCCTTCTATTCCTTTCTCCTTTGTGAGCTTATCTAGCTTTCCCTTAAATGTATCTATGCTATTTGCCTCAACTGCTCCTTGTGGTAGCGCGTTCCACATTCTAACCACTCTTTGGGTAAAGAAGTTTCTCCTGAATTCCCTATTGGATTTATTAGTGACTATCTTATATTGATGACCTATACTTTTGGACTCCACACAAGTGGAAACATTTTCTCTACATCTACCCTATCAAACCCTTTCATTATCTTAAAGACCTCTATCAGGTCATCCCTTCTCTTTTCTAGAGAAAAGAGCCCCAGCCTGTTTAGTCTATCCTGATAAGTATATCCTCTCAGTTCTGGTATCATCCTTGTGAATCTTTTTTGCATCTTCTCCAATGCATCTACATCCTTACTATAATAGGGAGACCATAACTGTTCACAGTACTCCAAGAGTAGTCTAACCGAGGTTCTATAAAAGTTTAACATAACTTCTCTGCTTTTCAATTCTATCCCTCTAGAAATGAACAATAGTGCTTGGTTTGCCTTTTTTATGGCCTTACTGACCTGCATCGTACTTTTACTGATTTGTGTATGTGTATCCCGAGATCCCTTTGCTTCTCTACCTCATTTAGACTCTTATTATCCAGGCACTATGTGGCCTCTTTATTTGTCCTACCAAAATGCACCACCTCACACTATCTATATTGAAATTCATTTGCCAATTACACACCCATTCTGAAAGTTTATTAATGTCTTCTTGCATTTTGATACATTCTTCCTTTGTATTAAATACACCACCCAATTTCATCCTCTGGCTCTATTCCCTTTTCTAATTAATTCTTATATATATGTAATAAAGTTTCTGCTATCTTTTCCCTAACTTCTTTTAATATGCATGTTTTCTGTTTGGAATAATTATAGATAATGGAATTTTTCCTCAAAGATGTAATAGAAAAACATCTGGAAAATGAAAGTATAATAAAGAATAGTCAGCATGGATTTAAGAAGAGAAAGTCATGCTTGACCAACCTTATTAAATTCTTTGAAGAAGTAACAGAAGTAGATGTAATATATTTGGATTTTCAAAAGGCCTTCGATAAGGTAGCGCATTGTAGGCTCATGACTAAGGTCAGAGCATGTGGAGTCAGGGGACAGGTAGCAGAATGCATAGCAAGCTGGCTACAAAACAGAAAATAGAGAGTAGGGGTAGCTACTCAGACTGGCAAAAGGTGGGAAGTGGTGTTCCACAGTGATTGGTGCTGGGACCACTGTTGTTCACAATTTACATTAACAATTCTTTTAATATGCGTGACTAATGGTGTCCCACAGGGATCTGTGTTGGGTCCTCAATTATTCACTGTATTTATTAACGACTTAAATGATGAGATAGAGAGCCACATATCCAAGTTTGCTGATGACACAAAGATAGGTAGCATTGTAAGCAGTGTAGATGGAAGCATAAAATTATAGAGAGCTCTTAATAAATTAAGTGAATGGGCAAAACTGTGGCAAATGGATTTCAAAATAGGCAAATGTGAAGTCATCCACTTTGGACCTGAAAAGGATAGATCAGAGTACTTTCTAAATGGTGAAAAACTCGAAACAGTGGCGGTCCAAAGAGTCCATGTACATAGATCATTAAAATGTCATGGATAGGTACAGAAAATAATCAAAAAGGCTAATGGAATGCTGGCCTTTATATCGAGAGGACTAGAATACAAGGAGGTAGAAGTTATGCTACAGCTATACAAAGCCCTGGTTAGACCACACCTGGAGTACTGTGTTCAGTTCTGGGCGCCACACCTTAGGAAGGATATATTGGCCTTGGAGGGAGTGTAGCGTAGATTTACTAGAATGATACCTGGGTTAAAGGGTTAAATTGCGAGGAGAGATTACACAAACTAGGCTTGTAGTCCCTGGAATTTAGAAGATTAAGGGGTGATTTGATTGATGTTTTCAAGATATTAAGGGAAACTGATAGGGTAGATAGAGAGAAACTATTTCCGCTGGTTGGGGAGTCTAGGACTAGGGGACGTAGCCCAAAAATTAGAACCAGGACTTTCAGGAGTGAAGTTAGGAAACAGTTCTACAAGCAAAGGGTGGTAGAGGTTTAGAAGACTTTTCCATAAATGGCAGTTGATGCTAACTCAATTGTTCATTTTAAATGTGAGATTGATAGATTTTTGTTAACTAAGGGATTTGGGGCTAAAGCAGGTATATGGAGTTAGGTCACAGATCAGCCATTATCTCATTAAATGGCGGAACAGGCTCGAGGGGTTAAATGGCCTACTCCTGTTCCTATGTTCCTATTCAATATTTCTGCCATTTTGCTGTCATCAGCTGTTAGTTTGGGCTAGAAATTGGGCCGTGTAGCGCCCGTTGTTTTGGCGCTATGCGGCCTCCTAAATTTCCAAAATGACGTCCAGAATGCACGCGCACGTTTCCAGTGTGACGTGTGCTGGAAGCCATCTTGGTAAAGCGTTTCACTCATGCGCAGATAAGGAATGCCAGCAGCATGTAAAGTAGGGAGAATATACGTTAGATCAGTGTGCAACGCTGATTTAAAGTGATAGACACCATTTTGGCACTTAACACTCCACTCAACACATTGTCTTAGCCATGAACACCTGAACATGTCTTAGAGTGCCTGGAGGACCCCCCATCAGTGCTATTTAAATGGATCATGCAGGTGTTGTAGGTTAGTTGCTGGATTATTGCTTCTGGCTGCTGGTAGAATAGGACGTGTTTGTTGAAGCTTCCTATACTTACAGAGAGTTGCTACAGTATATTTGAGAGTGGTTTGGTAGGTACTGCCTTACGGTTGGTGTAATTTACAACAATGTTTGAATAAGATTCCTGGCAACCATGGGTAGTTTGCTAGGGCTCTGCTGGGCGTAGAACACAACTGGAGCATGCAGAGAGGCCACGCAGAGCAGGTCAAGTTGCGAGGAGAGGGAGGAGGAGGAGGAGGAGGAGGTGCAGGTGCAGGTGCAGGTGCAGGGAACTGAGCTGGAGGCCATATCCCATGAGGGCCTTCAGGGAACACCACTCTTACCTCCAGATGAGCGAGGATCAGTGCATCTGACGGCTGAGGTTCACCAAAGAGGTCGTGACTGAGATTTGTCACCTGCTGCAACCAAAACTACAGCCTCAGAGCAAGGTAAGGACAGCATTGCCTGTGGCTGTCAAGGTAACCGTGGCGCTGAACTTTTACAGCTCTGGATCCTTTCAGGCCTCTGCTGGCGAGCTGTGCAACATCTCGCAGTGTGCAGTGCACTGCTGCATAAGGGAGGTCACAGAGGCACTGTACGAGCTGCACAATAGTTTCATCACGTTCCCTCTTGACAGAGAGAAGCAGAAAGAGCGAGCAAGAGGGTTTGCTCGCATTGCAGGCTTTCTCATGGTGCATTGACTGCACGCATATTACCATGCATGCTCCATGTCTCAACTCGGCCACCTTCATGAACAGAAAGTGGTTCCAATCCCTCAATTTGCAGCTGGTGTGTGACCACACATCGCATCATGCAGGTCAGTGCCCTCTACCCTGGCAGGAGTCATGACGCCTTCCTTATGTGCCAGCTATCTTTGAACCAGCTCGGCAAATGAAGGGCTGGCTACTGGGTGACAAGGGCTATCCCTCATGAGGTGGCTCATGACCCCAGTCAGGAACCCACTCACACATGCAGGCCTACAACGAGAGCCATGCTGCCACACACAATGTCATTGAGCATACCATAGGCATCCTAAAGCAACGCTTCCGCTGCCTGGACCGTTCTGTTGGAGTCCTGCAGTATTCAGCTGAGCGGGTGTCAAGATTCGTCGTGGTATGATGCACAACCTCGCCATTATGAGCGAACAACCCTTGCCGCTGATTTATCCGGCAAGACCCTGAGCTGGAGGAAGGGGAGGAGGAGGCTGAGGATGAGGGGGAGGAGACAGAGGGGGAAGTGAAAGAAGACACAAGGGGGCAACAAGGAACACTGGCCCTGTCTGCCAAGGCTCTGCGTGCTCACCTCATCCGTGAGCGATATCAATAACGTGAACGGCATCTCCCAGGTCACCAACAGTCCTACACTCCTCACGCGGCCTCTCCCACATAACCATCAAATCGCCCTCCATATGATTACACATTGCATCCACCCTCAACTCATCGCAGAAATAAAAACCACCACCAAATTCAAATTCACATTTATAAATAAACACGTGAAGTGATGCAAATAAAATGAGACTATTCACCCTTGTGCATTCCCTTAGTGCCTGTTGTTCGTGTGCCTTTACCTATCCTAGTGCTCCTACGAGGTGCATCCCCAGTGGCAGGAGTATGGGAGGTGGAAGGCTGCTGGCCTTCAATGGAGGAGTGTGCAAATGCTCTGGGAGGACGACTTCAAGCAGCTCTGGGCCGGGAACGCCCGGCTTCAGACTGCACCATTTTGGCCTGGGCTGCAGCAGTCTGGCGTGGCTGGCTGATAGACGACAGCAAGGGCACTGGCGGTGTGGCAGGGGTGGGAGCAGGAATGCTATCGTCCTGAGAGAGTACAGCAGGTTCAACTTCTATGGCGCCACTGCCACTCGCACGGGGCAGCGCCTCAGCAATCCTGGTGATCAGCTGGAGAATGGATTGCTGGAGTGCTGTGACGCCCTGGAAACCCCATTCCACAGTGGTACTCAGAGCCACGATAGCAGCATTCTGAGCTTCAACCGAAGCTTGCAGACCTTTGATGACATCGGTTTGTGCTGCAATCGCAGCCACGACATCGGCCATCAGACGCTGTATCATGGTGGGTTCCTCAGGTGTGCTGATGGAGATGACCACCCATTCCATGTGGGTGAGGATGGGCTCCAAGCTCTGCACAAAGCCCTGTACCAAGTTTGATGTGGACTCCTCCATGCCCCTTGACATTGTGCGCAGGCTTTCTGGCAGGCTTTCCAGTGCACCAAGCATTTGGTGGTGTACGCTTATCAGCTGTATTCTGTAGCCTGGCCCATCGAAATCATTATCTGACTCCTCAGCAGCAGAACTAGTGTGCAACCTCGCCTTCTGGCGAGCTGACACCTGTGGTATCCGCTCCCCCCGCCCCGGCTCCTGCGCACTTGTTCTCGGTGTCTCACCGTGTGCAGATCCCTCCTCTAACCTAGCCTCTAAAGGACGTGCAGTGTCAGTCTCTGATCAAGTGACGGTGTGGCTTCGTTATCACTGGCTTCCTCCTCCGATACCGGCTCCAGTTCTTGGGTATCTGCATGACAAAGGGAAACAGGTTGAGTTGTGCAGCAGGGAGAGGAGCAAATAAGACGTGCATGCTGACAGCATCTGGAGCACATGAGTCAGAAAGGATTGTGGGATGAGAGAGATGTGGGAAATGAGAAGGAGGATTAGGTATGCAGAGACCCCCCTTTGGGACCTCCAGTACCGCCAGTGGCCATGGCCGCAGGGATGGCCTGCCCAATGATCCACAGCACCGTCTCCTCCAGGGCGGTGAGGACATGTAAGCGTGCCTGTCCTCCCTCAGGACTCTCCTGCTGCCGGCCGTTATGCGCCACCTTCTCCTGCAAGACAGAGTCAAGTGTGTCAGTGAGTATCCTTCAAGGTGTGTGGGTGATGTGCCACTAATGGTTGAATAGCTGCCAGTGTGTGTGACCTGTGAATGGTGGTTGTGTGGCCTGCAAGTGTGGTACTTTGTGAGGGTGAGATGCAGCATGTGAAGTGCAGGGTTGCGTTTAGAGGGGCAGCATTTGTTGGTGGGTGGGTGACGGGGAGGTGTCATGCGTGGAGCAGTGGTGCAGTGGTAAGATATGGCACTTGACACTTGCATTCATTCACCTTGACCACTCGTGTCAAACCATTGAACTTTTCTCAGTGGGTGCAGTGCTCCTGGCATTCATCTCCTCGGCCACAGCCTCCCACTGACTGTGCAGCTGGTGTCTGGAGGGTTTCCTACCACCTTGCAGGTACATGTTGGCCTTCCTTTCATCCACTCCCACAACCAGGGCCTCCAGTGCGCCGTCAGAGAACCTTGGGGCGCGCTCTCTTGCCGGTCTAGCAATCCTTCCTGCCATCCTGCACTGCTTTCAATTGACTGTGCACCTCCCCTTTAAGAGGTGCAGGCTGCCTTTAACTAGTGCTGGCCATGCCCCATTTCAGGCCTCCAGCTCACGAGCTGCCTGCATCAGGAGCACCGGGCGCGGGTTAATCGCGGACCACAATGACAGCGCCCGGTTTTGGGGCTAATTGAATTTAATCCCCTTTATCTTGTGCATCACTTAGTGGTCCTATCCCTATCCTGATTTTTCATTTGTTATTTATGTATCTGTAGAATACTTTACTATTTCTTTTTATATTCCTTGATAATTTAATCTCGTAGTTCCTCTTTGCTTTCTCAATTGTTTTTTTTGACATCTTTCCTAACCTCTCTGTATTCCCCTTTGTCATCCTCTCCTTTATTGTCTGTGTACTTAGAGTATGCCTTTTTCTTTAGTTTTAGTTTCAGCCTTATCTCTTTATTCATCCGTGGTGTTTCATTATTGGCTAGTTTGTTCTTGCTTTTTTGAGGAATATATTTCTCCTGAACTCTATTGATCACCATTTTAAATATTTCCCACTGCTGTTCTACCTCTTTGTCTGTCAACATTTTTTTCCAGTTTACCTTCCCTAGTTCCATTGTCATCCCCTCAAAATTAGCTTTTCTCCAAATCATTAGTTTGGTCTTTATCTTGCTTATGTCTTTCTCAATCATTATTTTAAACCTTATTATGTTATGATCGCCATTGCCTAGATGTTCCCCTATGCTTACTTCTCTTATCTGCTCCGGTTCATTTCCCATTACTTGATCCAGCACTGATTCCAGTCTTGTTGGGCTTCTCACAAACTGGATAAGAAAGGAGTCATGTACACATTGTAAAAACTCCATTCCCTTTTCTCCTTTCCCTACCTTTTCTTGCCAGTTTATTTGGGGGGGGTTGTTGAAATCTGCCATGAGTCCGATAATAACACAGAGGCGGGATCTGAACGAGGGTGGGGGGGGCAATAGAGGTCGACAAACGGGCAACAATCGTGGGACACGTGGGAATGTCCGATTTCAACAAGGCTGCCTCATTATCATTTTACTTCTGGGTTTCGCGTTTCCACTGCATGTGAGCGGGCGTGTGGTGGACCTGCATGACGCGATTGCACCTCGACTATTTAAAGGCCCACTTCACAGAACCTAACACACCACGATTATCCTAGAGACCCTCGCTGGCGAGTACTGAAGGGTGCCTCCAGACCTGCCCAGGCACCTGAAGCGCATCTTGAGCATGCCGATGGCTTGCTTGATGACACATCAGTTTGTCATATGGCTGGCATTATAGTGCTCTTGGGTTTCATTGGTGGGGTTCCTCAGAGGTGTCATCAGCCAGGTTTGAAGGGGATATCCTTTGTCGCCTAGCAGCCACCCCTTAAGGCTGGTTCCAGGTCTGAACATATCAGGGATGTTAGACTGCCGCAATATGAAAGCAACATGGCAGCTCCCAGGGAATCTGGCGCAGACCAGCATGAACCTTTTCTTGTGGTTGAAAACCAGCTGAACAGTGATGGAATTAAATCCCTTGCGGTTGACGAATACTCCTAGCTGATCTGGAGGTGCTTGGATTGCCACGTGTGTGCAATCCACGGCACCCTGCACCTGTGGGAAGCTAGCCCGAGACGTGAATCTGAGTGCCCGCTCATTCTGGCTATTGTTATCACAGGAAGTTTACATAACTTCCAGCCCTGGTAAACAATCCATCAGTCACCTGCCTTATGCATTTATGTGCAGCCGACTGATAGATGCTCGATCTGTCTTCAGTAGCGCCCTGGAAGGAGCCAGCGGCAAAAAAATTGAGGGCGGTGGTAACTTTCACAGTCACTGGTAATGCGTGGCCACCAGGTCCAGCAGGGAGAAGGTCTTCTTCTAAGAGGCTGCAGATGTCTGCAACCATCTGACGTGACAATCTCAGCCTCCGAAAGCACTGTTCTTCCGAGAGGAAGCTGAGCCTCTGCCTGTACACCCAGTTATGTGGGTACAGCCTCCTGCGAACTTGACCCCTCTGCTGCTCCCATCTCTGTTGTCCACCTGCAGTTTCCTCCACAACATGCCCTTGCTGCTGTTGATTGTCTTCCTCATTCGAGATACAATCTAAAGCAGCCATGGCGCCCCCCCCCCCCCCATCATGATGTCTGAACACCTCCAAACTCTACAAATAAGTCTCTCACAACAAGTACTCTCAGCAAACCATTTCCCAGAGGGAACTGAGAAAGCAGCTGCGAGCACTGATCCTTTATTCATATTGGGACACCTAACCTTTAATCATCCCCATGAAGTGCCACTCAAACTCACTTTCGTTTTAATGTCAGGTTTCCGGGAAACCCATGCAAGAGGCGTTAATTTCAAATCACTGCCAAAATCTCACAAAAGGACCATTATTTAAATATTATAATCACTGACCCGCCTCTCCCAAGCTCCGATACTCAGAAGCACCCAAACCCGCCATGATTAAAAGGGAGTAGGCACACTCGCGGTGGGTTGGGAGCAAGTTTCAGATTTTTGCCAATTTAACCCCCCTCCCCCGCCCGTCGTGGGGGATTAAAATTCCCTCCTGCATCTTTTTTATGTGAAGTTACTCCATTTACGTTTTTAAAATTAGTCCTCCTTTTTAGGTTCCTAATGAACCATGTAACATTTGCTGGCTGCCAGGCCCGAAATCCGGAAGTGAAATTTATTGGCCTCATTGTGACCCGTCACCATTATCTTCCAGGTTTCACACCCAAAATCCTTCCCCCTACTCTCTTTCCGGCTCCATGCTAAAATTTACCCCAACATATCTGTGTGAAGAAGGACCCCGCCCCCAGCTTTGGCCAGGTTTCCTGGCTGCCTGCTCAGGAATGCAGGCTACAATTTAGAACGTTGAGTTCCTGGGTAATTCTGGGAAATATCTATACACCTGCTTTCTGCCGGGTGAGTAGGCTTAAAATCGCCCTGTTCTGGTTTTTAATTTAACGAAATATTTTCCAAATGTAGGACCATATTCTCTTTTGTTTTCAAAAAATTGAGAAAAGCCAACATTAATTTTCACCCACTAATGAAATTGCAGCAACACGTGTGCAATTTTGTACAAAATGTTTTTCTTTTATTCGTTCATGGGATGTGGGCGTCGCTGGCGAGGCCGGCATTTATTGCCCATCCCTAATTGCCCTTGAGAAGGTGGTGGTGAGCCGCCTTTTGGAATCGCTGCAATCTGTGTGGTGACGTTTCTCCCACAGTGCTGTTAGGAAGGGAGTTCCAGGATTTTGACCCAGCGACGATGAAGGAACGGCGATATATTTCGGGATGGTGTGTGACTTGGTGGGGAACGTGCAGGTGATGTTGTTCCCATGTGCCTGCTGCTCTTGTCCTTCTAGGTGCTAGAGGTCGCGGGTTTGGGAGGTGCTGTCGAAGAAGCCTTGGCGAGTTGCTGCAGTGCATCCTGTGGATGGTACGCACTGCAGCCACTGTGCGCCGGTGGTGAAGGGAGTGAATGTTTAGGGTGGTGGATGGGGTGCCAATCAAGCGGGATACTTTGTCCTGGATGGTGTCGAACTTCTTGAGTGTTGTTGGAGCTGCACTCATCCAAGCAAGTGGAGAGTATTCCATCACACTCCTGACTTGTGCCTTGTAGATGGTGGAAAGGCTTTGGGGAGTCAGGAGGTGAGTCACTCGCCGCAGAATACCCAGCCTCTGACCTGCTCTCGTAGCCACAGTATTTATATGGCTGGTCCAGTTAAGTTTCTGCTCAATGATAACCCCCAGGATGTTGATGGTGGGGGATTCAGCGATGGTAATGCTGTTGAATGTCAAGGGGAGGTGGTTAGACTCTCTCTTGTTGGAGGTGGTCATTGCCTGGCACTTATCTGGCGCGAATGTTACTTGCCACTTATCAGCCCAAGCCTGGATGTTGTCCAGGTCTTGCTGCATGCGGGCTCGGACTGCTTCATTATTTGAGGGGTTGCGAATGGAACGGAACACTGTGCAATCATCAGCGAACATCCCCATTTCTGACCTTATGATGAAGGGAAGGTCATTGATTAAGCAGCTGAAGATGGTTGGGCCTCGGACACTGCCCTGAGGAACTCCTGCAGCAGTGCCCTGGGGCTGAGATGATTGGCCTCCAACAACCACTACCATCTTCCTTTGTGGTAGGTATGACACCAGCCACTGGAAAGTTTTCCCCCTGATTCCCATTGACTTCAATTTTACTAGGGCTCCTTGGTGCCACACTCGGTTACAAATGCTGCCTTGATGTCAAGGGCAGTCACTCTCACCTCACCTCTGGAATTCAGCTCTTTTGTCCATGTTTGGACCAAGGCTGTAATGAGGCCTGGAGCCAAGTGGTCCTGGCGGAACCCAAACTGAGCATGGGTGAGCAGGTTATTGGTGAGTAAGTGCCGCTTGATAGCCCTGTTGACGACACCTTCCATCACTTTGCTGATGATTGAGAGTAGACTGATGGGGCGGTAATTGGCCGGATTGGCTTTTTCCACCTTTTTGTGGACAGGACATACCTTGGCAATTTTCCACATTGTCGGGTCGATGCCAGTGTTGTAGCTGTCCTGGAACAGCTTGGCTAGAGGCGCAGCTAGTTCTGGAGCATAAGTCTTCAGCACTACAGCTGGGATGTTGTCGGGGCCCATAGTCTTTGCTGTATCCAGTGCACTCAGCCATTTCTTGATATCACATGGAGTGAATCGAATTGGCTGAAGACTGGCTGCTGTGATGGTGGGGATATCAGGAGGAGGCCAAGATGGATCATCCACTCGGCACTTCTGGCTGAAGATGGTTGCAAACGCTTCAGCCTTGTCTTTTGCACTCATGTGCTGGACTCCGCCATCATTGAGGATGGGGATGTTTGCAGAGCCTCCTCCTCCCGTTTAATTGTCCACCACCATTCACGACTGGATGTGGCAGGACTGCAGAGCTTTGAACTGATCCGTTGGTTGTGGAATCGCTTAGCTCTGTCTATAGCATGTTGCTTCTGCTGTTTAGCATGCATGTAGTCCTGAGTTGTAGCTTCACCAGGTTGGCACCTCATTTTTAGGTACGCCTGGTGCTTCTCCTGGCATGCTCTTCTACACTCCTCATTGAACCAGGGTTGATCCCCTGGTAGAGTGAGGAATATGCCGGGCCATGAGGTTACAGATTGTGCTGGAATACAATTCTGCTGCTGCTGATGGCCCACAGTGCCTCATGGATGCCCAGTTTTGAGCTGCTAGATCTGTTCTGAATCTATCCCATTTAGCACGATGGTAGTGCCACACAACACGTTGGATGGTGTCCTCAGTGCGAAGACGGGATTTCGTCTCCACGAGGACTGTGCGGTGGTCACTCCTACCAATACTGTCATGGACAGATGCATTTGCGACAGGTACATTGGTGAGGACGAGGTCAAGTAAGTTTTTCCCTTGTGTTGGTTCGCTCACCACCTGCCGCAGGCCCAATCTGGCAGCTACGTCCTTCAGGACTCGGCCATGTCGATCAGTAGTGGTGCTACCGAGCCACTCTTGGTGATGGACATTGAAGTTTTCATTAGCGTGAACAAAAATAAATTTGCCAAAAACAAGACATCATATTAATGATCCTTTCATATTTCTGAACCAGATAACAAACCACTTTTAATTGGTACAAATATGAGTAGGTTGCATAACCCTGCTGTGGAGGACACAAAATTTGCGTGAATTGACTCCACAACAATTGAGAAAATACAGATATCAGGAGACACTGCGGCCCTAATATTTACGAGGATGCGGGGGGGGTGCGGTCGTAACGGCTGGGAAACCCAGAAATACGAGTAACCTGGAGCTCCTGTCCAATTTAACGGCAGGACCTCATTTTATGTCTCCGTTTCCCGGCCAGCAACCAGCCAGATTGAGAGGCTGGCTGCTGTGCGGGAAAGCCACAGCCGGGGAGCGGAGAGAAGGGAGGGAAGGCAAGACCGGAAAGGTCGGGAGGGGGTGGTGGTGGAGATCCGAGACCTTGGGGAGATCAGAAAGGCCAGGTGGAGGGAGTTCGGAAAAGCCTTGGGAAGATTGGAGGTCGGGGGAGATCAGAAAGGCTGGACGGGGGAGATCGGAATGGGGAGATCATGGAGGCTGGGGGAGACATCGGAAAGGCCGGGGGAGAGATCGTGGGTCCGGGTGGGAGGTAGTATCGTGCAGGGAAGAGATCGGATGATCACGGGGGGGGGGGGGGGTTCAGCTGATCGCAACATAAGAAGCTAAGAACACAAGGAATAGGAGTAGGAGTAGGCCCTCGAGCTTGCCCCGCTGTTCAATAAGAGTATGGCTCTCCTTCTACCTCAACTCCACTTTCCCGCCCTATCCCCATATCCCTTGATTCTCTTCGTGTCCAAAAATCTATCGATCTCAATTTTGAATATACTCAACGACTGAGCACCCACAACCCTCTGGGGTAGAGAATTCCAAAGATTCACAACCCTTGCAGTGAAGACATTTTTCCTCACCTCGGTCCTAAATGATCGACCCCTTGCCTTAAGACTTTGACCCCTAGCTCTCGACTCTCCAGCCAGGGGAAACAGCTTCTCAGCATCTACCCTGTTCAGCCCTCGAAGAATGTTATACATTTCAATGAGATCACCTCTCATTCGTCTAAACTCCAGAGAATATAGGCCCATTCTATACAATCTCTCCTCACAGGACAACCCTCTCATCCCAGGAATCAATCTAGTGAACCTTTTTTGCACCCCCTCTAAGGCAAATATATCCCTCCTTAGGCAAGGAAACCAAAACTGTACACAGTACTCCAGGTGTGGTCTCACCAGAGCTCTATATAATTGCAGCAAGACTACCAACATTTCTTAGTCTCTCACCTTTTAAAAAATATTCTGCTTTTATAATCTTTCTATCAAAGTGGATAATTTCACATTTTCCCACATTATACTCCATCTGCCATCTTCTCACCTACTCTGTATCCCTTTGCAGCCTCTTTGTGTCCTCCTCACATTTTCCCACCTAGCTTTGTAGTGTCAGCAAACTTGGATCCATTACACTCGGTCCCTTCATCTATGTCATTAATAAAGATTGTAAATAGCTGAGGCCCAAGCATTGATCCTTGCATCACCCCACTAGTTACATGCTGCCAACCTGAAAATGATCCGTTTATTCCTACTCTCTGTTTTCTGTCTGTTAACCAATCCTCAATCCACGCTAATAAATTACCCCCAATCTCATGAACCCTAATCTTGTCTATCAACCTTTTGTGTGGCACCTTATCGAATGCCTTTTGAAAATCCAAATGTACTACATCCACTGGTTCCCCCTTATCTGCCCTGCGAGTTACACCCTCAAAATTCTCTAATAGATTTGTCAACACGATTTCCCTTTCATAAAACTGTGTTGACTCTGCCTAATCATATTATGATTTTCTAAGTGCCCTGTTACTATGTCCTTATGATGTGGAGATGCCGGTGATGGACTGGGGTGGACAAATGTAAGGAGTCGCACAACACCAGGTTATAGTCCAACAGCTTTATTTGAAATCACAAACTTTCGGAGCTTTGCTCCTTAGTCAGGTGAAGTCGCCTGACGAAGGAGCAAAGCTCCGAAAGCTTGTGATTTCAAATAAAGCTGTTGGACTATAACCTGGTGTTGTGCGACTCCTTACACTATGTCACTTAGTAATAGATTCTAGCATTTTCCCTGCTACTAATGTCAGGCTAATCGGCCTGTAGTTCCCTGTTTTCTCCCTCCCTCCTTTCTTGAATAGCGGGGTTACATTTGCTAACTTCCAATCCACAGGGACCATTCTAGAATCTAGGGAATTCTGGAAGATCAAAACCAATGCATCCACCATCTCTGCAGTCACCTCTTCTAAAATCCTAGAATTTAGGCCTTCAGGTCCAGGGGATTTGTTGGTTTTTAGTCCCATTAATTTCTCCAGTACTTTTTCTTTACTAATCTTGATTACTTTAAGTTCCTCAATCTCTTTAGACCCTTGGTTCTCCACTATTCCTGGTATGTTTTTTGTGTCTTCTACTGTGAAGACAGATACAAAATATTTATTTAATGTCTCTGCCATTTCCTTATTCCCCATTATAATTTCTCCGGTCTCTGCCACTAAGGGACCCACGTTTACTTTCGCTAATCTCTTCCTTTTTACATACTTGCAGAAGCTCTTATAGTCTATTTTTATATTTCTTGATAGTTCACTCTCATTCAATTTTTTCCCTCTATCAATTTCTTGGTCATCCTTTGCTGATTTCTAAAACCCTCCCAATCCCCAGGTTTACTACTGTTTTTGGCAACATTGTAAGCCTCTTCTTTTAGTCTAATACTATGCTTAACTTCTCCAGTTAGCCACGGTTGGATCACTTTTCCCGTGGAGTTTTTATTCCTCAAGGGAATGTATATTCATTGAGAATTATGAATTATTTCTTTAAATGTTCACCATTGCTTATCTACCGTCATACCTTTTAATCTGATTTCCCAATCTACCTTAGCCAACTCGCCCCTCATACCAACGTAATTGGCTCTGTTTAAATTTGAGACCCCATTTTTGGACTTAACTACATCACTCTCAAACTCAATATGAAATTCTATCATATTATGATCATTCTTCCCCAGAGGAAGGAAGCAGGTTTATTTAGTGGGCCGGGGGGGAAGCAGTCCTGCTCCTCCTGGTCCACAAGCAGTGCTGGAAAGGCGCTTATCTGCTGGATCTGGCTGTTCTCACCTCACTTCAGCTGCTGGGTTTCCCGAGACTTGGAAAACCCGGCCCACAGGTGTTAAATCTAAAAGCCTGCTAAAGGTTTAGGTATGTAGCCTCATTAAAATATTTAAACTGCGGTCCCGCCTCTGGAGAGCTGGTTAGTCACCGGCTCCCCAACCCACCTCCGTTAAAGCTGGAAGTTGGGGTAGGGTTTCTGACTTTTGATATTTTAACCTGCCCCTCACCCGCCCGTCCCAGTGGGGGTTAAAATTCCCCTCTGCATTTCCAGACATACATCAAGTGTTTTTGTAATGGAAATCAGATTCCGAGTGTTCACAGCTTTCTTGTGATGAATAGTGCAGTTCTTCTAACTCTCACAAACTTGCCCACTGCAGAATATTTCATTTTCTCAGTCTTAATCATAATTTATCATAAAATTGTAATTTTATCATAAAATATAGAATGTGAAAACTTATCTTTATAGGAAATTATAATTTTATATTGAAATCGAAGATCAGCCATGATCTTATTGAATGGCGGAGCAGGTTCGAGGGGTCGTATGACCTACTCCTGCTCCTATTTCTTATGTTCTTATGAAAGTAACATTATATTTTGGCACCCAGTGAAAGTAATGTTTTACAATTATGATTGGAAATAATTTTACACAAATTAAAGAGTGTGCAGATTTTCCCATTCTACTAGTTCTTTCACATGACACTTTGATCAATGCTTTTGTCGTAAACGCATTTTTCGTGATGATGTGCAAATCTTTTTTCATGATAAACATTTATTAATCACTATTACAAAAAGTTGCATTGAATGAGTATTCATTATTCTGAATTAATAGTCTCTATTATATCTTCCTTCCTTTCATTGGACCAATAATAACACAATCTGAATATCAATACTGCAAAAACTCTGGATGGGATGGATATTTTGTTTCTTGTAGTTTCACTAAGAATCAAGGTTTATTATCATGCCAAAGCATTAGAAACTGTATGCACAAAACAGCTACAATATACAAGCTATTACAACCCAAGTGTGGCATCACCTCATAACTACTCTTGACTTATCTTTGTAAATTCCTCTTCATTTAGGTTTCTCAATATGAAAAAAGTATACCATGTATAGACTTTGCTATTCCGTTGTTTTTTCTCTTCCTCTTTCTATACATCATCCTCTGTCTGGTAGACAAGGCTTTCAACTTTGGATAATATTAGATTTGAGATTTTTAGTCATAAGCCACCAATTTCATGCCTGTTCTCTGCTCAGGTGCCACAGTTGTAATCGGGTGGTGGGGATGGCTTGCAATCTGAAAGTAAAATGGCTGTTGTGTGTGCTAATTTTGTAGTACATTTTAAACAGATGGGAAAGCATCCAAAAATTACAGTATGAAATGTCTGGTAAACATCAAAAAAGTGCCAAACGTATCAATTAGCATGGGATTAGGTGCATCTGAGCCAACATATAACATAGAATCATAGAAAGGTTACAGCACGGAAGGAGCCATTTGGCCCATCGAATCCGCGCCTGCTTTATGCAAGAGCAATCCAGCTGGTTCCACTCCCTTGCCCTATCCCCGTAGCCCTGCAATTTTTTTCCTTTCAAGTACTTATCCAGTTCCCTTTTGAAGGTCATAACTGAATCTGCCTCCACCACCCCCTCGGGCAGTGCATTCCAGATCCTAACCACTCGCTGTGTAAAAAATGTTTTCCTCATGTCACCTTTGGTTCTTTTGCCAATCACCTTAAATCTATGTCCTCTGTTTATTGACCCTTCCGCCAATGGGAACAGTTTCTCTCTATCTACTCTGTCTAGACCCTTCATGACCCTTTGAATACCTCTATCAAATCTCCTGGCAACCTTCTCCGTTCCAAGGAGAACAATCACAGCTTCTCCAATCTATCCACGTAACTAAAGTCCCTCATCCCTGGAATCATTCTGGTAAATTTCTTCTGCACCCTCTCTAAGGCCTTCACATCTTTCCTAAAGTGCAGTGCCCAGAACTGGACACAGTACTCCAGCTGTGGCCGAACCAGTGTTTTATAAAGGTTCATCATGACTTCTATACTTTTGTACTCTATGCCTCTATTTGTAAAGCCCAGGATCCCATGTGCTTTTTTAACCGCTTTCTCAACCTGCCCTGCCACCTTCAACGATTTGTGCACATATACCCCCAGATCTCTGTGTTCCTGTAACCCTTTTAGAGTTGTGCTCTTTAGTTTTATATTGCCTCTCCTTATTCTTCCTACCGAAATATATTACTTTGCATTTTTCTGGGTTAAATTTCATCTGCCACGTGTCCGCCCATGCCATGAGCCTGTCTATATCCTCTTGAAGTCTATCACTATCCTCCTCACTGTTTACTACACTTCCGAGTTTTGTGTCATCTGCAAATTTTGAAATTGTGCCCTGTACACCCAAGTCCAAGTCCCAGCACTGACCCCTGGAGAACACCACTGTACAGCTCCCTCCAATCTGAAAAACAAGCGTTCACCACTACTCTCCATTTCCTGTCACTTAGCCAATTCTGTATCCATGTTGCTACTGCCCTCTTTATTCCATGGGCCGCAATTTTGATGATAAGCCTACCATGCGGCACTTTATCAAACGTCTTTTGAAAGTCCATATACACCACATCAACTGCATTGCCCTCATCTACCCTCTACCTCATCAAAAAACTCCATCAGGTCAGTTAAACACGATTTGCCTTTAACAAATGTGTGCTGGCTTTCCTTAATCAACCCACGCTCATCCAAGTGACTGTTAATTGTGTCCCAGATTATCTAATTGTGAGATCCTGCTGGAACAGCCGGAAGCTTGTCCAGGACCCGGTTATGCTGGGCAGGGGGCGGGAACTTCCTAAATCGGGAGTTCCGCACCCAGAGCCATCAGAGGGCTCTGGAATATCGCCCATAGAGGTAAGCCAGCTCCCCGACCAGTGGGAGTTGTGGGGCCCACCTGGGGGGTCCAGGCGAGATCAATTTTTAAAGCAGTCCCCTCACACAATGGGTTATGTGTGGCAGACAACAACATGTTTCTGGGGAAGCCCTTGACAACACCCCTGACCCAAGTACCTTCACCGGACTTTCCAGTATTTCCATAATGGCAGGCATCCTAGGTGCGACCCTAATGGCACGAGCGCCTGCCAATGGCAAGGAAATTAGGGAACCTCCCCTTGACCCTGGAAAGTTTGCCACGGTCTGAAGGTTCACAGAGAGTGTGATGCAGCTTAATTGACAAGACCTGTTTCACGAATTTTCAAGGCTTTAGTTTCTTCCATCTTTCTCTGTGTTGCCCTCCACCTCTTCTCCACATGAGCTACATTTAATTTAAGCAGTTAATTTGTAACAGTCTTTCCTCCCCTCGTTGAAGGCTATTTCAAAATCTTCTCATTCCTTAAACTCATGAATGTTAAGTTTGACCTGGAGTAAAATACACATTTTTTGATTTAACGGTTCAGTTGCATAATGCTGCATGAGTTCATCATTAATGAGCTTAACCAAGCCTTTATGAGCACACGTTCGGCTAATCCATTTTTGGAGGGGTAGGTATAGTTATATCCAAACAGATGAATAGTCTGTTAGCACTTTCTATTGATACTGCACCATCTTTTACTCTTGTCTATTTTTCTTAAAAGTCTAAGTTTATGTTTTAGTGAAGTTTTTGAGTGCAGCATAATGTGAAATGTAGACTTTTGCATTTTAGAAACTAACAGATCAAATGTTAACAGGCCACCCGATGCAGAGGGGGGTGGGCAATTCGCAGGACCTCCTCGTGGGCCTGCTCCTGGGCCTGGCCAGGGTGACAATTCACAGGTCCAAGTTGGACGTGGCCCATGGGGGTGGTCGCTTTGGTTGCCTGCCTCTCTTCCACGGTCTTGTCCGGGCCCAGATGGCCCTCGAGAAGAAGCAAGTGGTGTCCGCCGGTAAGCTTGAGGCCTTCCGCAACCGGTGGGCACCACAGGGACTAGAGTGTGTAGTGGACACTAGAAATAATATTATTAATTAATTTGCTAAGTTTCCTTTGTCTTTTGTCTGATTTGTCTGAGGGGCACTTTTGAAAAAAGAGCAAATGGGCTAAACGGCTAGGGGAATGCTCAAACAGAAGCTTTTAACAAGAAAACAACAGCAGGTCATTTCTCTTGCAGGCAAGTGTGACAAGGAACTTTCTTTAAGGAGTCTCTTTATGAAATCAGCACAATTATAATCAGAATTCTTACAACGTACAGTGATTCCTAAAGGCTAATAGCTCTACTCAATTGAGTAACTCAGATAAATTATCATTAATTAGCTAATAAAAGCCAGCAGCTGGTTTTCAGCCCAGAGACATTCCCTTGTTATTTAAATTATTGTGTATTAAACCACAGCAATAGTAAAGTAAATGAAAGGGAAACAACAGATATAAGTCTATGAAAACCTACGTAGGGTAATGCTTCAATGAAATCTCCTCCAACTCATAGATCTTACCCAAAGGAATACAAGGCAGCTTTGACCCCTGTTTAAATAATATAATCCATGAATTAACAGAGCCCTGTGCAGCTCAGAGTTAAACACTGATTATGCATGCAGTGCACAAGTGTGAGAGCAGCTTTCCTCAGAGGACTATTCTTGTGTTTGTTTTAGAAAAATTACCAATAATGACTAGTAGGAAAGAGATTTGATCAAGTTCTGTTTTAAGATCACAAGGTCTGACAAAGAGTATGCTTTGATTACTGAGAAGAACCTGATGTACAGTAAATAATGTTTGTTTACATGATCATGGTTTATTCATGTTAACGTTATACATGAGGACATAATTTGTGTAATTGATGGGTTAGTTGCTGTGTGATCTAAATTTGATTATGTCTCTCCCTACTATGATTTAAATTTGAATGGTACGTCAAGTATCTGTATAAAGGATCTGCCTTTACTGTGCTACCTGCCTAAAATTACAATGCTATTGACTACCTGATATAAGCTACTCTCTCTCACTCTTTCCATATGTGTGTGTATTATTTATAAACCTATATATAAATAATACAGTTTTATATAAAGTTGTAGATATAGGAATGTGATTAGCAGATATATATCTGTTATCCAAGCCACATTCAGGAGAGGGTAGTAGCTCCTGTAAACTTTTCTACATTCCTGTTGAGAAACGCTTTTCATTTGTTTCATTTTTATTGTCTCCCACCATTACCTAAACTGTTGTTTTCATAACGAATAACAAAGATTGTAACAAAGGTATGTAACCAAAAACCTTACCCATCCATCTATGCAGCAACAACTTGCATTTATATAGTGCCTTTGACATATAAAAACATCCCAAGATCCCAGGCTTGTCAGGATCGATGCTGAGAGGTTGTTTCCCTTGGAGAGTCTAGAACTAGGGGACATAGTCTCAGGATAAGGGGTTGGTCGTTTAAGACTGAGATGAGGAGGAATTTCTTCACTCAGAGTTGTATATCTTTGGAATTCTCTACCCCAGAGGGCTGTGGATGCTGAGTCATTGAGTATATTCAACGCTGAGATTGATAGATTTTTTGACTCTAGGGGAATCAAGGGATATGAGGATCGGGCGGGAAAGTGGAGTTGAGGTCGAAGATCAGCTATGATCTTATAGAATGGCGGAGCAGGCTCGAGGGCCCGTATGGCCCATTCCTGCTGCTAGTTCTTATGTTCTTATGATGTTTTACAGAGGCCTAAGAAAAGTGGACACTGAGTTTTAAGGAATGTCTTAAAGGAGGAGAGGGGAGTAGTGAAATGGAGTGGTTTGGGGAGGGAATTCCAGTGAGTGGAACCTAAGTGGCTGAAGACACAGCCACCGACTGTAGGGTGAAGGGAGAGGGGATGCAAAAGAATCCAGAATCAAAGGAAGCAGTAGTATCGCAGGGGAGGGGCGGTTGCAGGGCTGGAGGAGATGTACATGTAAACTTGCTCCCTGATGGGGGTTTTCTTAGAATCATAGAATCATAGAAGTTTACAACATGGAAACAGGCCCTTCGGCCCAACATGTCCATGTCGCCCAGTTTATACCACTAAGCTAGTCCCAATTGCCTGCACTTGGCCCATATCCCTCTATACCCATCTTACCCATGTAACTGTCCAAATGCTTTTTAAAAGACAAAATTGTACCCGCCTCTACTACTGCCTCTGGCAGCTCGTTCCAGACACTCACCAACCTTTGAGTGAAAAAATTGCCCCTTTGGACCCTTTTGTATCTCTCCCCTCTCACCTTAAATCTATGTCCCCTCGTTATAGACTCCCCTACCTTTGGGAAAAGATCTTGACTATCTACCTTATCTATGCCCCTCATTATTTTATAGACTTCTATAAGATCACCCCTTAACCTCCTACTCTCCAGGAAAAAAGTCCCAGTCTTTCCAACCTCTCCCTATAAGTCAAACCATCAAGTCCCGGTAGCATCCTAGTAAATCTTTTCTGCACTCTTTCTAGTTTAATAATATCCTTTCTATAATAGGGTGACCAGAACTGTACACAGTATTCCAAGTGTGGCCTTACTAATGTCTTGTACAACTTCAACAAGACATCCCAACTCCTGTATTCAATGTTCTGACCAATGAAACCAAGCATGCCGAATGCCTTCTATTATTTGCTAGGCACAATTGTTGATGTCAACCCCCAAAAAAATCAAAATATTAAAATACAATTCAAATGTTAATTTTGATTTAATTACATTGTATATTTAATCACAACCATTAATGTGATCATTATTATGCTTACTGAAGTGAATAAGTCAGAGAATCAATCATGGGCATTTATTGCCTTTGCAACTCATGAAGGTATTGGGACTGATTTTCGTTTTGGATGCACATCAGGCGGGTGGTAGGTGGAGCAATCAATGGTTGGGCCTCATTTGAATACTTTCAGCGAGCTGCCAGTGCTGAATGTGCACTGACATGCAGCTCACCAATTGAGGGAAGTTGAGAAATCACCCACACACTGAACCAGGAGTAAACCCTTAAAGGGGTGTAGGCAAACCTGAGGTTGGCAGGGAGGGACTGGCAACAGGTAGGAAGATTTTTGTGGGGCCAGGAGTAGCATCTATGCTGCTCCCAGCCCCAAAAAATCATTGGAAAAATGTACCTGTAATATTTCTGCGGCAGCCGCCAGCAATCCGTTTTAACGACTGCTGGTTAGGCCGCTGAATTCTCACTTCCACTGTACAGAGCACATACCCTCCTCAGTGCAACTCCAAAATTACATCAGGGTCATACGATGTTGTAGAACCCCGATTTGCATATTTAAGTAGGCTCCCACCTGGTTCGCGCCCCTTCAGTCCATCTAGTCCTCAAGTCACTGGGATTTGTTGTTAACCTTGGGGGAAATGCTACAGTAATTTTTATTTTCCACTACAACCCTCTCCCTCCACATGTCATTCTCCCTTTTCATTTCTAATGGAGCATTTACCTTATAGTGCTGCCAGTGATGACAATCCCGACATTTGTAGTAGCTGTTGCCTTCTGGGGTGCGGAACCTCACATTATTTATTCTTGGGATGTGGTAACACCACCAGGCTGGTATTTATTGCCCATCCTTAATTGCATTGGGACATTAAGATCAACCGCGTAGTTTGGGACTAAAGTCATGTGTGGGCCAGACTGAGTAAGAGTGGCAGGTTTCCTTACCTGCAAGGCATTAATGAACCAGTTGGGTTTTTACAAAAACCCAGCAGCTTTCATGGTCATTTTCTGGTGCTATTGAATTCAGTTTCACAATTTGCCTTGGTGAGATATGAACTCACGGCCTCTGGTTACTGGTCTATTACCATATAATACCTCTAACATAGAAAAACATCCCAAGATGTTTCACAGAGGCATACAAAAACTGATACTGTACCGGTGTAGAGCATGCTAGGTTTTCCCTAAATGTCTCGAGGCTTCAGCGTGGTACAGTGATCTAAACACTGACAACTTCAATTTTTTTCTGGCCATGGGCAGGTGAAGCACTCAGCTATTAATACAGGTCAGTTATGCATTTTTCTGCTCTCTGGAGTATAAAGAACTTCCACAGCCATTGGGCTAGAAACTAAAGTGGTGAATTGCAACTTTCAAACAACTGCACATGTGCTGCTTGTTTTTCTGCTGTTGCTAATGCTGCGAAATCCACCCTACAATATAGATTCAACAGCACAAGGAGCCAATGCTATTGTAAAACTACTGCTACTCACCCATTACTGCTCCTAGCCAGTTTTCTTTTCATTGCCTAGGTGACCCTGCTAACAGTGGCAAGACTTACCTGCTTTCATTTTTCAAAAGCAAACATACGTGACATGTTTTTGTATGGATATGTGTAGGTATGTGAACTGATTTTATAACGTCTGGATACTATTCTCACTGTCAGGATGGTAAACAAAGTAAATAAAAGCAGCACAAATTGCTGAAATTGAAACAGCACAAACTACCTATAACATACTGAACAGAACAATTAACTCTGGCACAAAGCTGTCTCAAATGTAGTTTTATAACAACCAGATTTGTTCTTTTACATATTTGGAGAAGCAAAATGTGTTTGCATTGTAAATTTTACAAAAGAATAGTGCATGCAAAGGGTTATTGTTGAATGATCACAGTATCAGAACTATTTTTGTTATATACAAAGTCACTACTGGGAAATCATAAAATGATTCTTCTGAAAAATAATTGCTGCTATTAAGTAAATGTTACAGTAGATTTCATTGTCTCTACTGAAATTTAAAATGCAAAGTAAACAATTATACAGGTGGAATTAAATCAACATTCTTTGAAAATTGTATCAATATTTGAATGTTTGATATTGCATAGAATTTTCAAGTGTCTGTAATCTCATTAGATACAATCAACTCTACACTGGTACTGTATCAGTTTTTGTATTACTCTTGACGAACAGCTATGATCAAAAGTACTGACAAAATCATCTTCATTTCCTAGCTGTAGTTTTTATCTTGTATAATGTTATTCTTATATAGAGATGTAAAAGTGCTACAAGCTTTCAGAGAACAAGAGTATTATCCTCCATAATTTTACTTCCTGTCTTCAGTGCTTGCCAAATCTTTCTCTAATTCTGATGTGATATCAGCCATGGCCCCATTGATTTCCCCTACACATGTTTTCATTCTGAATAATTGAAAAAATAATTCCTTTTCTGTTATATTCAATAGAAGAAGCAAATTATTGTAGATAATCAATTGTCTAGAGGCTAAGGGGTGGTTGTTTTAGTACCTTGGGTCGTACTTCTTCAGAAAAAGAAATGGAGTGATGGAGATAATATGATATAGTGATCGATTCATTCAATCATTGGGTATAAAAACATTAGCCCTGGGAAAGGAGCTGCCACTGAGAGTATTAGCCACTGGTCTCAATAGTATGGCTAAGTGATTTGCATTTTCAGAGAAATTTCATGACCAGAGCTGGCTCTGGTGAAAACGTTAATAAATTGCTTTTTTTTCTTTTTTTTTATATAGCAGACAGTATGTAGCTGAATCCATTAGGGGCTAACTCTGTGTGTAATGAAATGAAGGCAATAACTGACATGATGGAAACCCTGGATTAGTTTTCAGACTAGCCTCAGCTCAGCTATCATGGCCTCTGTGTCAAGTTAAGGGTCCTGTGGGAGGCCTTGAGTGCCTCTGGATACTATTCTCGTTGCTAGGATGGAAAACATCTCCCGAGTTGCAAGAAATATTTAAATAAAAGTAGCACAGATTGCTGAAATTGAAACAGTTCAAACTGCCTATAACATGCTTAACAGCACAGTCATTCCAGCACAAAACTGCCTCAAATGCAGCTCCATAAAGCTCAGGTTGAACATGTGATAATGAAAGATGTCAGCACAGTGCAGGGTAAACAAGTTTAGCTTATGTAGAGTTAGCTCAACCTCAAAAGTGAGGAGACTGCAGTTTAATCCCTTAACTGATGCTGTAAAATATACTAATTTGGTAGGTTAATTGCAATCTAATTAACCCTGATAATGCAATGTGTACTGAATTGATTTGTGGAGCTGCAGAGCCATAGAACATTGGTTGTGTCTCACTATTTCTTACACGATTAAGTTCCTGATCTCATCTGGAGGAGTGTTGGAGAGGTGTTCGCCCTGAGGGAGGGAAAATCAGAGGCCAAGCTATTAAACTGCTAAAATGCCTCCCAGCAGCTGGTTCACAGCAGTTTTAGCAAAGGCTTGTAGATGAGTTCTGGTCCACTCTGAGCTGGAAGATCTGAATGTGGTTTGAAACAAGCGACAATGGGCCAGATTTTGCTGTAGCAGGGCATCTAACGGCCTCTGCCATTAGTTCGACTTGCCCCAGCACATTTAGGTTTTAAATTTTTTGTGAGGCAAGTTGCTGAAAGTGCGAGCTGATAACAACACAGTGAGGGAAACAGGGCATCTGGGACCTGAGTGAACAGAGTATCTCCTTAGCCAATCAGACTGAAGGATTGTGAAATTAACAGCACAGGGACTGAGAAGGAAATTGGAGAGGGTGAATTCAATGTAAAATCAGGTACAGGAAGAGAAATAAAGAGAGGGAAAGATAGATTAGATTAAGAGAGAGAGAAAAAAGAGACAGACAGGAAAAGTAAAAAAAAAATTAATTTGACATTTTTAAAATCTCCAACAACAATTAATATTAGAATGAATGAGACTCTATATTTGTAATTGCTAATTTTCAATGGCAGAGAGGTTGATTGGCAGTAATGAACACTTATCACATCATTAAAAAGGTACTTAGACTTGAAATGACAAGGCTTAAGTTTCTGTGGCTAGTTTAGTTCATATCTACCACGCAAATATAGCAACTTCACCCCATTCAGTGTATTTCAATTGTGAGGCAATCAGTGAGATGCCGTTTTTGTGAAGCTAACGGCGGAGCAGAGCGCGCAACTCGGACAGCAACTTTTGGATAGTCACGTTTAACAGCGCATCTGCCCCTCGTCTGTAGTTGCTGTACCATTTGCGCATAAATAACGACAGTGCCATTAGCCTCGATGAGCTTGCAGAAACAGAGACTGGAACATAGGTTTTAATGGGACAGTGTTGTATTCATGCTTTTAATATGTATATAATTTAGTTTTAATAAAAACTAAGCTATATTTGGAGATACAATTATGTCATCACCTCATCAGTATATTAATATGTTTTACCTTCACAAAGTTGGCCCTTTTAAAAAAAAAGTCCACTACAATGTTTTAAGGTGTGGTTCCAAGAAACTTTTATTTCACTTTGCTGAATATAGAAATTGCTGTAGAAACATTTTTTTGAATGTGCTTCCAAAGCAAAGGAATACCAAAATGAATATCTATGTGTCTCCCTGTCTATATGTATCTATTGGCAGTGGCCCTGAACTTCCATGGGAGTTCTTCTAATCTACCACTATTTATGGCGTGTATCGAGGGGGTCCAATGATCTCCTGCCTAAGTTACGGCAGGAGATTAGGAGAACCCTTGTGGAAACTCAGGGATGGCATGTTTACTGTGCATGTTGTCCACAACTTGTCTACATGCAAATTTATTTTCCAGTAAAAGACTAATCATTTGCAATGTACATTCCAACAGAAAATACGTGGGAATCAGAATATCTGTATTTTCTAATTTTAGCATTTACACTTAAAAAAGGGAAAGAAAGCCAGTCACTTAATAGTGGGTGTGTCTAATCTTCAGCCTGAATCGTAAAAATATTTTCCAATCTGCAAAGTTTCCTGACCAACAATTAAACTCTGATTGGTAAGGCTGTGTTTACTTTAATAGACTTAAGACACTTAAAGCGGCATAGCTCCAGCTTAGCAGCAGAATAGTATGTTGTTCATGACATGATATAATAAGCATGTCCTTATAAAACGTAGAATAATAGAATGATACAGCGCAGAAGGAGGCCATTCAGCCCATCGTGCCTGCGCCAGCTCTTTGAAAAAGCTGTCAAATTAGTCCCATTCCCCTGCTTTTTCCCCATAGTCCTGCAAATTTTTCCACTTCAATTATTTATCCAATTTCCTTTTGGAAGTTATTATTGAATCTCCTACCACCACCCTTTCAGGCAGTGCATTCCAGATCATAACAACTCACTGCATAAAATTTTCTTTCCTCATGTCGCCTCCGGAACTTTTGCCAATTACCTTAAATCTGTGTCTTCTGGTTACCGACCCTTCTGCCACTGGAAACAGTTTCTCCTTATTTACTCCATCAAAACCCTTCAAGATTTTGAACACCTCTATCAAATCTCCCATTAACCTTCTCTGCTATAAGGAGAACAACCCCTTAGGAATAAAAACTCTACCGGAAAAGTGATCCAACTGTGGCTAACTAGAGAAGTTAAGGATAGTATTAGATTAAAAGAAGAGGCTTACAATGTTGCCAAATAGAGTAGTAAGCCTGAGGATTGGGAGGGTTTTAGAAATCAGCAAAGGATGACCAAGAAATTGAAAAAGCAGGAGAAAATTGAATATGAGAGTAAACTATCAAGAAATATAAAAACAGATTGTAAGAACTTCTACAAGTATGTAAAAAGGGAAGAGATTAGCGAAAGTAAACATGGGTCCCTTAGAGGCAGAGACAGGAGAAATTATAATGGGAATAACGAAATGGCAGAGACGTTAAACAATTATTTTGTCAGTACAAGACACAAAAAAATAGTACGGAACCAGGGTCCAATGAAAGTGAGGAACTTAAAGTAATCAAGATTAGTAAAGAAAAAGTACTGGAGAAATTAATGGGACTAAAAGCTGACAAATCCCCTGGACCTGATGGCCTACACCCTAGGGTTTTAAAAGAGGTGGCTGCAGAGATAGTGGATGCATTGGTTTTGATCTTCCAGCATTCCCTAGATTCCAGAATGATCCCCGTGGATAGGAAGGTAGCAAATATAACCCCGCTATTCAAGAAAGGAGGGAGAGAGAAAACAGGATAGGCCAATTAGCCTGACATCAGTAGTAGGGAAAATTTTAGAATCTGTTATTAAAGACGTAGTAACAGGGCACTTAGTAGATTATGATATGATTAGGCAGAGTCAACACAGATTTATGAAATGGAAATCGTGTTTGACAAATCTATTAGAATTTTTTGAAGGTGTAACTAGCAGGATAGATTAGGGGGGAACCAGTGGATATCGTATATTTGGATTTTCAAAAGGCATTCGATAAGATGCCACACAAGAGGTTGTTTCACAAGATTAGGGTTCATGGGATTGGGAGTAATATATTAGCATGGATTGGGGATTGGTTAACGGACAGAAAACAGAGAGTAGGAATAAACGGGTTATTTTCAGGCTGGAAGGTTGTAACTAGGGGTGCCACAAGGATCAGTGCTTGGGCCTCAGCGGTAGAGAAGGCTTTAAATTAAATAGAAGGGGGGAGGGCTCAGGTGGGGCGAAGTTTAGATTGATAAAGAGAAAAGACAAGGAAGTAGTACAGGAAAGTGATGGGGGTAATGATAAACAGAGTGTGTCAGGAAGGGACAGCACGTACAAACATAAGAGTGCACCAGCAAATGGGGTCGGGTAGGAAATAATGGTAAAAAGACAAAATTAAAGGTTCTTTATCTGAATGCACACAGCATTCGTAATAAGATAGATGAATTGAAGGCACAAATAGAAACAAATGGATATGATCTTGTGGCCATTACAGAGACGTGGTTGCAAGGTGACCAAGGTTGGGAGGTAAATATTCAGGGTTATTTAACATTTTGGAAGGATAGGAAAAAAGGTAAAGGTGGGGGGGGGGGTAGCTCTGTTAATAAAGGATGAAATTGGTATCATGGTGAGAAATGATCTTGGCTCAGAAGATCAAGATGTCGAATCAATTTGGGTGGAGGTAAGAAATAGCAAGGGAAAGAAATCACTGGTGGGAGTAGTATATAGGCCCCCTAACAGTAGCTACACTGTAGGGCAAAATATAAATCAGGAAATAAGGGGGGCTTGTAAAAAAGGTAATGCAATAATCATAGGCGATTTTAACTTTCACATAGATTGGACAAATCAAATTGGCAAAAATAGCCCTGAGGAGGAGTTCATAGAGTGTATTAGGGACTGTTTCTTAGACCAATACGTCGGGGAACCAATCAGGGAACAGGCCATTTTTGATCTGGTAATGGATAACGAAACAGGATTAATTAATGATCTCAAAGTAAAGGATTCCTTGGGAAGCAGTGATCATAACATGATAGAATTTCACATCCAGTTTGAGAGCGAGGATCTTGGGTCTGAAACTACTGTATTAAACTTAAATAAGGGCAATTATAAAGTAATGAGGGCGGAATTGGCTAAAGTGGACTGGGTAAACAGATTAGATGGTATGATGGTGGGTAAGCAGTGGCAAACATTTAAAAAGATATTTTATGACTCACAACAAAAATATATCCCTGTGAGGAGGAAAGACTCCACAAAAAGGGTGAACCAACCATGGCTAACTAAGGAAGTCAAGGATGGTATCAGGTTAAAAGAAAAAGCATACAACACGGCAAAGATTACTGGTAAGCCCGAAGATTGGGAAAACTTTAAAAACCAGCAAAGGATGACTAAAAGAATAATAAAGAGGGAGAAAATAAATTATGAGAGTAAACTAGCAAGAAATATAAAAACTGACAGTAAAAGCTTCTACAAGTATATAAAAAGGAAGAGGATAGCTAAAGTAAACATTGGTCCCTTACAGAATGAGACTGGGGAAATAATAATGGAAGACAAGGAACTGGCAGAGGAATTGGACAGATATTTTGTATCTGTCTTCACAGTAGAAGACACTAATAACATACCAATAATAGTAGAAAATCAAGGGGCAAAGGGAAATGGAGGAACTAAAAACAATCACTGTCACTAGACAAAAAGTACTAGGTAAACAAATGGGTCTAAAGGCTGACAAGTCCCCTGGACCTGATGGCTTGCATCCAAGGGTCTTAAAGAAAGTGGCTACAGAGATAGTGGATGCATTGGTTGTAATCTTCCAGAATTCACTAGATTCTGGCAAGGTCCCAGCAGATTGGAAAACCACAAATGTAACACCCCTATCCAAGAAGGGAGTGAGGCAGAAAGCAGGTAACTATAGACCAGTTAGCCTAAAATCTGTCATTGGAAAAATGCAAGAATCCATCATTAAGGAAGTAGTAGCAGGACATTTGGAGACTCACAATACAATCAAGGAGAGTCAACATGGTTTTATGAAGGGGAAATCATGTCTGATAAATTTATTAGAGTTATTTGAGGAAATAACGGGCAGGGTGGATAAAGGGGAACCAGTGGATGCAGTATATTTGGATTTCCAAAAGGCATTCGATAAGGTGCCACATAAAAAATTACTGCACAAGATAAGAGCTCATGGTGTTGGGGGTAACATACTGGCATGGATAGAGGATTGGCTAACAGAAAACAAAGAGTCGGGATAAAAGGGTCATTTTCAAAATGGCAATCTGTAACTAGTGGGGTGCCGCAGGGATCAGTGCTGGGGCCTCAACTATTTACAATATATATCAATGACTTGGATGAAGGAACAGAGTGTCTTGTGGCCAAATTTGCTGATAATACAAAGATAGGTGGAAAAGCAAGTTGCGATGAGGACACAAAGAGTCTGCAAAGGGATATTGACAGGTTAAGCGAATGGGCAAAAATTTGGCAGATGGAATATAATGTGGGAAAATGTGAAGTCATCCACTTTGGGAGGAAAAATAAAAAAGCAAAATATTATTTAAATGGAGAAATACTACAAAATGCTGCGATACAAAGGGACCTGGGTGTCCTCGTACATGAAACACAAAAAGGTCAACATACAGATGCAGCAGGTAATCCGGAAGGCAAACGGAATATTGGCCTTTATTTCTAGGGGGATGGAGTATAAAAGCAGGGAAGTCATGCTACAACTGTATAGGGTGCTGGTGAGACCACATCTGGAGTACTGCGTACAGTTCTGGTGCCCTTATTTAAGGAAGGACATACTTGCATTGGAGGCAGTTCAGAGAAGGTTCACTAGGTTGATTCCGGGTATGGAAGGGTTGTCTCATGAGGAAAGATTGAACAGGTTGGGTCCATACTCATTGGAGTTCCGAAGAATGAGAGGAGATCTTATTGAAACATACAAGATTCTGAGGGGACTCAATAGGGCAGATGCTGAGAGGATGTTAGCCCTCATGGGGGAATCTAAAACTAGAGGGCATAGTCTCAGAATAAGGGGTCGCCTGTTTAAGATGGAAATGAGGAGGAATTTCTTCTCCCAGAGGGTCATTAATCTTTGGAATTCTTTACCCCAAAAAGCTGTGGAGGCTGAATCGTTAAATACATTCAAGGCTGAGTTAGACAAATTTTTGATCAGCAAGGGAGTCAAAGGATTTGGGGAAAAGGCGGGAAAGTGGAGTTGAGGTAAAAATCAGATCAGCCATGATCTCATTAAATGGCGGAACAGGCTCGAGGGGCCGAATGACCTACTCCTGCTCCTATCTCTTATGGTCTTATGGTCTCTTATGTTTACAATCTATATCAATGACTTAGATGAGGAGACCGAGTGTAATGTATCCAAGTTTGCTGATGATATAAAGCTAGGTGGGATAGTAATCTGTGAGGCGGATGCAAATAGACTGCAAAGTGATGTAGACAGGTTAAGTGAGTGGGTGAGAAGGTGGCAGATGGAGTATAATGTGGGGAAATGTGAAATTATGCACTTTGATAGGAAGATTAGAAAAGTAGAATATTTTTTAAAAGGTGAGAGACTAAGAAATGTTGGTAGTCAGAGGGATTTGGGTGTCCTTGTACACGAATCACAGAAAGTTAACATGCAGGTGCAGCAAGTAATTAGGAAGGTAAATGGCATGTTAGCCTTTATTCCAAGGGGGTTGGAGTACAAGAGTAAGGAGGTCTTACTGCAATAATATCGGGCTCTGGTGTGACCACACCTGGAGTACTGTGTACAGTTTTGATCTCCTTACCTAAGGAAGGATATACTTGCCTTGGAGGGGGTGCAATGAAGGTTCACTAGATGAGGAGAGATTGAGTAGCATGGGTCTATATTCTCTGGACTTTAGAAGAATGAGAAATGATCTCATTGAAACACATAAAATTCTTGGAGGGCTTGACAGGGTTGATGCTGGAAGGCTGTTTCCCCTGACTGGAGAGTCTAGAACTAGGGGTCATAATCTCAAGATAAGGGGTCGGCCATTTAGGATAGAGATGAGGAACAATTTCCTCACGCAGAGGGTTGTCAATCTTTGGAATTCTCTACCCCAGAGGGTTGTGGATGCTCAGTCGTTGAGTATATTCAAGACTGAGATCGATAGATTTTTGGACACGAAGGAAATCAAGGGATATGGGGATAGGGCGGGAAAGTGGAGTTGAGGTAGAAGATAAGCCATGATCTTATTGAATGGCGGGGCAGGCTCGAGGGGCTTTATGGCCTACTCCTGCTCCTATTTCTTATGTTCTTACATTGCCTTCACTGAGCTCTGAACACTATGCACAGTCATTCCATTGGCATATTATGAAAGATTTGTAAAAAATTGTTTCCACTGTGCTGACTTTAGTCTGCTAGCGTACATTCAAACCTGGTCCAAGTGAGATTTATAACACCAGTAAAGTATGCTACGCAAAGGCAAATTTGCAGTTCTGCATGGCCGGTAGTGCTGGTGTAGAATGGACGAGTGGCAGCTGGGAAATCAGGCAGAAATTTTAAACTGCCTTAATCCACTTTCACACAGAATGTGCAACAGCTTCACTTAAATATTCAAATAATTTAAGTATACTTAAATAAGGCATAGTGTGACTTTCTGTCCATTTAGGATGGAATCTCGCTATGCGGCCCGCTCACCATCTGGAGTTAGTGAAAAGGGAAAGTCCAGGTGCAATGGGGTTCAAAGGGGCAGATGTTTCTTTGTGTAATTTTTTTTATTTTCAGTACCTTTTAGCGCTATTTTTGTTCGTTTTCCTTTTCAGCATTTTTTCTCAGAACCTGCAACTAAAAATTAATGATGGAGTTGCTTTTAAAGTGCACCATAAATATATTTTCATGGTTAACTGGTATAAGATGAAATAAGGCATGATGCCAGGGAGGTCAGCAGGACACAAAATTGATTTGCACCTGCCTTTATGCCACCAACCACATCTTCAGGCCCTGGTATACCTACCCGGCAGTGATCGAGGGCAACTGCCTTTTCAGTCTTCAGGTCATCAGGGAGCTGGTTACAGAGCTGAGCTGTATGCTGTTTTGAGCCCAATTCGCTGGCTTGCCTGCATCTTTAGCACAGATGGCTAGCCTGTCCGATAGGAGCCTCTCCCCCACAGGAAAAGCTTGACCACAGAGCTTGGCCTGCAGTACACTTAACTTAGTTGAAAAATATAGCCAAGAAGTATCTCTTAAAAACCAATAAAAGACAAATTGTGGTGGAGGCAGAAGAATGGAATGATTATTCACAGTGGCGAAGTGGAGATCTATGGGCAACACTGCTCACTTTGATGCTGAAGTTGGAGGCCCTGTTACAGAATGTATACCAAAAGAGGGTGATGACCACCTCCTTAGGGCTGAAGACCGCCCTCCAGAATAAGCAAAAGTGTAAGCTGTAGCAACCAAAGCCACGTAGCTACCCAGATCCCTTGCACCTAGCTGCAGATGAGGAAGACATTTCCTGCTATTGGGTGGAAGGTGATGGTAAGTCTGCTCCTCACTGTTGCGCATACTTCTTGTGTGGCCCATCAAGGATGGCAACTTAAGATGGGATATCCGACTTCCTCTGGGAGGTATCATTTTAAGCATTGTATATAATCATTGTCCTCTCACAGACACTTTTTCTTGCAGGTGGTTTTTCTTCATTAATTTGCAAACATTATTCCCAATTCTAAGCTTTTTGACTAGTTAGAGTTCAAGGAGGCATTTGAAAGAATTTTCAAAAAATATTTTTCAGCGATTATATTGGTTCACCTTTTTCATTGATAGCTACTGCTGTCCATTTTTGATCTGTATTTTTTTGAACTTCATAATTAGCAGTTTTCATTCCTCTTGCCATTTGATGGTGGTGTCATTGATATATATATATTTAAAAGGCTGAGGCCCAAGCACTGATCCTTGTGGCAGCCCACTAGTTACAACCTGCCAGTCCGAAAATGACTCGTTTATTCCTACCCTCTGTTTTCTGTCCGTTAACCAATCCTCTATCCATGCTAATATATTAGCCCCAATCCCATGAGCCCTAATCTTGCATAACAACCTCTTGTGTGGCACGGTGGGAGAACCTTCATCACACGGACTGCAGCGGTTCAAGAAGGCGGCTCACCACCACCTTCTCAAGGGCAATTAGGGAAGGGCAATAAATGCTGGCCTTGCCAGCGATGCCCACATCCCATTAACAAATAAAAAAAACCTTATTGAATGTCTTTTGAAAATCCAAATATACTAAATCCACTAGTTCCCCTTTATCTACCCTGCTAGTTATACCCTCAAAAAACTCTAATAGATTTGACAAACATGATTTCCCTTTCATAAAGCCGCGTTGGCCCTCCTAATCATATTATGATTTTCTAAGTGCCTTGTTACTACGTTGCTAATAATAGATTCTGGTATTTTCCCTACTACTGATGTGAGTCTATTTGGTCTATAGTTCCCTGTTTTTTCTCTCCCTCCTTTCTTGAATAATGGGGTTACAATGTGCATTAATACTGGTGCTTACTGCAATATATGTAACAAACCCTCACATTAGAGCAGTGTATTATTCTGAATGGGCACTTTGCATGTGGCTGAAAGTGCAACATTTATTGTGAAAGAAGTAATTTCATTGAAGTAAGTTTTTCATTGAACGAAGTAAATCATTGAGTTACATCGAGTCTACAGCACAGAAACAGGCCATTCGGCCCAACTGGTCTATGCCAGCATTTATGCTCCACACAAGCCTCCTCCCTCCCTACTTCATCTATCCTTATCAGCATACCCTTCTATTTCTTTCTCCTTCATGTGCTTATCTAGCTTCCCCTTAAATGCATCTATGCTATTTGTGTCGACTACTCCTTGTGGTAGCGTGTTCCACATTCTTACCACCCTTTGGGTAAAGAAGTTTGTCCTGAATTCCCTATTGGATTTATTAGTGACTATCTTATATTGATGACCTCTAGTTTTGGACTCCCCCACAAGTGGAAACATTTTCTCTACATCTACCCTACCATTATCTTAAAGACTTCTATCAGGTCACAGAGAAAAGTGCCCTAGCCTGTTTAGTCTTTCCTGATAAGTATATCCTCTCAGTTCTGGTATCATCCTTGTGAATCTTTTTTGCACCTTCTCCATTGCCTCTATATCCTTTTAATAATATGGAGACCAGAACCAGAAATCAGGCTACCATTATTGACAACAGGAGTCACACCCGACTGTTAGTTAAATCAAGGAGGATGAACAAACTTTTATTATTGTAAAGACCTGAATGGCCAAAGGAAAAACTATTTGGTTTAAACACATGATCACCAAACAATTCCATCTATTCCACAAGACTGAGATTATGACCTAAGAGTCTGAATAATTTAGCAAGTGTAAAATGTAGGGGTCTTTTCAAACAAGCTCGCTGGATAGTAAGTTGTTTTGAAGCATTGTTCACAACCTCCAATTTAATCACCTTGTTAAAATCAGTTTGTAAAGTTCTTAATTCATATGAATAAAGTCCTATGTCCATATCCCGCAGAAGCACATGAAATCCAATAAACTACTTGATGCATCTTTGATGTTTACAGCAGTTTTTCTCCATTTCCAGTTCATACGTAGTCCAAAGTCATGAACAGAATAATGTTCTTCATATCTCCATAGATGAGTCACATTCATCCAGCTCCACTGCATCTATCCCTGATGGTAAAACCATTTTAGATAAGGACAGTGATGAAGTACAAGAGAAAGTTGTATCATCAGGTGAAGTACAGGAGGAAGTTGAATCATCAGGCAAGGAAAAAACAATATCAGCCATTGAAGATGTACTATCTATGAATCGCATTATATACTCTGAGTAGCAGAAAAATCCTTCATCTGTCACCAGTTCTGCCGCAAGGCTTTTTCTGGATTATACCATATAACCCAGAGTGTCTGTAACAACAGACTAGGATTACGTCAGCCATACAATAATAGCCCTTTGACTATCTCCCACAGCTAAACCAGATCCCCCTAGCGGAAAATATATGCTTGCTTCATTTGCCACTAAAAATGACCCCACCAGTGTGGAGTCTGATAACTCTCAAACGCACACTGACATGATCACATTGCATAACATTATGTGATTACACTGGGGTGTTAGCAGAGCAAATTAGCTCTCTTGATAATCTGATAACAAAATCACAAGATAATTACAAATGAGAAAAGCAATTCAGCCCATCTTAATTCATTCATCCAGAAAAATTCTAATATCCCCCATTTTAGTATCCAATTGTTTCTTGAATTATTCCAGGGTTTTTGCCTCCACTGTTCTATCAGGAAGTTCATTCCACACATTGATTACTCTGTGTGAAGAAGAATTTCCTGATATCAGTTAAATGACCTTTAACTAGCTTGAATCAATGTCCCCTTGTCCTACTCCCCAGTTTAATTAAAAATAATATTCTGTGTTAACTTTTTCTTTACCCTTAACGATCTTGAGGGTGAATTTAGAGGTTCTCCCAGTGCCCGTTGTAACTATGGCAGAAACCCCGTTTATGTGCTTACAGTGGCAGAATGGGAGAAGCTCGAGGAAATTCACCCTCCTTATATAACTCTGTAAGATCACCTCTCCAACACCTCTTTTCCAGGCTGAAAAGCCCAAGTCTCTCTAGTCTTTCCTCATGACTAAGACCCTTGATTCTGGAGATTAGCCTTTTGGCTCTTCCCTGTACTGCCTCTAGCGCTTGAATGTCTCTGCTGTTTCTTGTTGCCCAGAACTGGACACCTTATACAGGGTGCAGAACACTCCTGTGATTTATATTCTACTGTTTTGACTATGTAGTTCAACATCCTATTAGCTTTGTTGATTGCTGGTCTACATTGGTTGGACAAGTTTAGCATCGAGTATACTAAGACTCCCAGGTCTCTTTCAGCTTTATCCTTAGCTGTCTCGATACCATATCTGGAGTATGTGAGTCATCTATTTTTCCTTCCTATGTATAGCACTTTATACTTGTCTGCATTAAATTTCATCTGCCATAGTTCTGCCTGCTTCCATTCATTATACAACTCATTCAGTCATTTCTGAGCTGCCCCTTCCAGTTCCACTTCCCCTCCTAGTTTCACCACATTGGTGCAAAACCATCAGGCCTTCTCTATTTTGCTCCGGGATGTTGGCATTTAAAGCGGAGATATCTGAAAGTGTTTTGGGGTCAGAATTCAGTATTCTTGGCTGAGGTGGCCCCCAGAATCCAGAGTACCATCCAGTGAAGAATCTTTCCAATGCCTAGTTCTCCCGAAACTCAGTAGCCAGTATTTTGTAAATCTGTGGAAAAACAGAAACTAGGGCAGAATTTGGTTCAGGAAGGTTCGGCCACCAGAGGAGGGCTGGGGGCGGTACCTTCACCCGTCATCCTGACCCTAACCCCAATCCATTTTCCCGGGTTGGGGTTGATTATGTAGAGCAGTCACCTGGTGGGATCTCTGCCACTGCCAGGAAACAAAATTCAGTACTGCTGCAACGGCACACCCACTACAGCAACAGAAGAGGCAGAAGCCATGATTAAAGAGGCAGAAAACTCCCCCAAAGGTTTTTTTCAAAAGGGGTCGATTTTAACCCGGAGCAGGATTTGGGCGGGCAGTGCTGGGGCGTGTGCAAAACCCACTCGCTGGCCTAAATTTCATGGCCGGGGTATTTTAACTCCCAGGCCTCATTTAAATGCTGCCGATCCACTTCCTGCCCGAAACAGGCATGAAAAGGGTGCAGAACAGCTTCCAGCAGGTGAAGGTTGAATGGCCCCTGGCCGTCCGCAAGCTTCCAGGTAGGTGGCAGGCAGGGGATTTCGAGAGGGTCTTGAGGGAGGAAGGGAGGGAGTCTGTGGCATGGGAGGTCGCCACTTTCCTTGTGAGGCCCAGAGGAGCACTCCTGCTCCTCCTGACCTCATATAGGAAAGTTTTACACTTACCCGAAGGGTCCCTTCTATCTCTAGATCAGCTGAAGACCTGCTTTTGCCTGGCGGGAACACTGCGGTGGCTTACCCATTCAGGCTCTGGTTAAAGCACCATTGGGTTCCTATTGTTGTCATAAGACCTCTATTAGCATTTATTAATGAGGCTCCCGGCTGAGTCCAATAGGCACCTCATCTACCACCAAAATCAGCAACGTTCAAATCAGAAATCTGCGGGATCAGGGCAGGAAGTGAAGCTGCTCCATTTTAAGTGCTCGCTCACTCCATTCCCACCTAGCAGGGAGAATCAACATTCCCCCAAAACGCTCTCCATATGTTGATTGGCTGGGAAGAAGAGGCAAGGGGTCTTAAGTAAAGGAAGGAAACCCACTACTGGGCCTTCTCCCTCCAAAAGGAGGTTCAGCGGGACTTTCACCACTGCCCCAGTGTACACTACAACACCAGGTTATAGTCCAACTGTTTTATTTGAAAATCACAAGCTTTCGGAGGCTTTCTCCTTCGTCAGGTGAGTGTGGGATTCGGATTCCATGGAAGGTTACCGCATTTATAGTCAGAGAACAATACCTGATGATTACAGATAATCTTTCCAACAAGGAATCTTCCTTTCGGATGTTTCTCTCTCTCTCTCTGTCTTTTGTTCTGGCCGTTTGTGTATTCGGTGGTCCTGTATGTAACATCTCTCTGTCTGAACACTTTGATTGCCTTGACAACGGGTAGTTGGAAAGATTATCTGTAATCACCAGGTATTGTTCTCTGACTATAAATGCGGTAACCTTCCATGGAATCCGAATCCCACACTCACCTGACGAAGGAGAAAGCCTCCGAAAGCTTGTGATTTTCAAATAAAACAGTTGGACTATAACCTGGTGTTGTAAGATTCCTTACATTTGTCAACCCCAGTCCATCACCGGCATCTCCACACCAGTGTATACTGCCAGCCCTCTCCTGGCAACCCCTGTGTTTGGGATTGGTATCAATGTTAGCGATGGACATTGGGTTGGAATTTACATGCATTGGGGCTATCTGGGCTCAGGTGACCTATTTCGCAGTGACAGGAAAAGAGGGGAAATCTAGATCGGCAGTGGAAAGGGCGAGGATGTGGTGGCTTCTGGTCAGATTTTCTTTCATTTTCTTCCGCTATTCCGCCCGATTTCAGGCAGTATAGTGGAGGAAAATCTAGCCCATAAGTTTAGTACACAAGCCATACTAAAATATAATTATACATCAATATATTATTTTTCTTCAGTGTTTTACTATTGTAAATATTGGGGTATATTTTACAAATTAGCACTCCTGGCACAGAGCTTCAAACAAGAGGAGCATATATCGAGAATTTGTACATTGACCTCCACACCCGAATTTCCAATATGTTATCCCATCACTGGAAGCTCTAGTCCGATTTTAACTTGGGATAGGAGTTGGGCAGGCAGGGGCCCTGGTGGGCAGCAAATCCTTAGTCAGTCTCCTGGCCGAAACCGGCTGGAAGTGGCAGCTTACCAGCGGGTGGGAGCGCAATGTTGGGCAGCAGGAAGCTGGCACCAAGGACTGAAGAAACAGTCCTTGACGCTCAGGTAAGTCGGGGTTTTAGGAAGGCCTCACGATCGGGGGAGGAGGGAAGCCCAGACCAGGGATCACCTAAACTTTCCTTCTCGGGGCCCAGACAAGGAAAGTCAAAAAATATTTTTTAAAACTTCCCTTTATGGGCCTCCTTTGGCCCAACTCCACTTCCCGGCACAGGTCTCTGGTTAAAATAGCAGTCGGGGCCCTGGTAACATCATCAGAGCCCAACCTGCATATTTAAAGAAGGATCCCACCGATTTCTGTATTGATTTGGGATGATGGTGAGTGAGTTTCCATTGAGTGGGCAGGGTTAAAATCGCCCTTCTATGCCTGTAGTGAAAGTTCATTAATTCTACTGCATTTTCCTCATAGAAAACATAATTAATATGGCATTTCAGATATACATGTGATTTTTTAAAGTACGTTCTATTCATTTACAGTTACTACCTCAGGTTGTAATGAAGATATGTACCTGCTTTGAAATCCATGTTGATATTTAATTTACCTGTAATATTTTTCTAGTTTTTTAAGTAAAAGTTTTTTTCTCGTTTCTGTCTTCAGTAATATCTTACTCCTCTCCATTCCATATAGAATGCCTTCAACGTGTTTACAAAAATCTACTGTTTGATTTGTCTTGGGCATTTGTTTATTGTATTCCACTCTCTTTTCCATTTGTTGAGGTTACTAATCTGTTTTCTCACAGAATGTGATATTCATGTTTTTTTTTAGATTTTGTTCACCTTATGAGATATTGGGTAGTACTTTCCTCTGCAATCCCACCTGAAATCATCAGGCGGGATTGCAGCAGAAAACGACACTAAATTGGGTGGCCAGGTCTACCATTGTTTCCTAACCCTAAGCTCCATTTCCCTCCCTGGACTCTACTGAGGCTGCAATCAGCCACCTCTTCACTGCCTGCCACACGTAAATGCTGCCAGGGCTGGAGGGGTGCGTAGGGGCAGGGCTCAGTTCCTGACTCATTTTGTTCCCACCCATTCTTCTTGCCTCCGCTCTCTGGGACCACCTGGTAAAAGATGGTAGAATGCCCAAGGTATCAACGGCAGGGCGCAAATTTCTAAATGGAGTGAAAGTGCCTATTAAAGGCCTCTTGTCCCTCTGATCTAGCCCCCAGCAGTCACCATTGTAGGCCTCAGTCTTTGCCAGGTGGTTACTCTATCCTTGAGGTTCTTCTGCCCCTTTAAGGTCCTTCACTGCTTCTTCTGGTGCTGCAGCGGCAACGGATGCAGTATCACCGAAAATTTGCTCCCTCGCCTCTGGGTGGCAGAATCCCAGTGGGAGTATGGCCTGCCTCTGTAATCACCCCCAACTAAGGAAAATAAGGTGATCTCGATGCGATGGGCAAAAGTCACACCCCACCGGAATACCACTACAAAGAGGAGAATCCCTACCATGGTAATTAGGCTTTCTATTTTCACTGGTTTTATTATTGTGGCTTTTGTGTAGTTACACTATTTTCACTTCTTCTGTGCATTCTACAAAAAAGTAAAAATCAGCAAAAATATCCTCTCACTGAACCAGTTGTGTTCAGTTCAAACAACCCCATGCAGTTAATTTCTCTAGCTAATACTTTGGAGGAAGCTCAGAAACATAATCTAAAAATAAAATCACACAAAATATTACAAAATAATCAACTTTATAGAATATATTTTAGGTCTTCTTTCAATGTTAACAAATAAACATCAATTACAACATTTTTGATTGGAGGGTTTTATCAATTTAAAGCAAAAAGCAGAAACTCTAATCATGATGCAGATGTGTTCACCCTGAAGTGGTTGCCAAAAAAGGCATTTTGAATCTAATTAATTGTTTTAGCAAAATAAATAGGTCTACTTCTATAAAAGAAAGTCGTTTCCCAATTTAATTGGGGGAGACTTTCAACTGCCTCCACCTGTTTCTCACCTGAAAAATGGGTGACCAGCAATTGAAAGTCTGGTGAAGGTCTTGTAAACCCATTTGCTCACTTAAATCAACTTTCAAGCAGGCTTTAAATGAGCACCCAGCATTCCCACCCAAAACAGGAAGGAGGCTGTTTAAATATGCAAATTGGGGTCCAACGCTTGTTGTAGGACTCTAATTGCAACTTTTAAAGAGAAATGGGCAAAGCATGTGCAGTGCATGGCGGTCCCACTTTCTCCGAGCATTGAGAGACCTAACTGGCGATCTTGAAAAGGATCACTGGAGACCTCTCCCAAATGGTAATTTTTTGGGTTTTTTTTGAAGATTTGTGTTGGGCCAGGAGGAGCAGGAGTGCTAACAGCCCACTGCCAGCCTGTTCTCACCTCCACCACCCCCCCCCCCACACAGGCCTTAACTGACAACCAGCTATGTGCAGTAGCCGGACAGTTTTCCACCTCACCAGACCAGCAAGCTACAGTGGGGCACCCATTTGGTGCCTGCAGCTCGCCAAGAAAATATTAACAACGGCCGAATGTGAAAGTGGTTCTGGCCTCCCAACTGCCATGTTGGGAGGGGCACCGCGGGGACACTGCTGATATGGCACCCATTCAGCACCCAACACATGGTTACATATAGTTGTGTAGCTTGTTCTTCTCTTGTTCCTTTCATTAGAGAAGTGGGACTGTTAGTAGTCTCATTGCTAAAACTTGAGATTGTATTTTAAATATCTACTGCTATCAAAGGAACTGCTGCCTGGAGGTGTCCTTAAAACCTACCTCTTTGATCAAGTTTTTGGTCACTTGTTCTAATATCCTTATGTGGTTCAGTGTCAAATTTCTTTTGATAATCGCTCCTGTGAAGCGCCTTGTGACGTTTTACTACATTAAAGGTGCTATGTAAATGCTAGTTGTTGTTGTGCCATAAGGAAAGGTTCTAGTCCAAAAGTGTCCTAAAGGGACAGAAAAATCAGTTATTTCTTTGTGGCTGGGTAACTTTCCCAAGTCATAAGGAGTATATATTTGAAAGATTCCGACTGCTATATCTGATGGTGAGTAACTCAACTTTTTACATTATACAGAGAAATCCAGATATTATAAACTGAAATACATATGCTATATAATCTAATGTGCATGATTTTCAAAATAATATCTTGCCAATGGTGGGTGAGTTGTAGCAATTTAATGAGTGTAAAAGACGGTTTTGGGGCTATTTCATAGTTGAGGTATGGTCCCTTATTCTGTGGGTGTTTATTTCCTAGTAGACCCTTCAAGACGCCTTTAAATGAGATGTGCAACATTGCAGCTGACCATTAAATGCTGATTCATACGTATGAAATACCACTTTGAACTTTACTATGTGTGGAATAACCTTCCTGTGAATAGTCAAATTACCAGTCACTACCATTTATTACACTACCATCTTGTAGTAAGCAGGTTACTTCCTTTTAACATCAATAAAATGAAAGTCAATATCATTGCAGCATGACTCACATGCTTCAGTTATAACTACAATTTAAATCCTGTTATACAGCTATGGCTGCCTGCTATCTGGGAACCTTACACTCAAATTTGCTACCGATTTCCATTAAATAGTAAGTGCCTACATTCTTCAGTATATATCATATAGGGCACCTCATATAAGGGTGTGTTTCACAGTAGTAACATATCTTGCATTGATAAACTATTTGAGTTTTGCCGTCATCTTTACCTGTAATACACTCCGCTGTATGCATCATCTCAGAATTATCATTTTCACAATTTTATGTGCACCTTCATACCATGCTTTGTCTTGCCTATAATACATTAATAATGTCTATTACACTAAGCGTGATTAAAAACATACAGAACCTAAAATGAGAAAATAATGTTAGACATAAGATGGATTTTTACCATAACTGTGAATGAGTAGGATCTCACAAACAAGAGGATTTTTAATTTCTGCCAAAAAATCTAAAACTCCTGTTCAGCATTTAATGATTTCCTGCTTAGGAATGTAGTATGTTGCAAATTACACGCTGAAACGTCCTTTTGAATCATTTTGTGGAGGTTAACAGAAAGCTGTCATTACAAAATCACATGACTAGTTTTTGACAGTACATGGCCTGAATACCTAATGTAATAGTAGCCTTCAGCGTCAAAACTAAATGATATACGAATATAATCAACCTTTGTGATGACTATTCAAAAGTAATCCCTTTAGCTTTCAACCATAACAGATATTTTAACAAGACAAAACTATATTAAGAAATTCTCCCAAGACTGCCACTGCATGTGCTTATGAACTCATTGCAATGGGACTAATATTCAGAGTTTATTTAGGAGTAGCTGAAATTAAATCTAATTTTTATCAGGAAAAAAATTATAGACAATTTTACAATCTTGTAGTCTAACTGAACCCACCCAACAGTGGTTGCATTTCTGAGATTGAAGGAATTAGAATCCCAGAACTGCCTGCTACTAAAATTTGCATACCACTGTTACATGCATCACTTGGTGACTAGGCTACAAGGTTGAGTGCATCACAAAGGTGGAGCACAGAACCTTGAGGATGAAATATGTATGGTAGAGATAAGAACAGGGACAAGCAAGCATTCCCCACTGACTGATCAAGGCGGTCCTACTGTTCCCAACTGAAGGGTGACACATCAAAAACAGAGAAAATGACATATGAATTTTTTTAGAATATTTGCAATTTGTTGTATCAGCTTCCATTGCACTGGGCAGCTCCAAATACTTTGGCAGTGTCTGACACCATACACTTCTAAACAAGTTGCCATCATTTAGCCTCTCAGCACAGCTGAAATCATGGGTGTCTAGTTTTGCATTACTACTTTATCTGTAATTGATGGCTTATTCTCAAACTCTTTCTCCATTAACTCAAGGGTTGTCCAGGGTTCTTTTTTCTCTCTGTTCCTTCTTCATATCAGTGATCTCCACTCGTCATTCAACTCCCCCCACTCTTTTGCTGATGATCCCAATCTGCATTCATAGACAACCTCAGATTGCACACATTCAGCGCCCACAGCCTCTAGTTCTCTCTCAGTGCGATGCTAAAT